>NC_086290.1:30846715-31162204 GCF_963924245.1 Chroicocephalus ridibundus
ACCATCTACATTGGTTAGAGCTGTGAGTGATGGTGGCGGTTGTTTAATGCTGCCTGGCTGTAAAAGAACTAAAACTATGCTGTGACCCAGTCTATGGGACAGGACAGCATAATATTGAACTGCTGGGCCGCAGGATTTTTTCATGTCTTAATGGTCAAATTCTGTAGGAATAAATCCCAAGCCTCCAACTTTCATGAGCTGACTCTTAAGAATTAGCATTGAGAAAAATGCACTTTTAATTTTATCTAGTATTTAGAGTGCTAAATATGAAGTATGAATGTTCAGTTAGAAAAACTTTCATTTGTCTGTTGGAACTTCATGTATTTTAACCTGTCAGAGACAGGAAAGTGTATTGAAACAAGATGAAAACAAAATTAGAACTCTTGTCAAGTTCTAATATTTTTTTTTAGCTCAAACTGGACATTCCAGATATTGATTATTTTTAAGAGGCTATTAAAAATGGGACAGATATGGCAATCTCTCTCTTCCTTCCCTCTCCCCTCCTCCTCCCCCAGTTGTGTGTATTTCTGCATGAGAAGTTTGATTTTTCACTGGCTCAGGAAAAGGAAGGCTGGACACTTACCAGTTCCTGTCATTTGAAAAATTATTCTAAATTAACAGAACTTGTTGTATTGTTGAATTTGAGTGATAAGCAGTTTCTTGGTCAAAATTTCTTCTGAATGCCAGACTGGCAGTCTTTACAGTCCCCCTTGCCTGCCAGGCCTATGTGGCTGATAAACAGTGATAAACAGGATAACTAGTTAGGTGGTTCTCCTCTACGGAGGGAAACAAGCTCTCATTTTTACTCTGGGAAGAATCATTGTGTGCCCCCGGTAACTCACCAGCTGTAACTATTCCTTTGACAGCTTTCTTTTCGTATTTTTGAAGACTTTATTAGCTGTGTGATGATGATTGTTGTGACCTCCTTTTTGTTAGGTCCTGAGAAAAGTCATCTGTTGATAAAAATCCCTCACTTGAGGGTGTGGTTTGGTGCTTGCTGCTGCCAAAAGAGGCAGTCTTAGTCACCATACCTCCTAACCACAGCTGCCTGGTTCCCATTACTTCTTTTATTCCGGTCCCACAGCTTAGCTGGTGAGACGGTTGAGAGAGCTAAACTAGCTAAAAACTAATACAAGAAAGACAGAAGTGAATAGTGCTGGGCTTTTCTACTTGAACCACTCATTTGAGAGAGGCGAGTTTGCATGCCAGTAGAAGGGAAACTCAGCAGCAAGTGGATGGACGTGACAGCTGTGGCTTTCAGAGGCAGCTGCCTATTAAATCACCTTATCTGCCAAGTCAAACCATATCTTTGTTAAATTCAAATGCCAAACTTAACATTGAAATTTTTTTTTTCCCCAAAGCTATTTTACTTGTCATGGATAAAATTACTCTCCCAGTGGTGGGAGCAGGGACTAAAAAATGGCAATAAACCTCTGCAAACTGAAGAAGAGCATCCCTGCTGTCTCATCCTTGAATTGCAAGAATCTTTTGTTAAATCACTTATTCACTTTGATTTCGGGAATTCTTTGTGTTCTGTGACTGACTCTTAGTGTGCATTGTATTAAGATAAGGCAGAACAGTGCCCATTGATCTTTCTTTGATGAACCAGTCATTAAAGTGAATAGATCTGGTCTGCTGAGAACAATGACAAACTCGCAGGAGAAACTTGTTTCCCTCAGTGCTCTTGTGTGAGATTTAGGATCAGCAGAGCTGAAGGTAGACCAACTGCAGCATGGATGCAAACTCAAGGATCTGTGATAGAGTTTTTATAACATAGCATAGCTGATTTAATGTTTTCCTGTCTCCTGGAGAGTACCCCATGATACCCTTGTATTCATAAATGCCTACCCACATGTCTCTGCCCCCTTTCTCTCTATGACGGCATTATCGTTCTTACAATGACAGGATGAGCTGTTGTGGGGGGAACTAACCTAGCAGAAAAAGTAACTCTACAAAAAAGAATAGTGTTCTGGTTTAGCCAAGGGAAGCAAGAAAAAGGAAGTTCAGGAGAAGAGAAGAATGATTTTGTAACTGACAGGTTTTGATCCTGGGATCAGCCTGAGCTGAAGGAAGTTGGCTGGGGGTGGAGGGGGTAGAGAGACACATCTGAGGGAGGAGGCATGGATGAAAGAAGATTTGCGGATCTTCAGAGATGTCTTTGTGCTGGAAGAAAGGAAGTGGGGAAGCAAGTTTGAGTCTCTATTTCTTGTCCTCAAGACTAAACTGAAAGTGAGTTTCTGAGAGGTTTGTTTAATGGCCAGTGAAACTTGGGTTTGTGTATTTTTCCCTGTGTGATGTTACTTGCTGTTAAAGGGCTATGGCTGCCTTCTAGCTTTGTTTGGGCTGGTCCTGTCCGAAGGAGTGAGAGAAGACTAAGTAGTCCTTGGGAGCAGCTGAGTCTGACAAGCAGAGAGAAGCTTTTGTACATGCCAGCTAGAGTGAACAGGCAGCTCAGACAGAAAGGAGGACAATTTTCCTTAAGAACCACAGGGACTGGATAGGGTTTCTTTCAATCCAGCTGATCGCAGAAAGCTGCTGAACCAGACAACAAATGACCCTGTAAAAGCATAAGTTGAGCAGAAGCTTTTATTTCACTCTGTCTCACCCAGCAAATGTGAATTTTCTGTACTACGAAAGCGTAGTAAAACGACCCGAGCTTCAACAGCAAAGCCCTTTCCATGTTCCCACTTTAAGAACAGAAGTGTATGTACATCCGCCCGATAGTCCTGAGCAGCTTGGACTCCTCTGTGAGGGAGGCTTGTGCCCTAAAAGTGTACCAAAGATAGATCTTTCATTTTGACCCCCATGAAATGAAACTCAAGAGTTCCTGCAGATAGGAGCTACACAGAGCACTGCTGTGAATGCGTAGCAAGGGAAATGCCTGCTAAAGCTGCGACATTAAGTTTATTAGAGCAAGATGCTGGAGCATGATTCTGGGTGTTAGGAATGCCTCGCTTTTACGTGTGGGTAAACTTGGAGTGGAAAGTGTGCGTGGCAGTAATGATGGTCTTTTCTTAGAGGAGAAGGCCTGGTCTGGCAGATATTCAACTACAGTCTTCAAAAATAAACAATAGAGGTGAAAGATTTACTTCTTTTCCATCACATCTCACCAATGTGGGAATTATGCACTACCCAGTATGAATTGTTGGCATCCAGGGATTGCAAACCAACAGCCTTTTTCCTTGGGGAGTATTCTTTGCTCCAGGAGCAGAGAAAGGGGCAGGAACTTTGTTTAATGTGACCTGGGAAATTTCATGCTCAGCAGTTACCCAACATTACAGCTCCCTTATGATATAGAAGTAGGAGAAATGACTAGCAAGAAAAAAAAAATCCAACACACAAGAATTTTTTCCAGCCAAGATACTTGTACAACTCATACATTCATATTTCTTCTACTTCTTTTTTTTTTTTCTTTCCTCTTTAATTTCCTGAAGTGATTCTGGGCATATCATTATATTTACTGAGGCTTGAGGGGAGGGGTGAGGGGAGGGGTTGATTTTCACACTTCGTAGTTGCTATTTCTCCCGCTGGTCAGTATTGCTGAATATTGTTCTGTGCAGAATTCAGTGAGGCAAGTCAAGAGAGTATTAAAAAACCCAGAATGTTTAAGTAGCATAAAATGAAATAAAGTGCAGACTTTTAATAGCTGTAATGAATGCATCCACTTACCGTAAGGCCTGCTAGTATTTGAAATAAGTGATCATCTTTCTCTGGTAAATACATTGTGTGTGTCAGCTCGCAGTGGAGTGAAGGGGAGGCATGCCTGCAGGCGTCTCTATCTGCTGCAAGCTGAAATACTCTCTCTAGTACATGGTGAGGTGCTGGCACGAGTTATCGGTTGTAGGCTATATGGGACATGCATTCACTTCCCGAGACCCGGTGATACTTTTCCCTGTGACTGTCCGTGCCGAGCCGGCTGCATTTCATGTCTTTGCTGAAAGTTTCTGTTTTGAGTCAGAGCTTCTTGCTGGCTCGTATTCCAGGTTGTCTCTGATGTGAGGGTAGGAGAGCTTGCAAATATGGTGGATGTGTCTATGTGAGGGTTGCTATATCAGGCAGAAATAAAGCTTTCTCTGAAAGCAGAAGCAGTGTAACTGTGTTAGTGCAGAATTTCACACAGGATAATAGGTACTGCAGTTCCACAGAAGTGGTCAGTACCACTTGAGATCTTGGTATCGCTGGATTCTGGAATATCATACCCAGTAAGAATCGTTACTAAATTTGAAGTGATTTGAGATAGCAAAATGTTGAACAAAAGGACAGCTGGCATTAACCCTAATCAAAGAATAAGAAACAATAAGTTTGACATTTGAAGAATGTAAGGAATGTGGTGTGCTTTTTATTGAAGCTGTGGAGATTCAAAGTAAGGCACGGCGGCTAGCAAAACAAGTTTAACATTTAAAATTCTAGGGATCTCTTGCTGTATGTTGATCTTTAAATCAGAGAGCCTTTCTCGTAATGGTGTCCGAACAGATGGCTCATGAAAGTGCCTCTATGAGTGATAGTAAGCTGGTTTCCTTCATGGAGCTCCCCCCTGGCCCTAAGAAGAAAGATGAAAACAGGAACTGGATCCATCAGGTCTGCTGCATTTCTAGGGCCTTGTAAGGCTCTTCAGTCAGCAGCCCTTTAGCTGGTGACAGCCAGACTGCATCCATTTCAGAAAGCAAAATGAGTTGCCTCAGACTGCACCTTCTGTAATTGAGGAGAAAGTGCCCATGTGATTCTAACGCCGCTGGGTAACATTTACCACCCTCTGCAGTTAGAACTGGAGTCACAGCCTTCCTGCCAGTCTTTTCTCTGACTTCAAGCAGTATCTGTGCACTTTTCAAGCTTTGTGGTGAATGATGTGCAGATGTTCAGGAAAGACCTTCAGAGTACTAGATACTGAAAAGTTGGCTGTGACCAGTGTTGGCAGCTACTGTGGTTCTTTTAGTTGCTTGTTGTGACCAGAGAGACCAACAGCCACTGCCGAATGCCTCATTTTATTAATCCTTTCCCTCCAGGAGCTGGGTTTTTGCTGGGCATAATATTCAGTGCTGGCAGTGGCTATCCTGAAGTCATTGGTGCCAAGGAGTTAATGAATTTGGAAAACTTCCCGGATAATACATCTGGCCCTCTAACTTACATTTTGGAGTATGAGACGTAGGAAGAAGAGCACTGAACTAAATGAGCTACTGGCTGAAGAGGGGAAGGAGACAGTTTTCTTTTTTTTCTTTTTTTTTTTTTTTTTTTAACTAGTTGTCTGAAAGTTAAAAATTACATAGCTCCACAGAAGATTTAACTGTTGGGGTTTTGTTTGGTTTTTTTCTTTGTCTTTGGTTTTGTGGTATTTTTTTTTAATTTTGTAATACCATGTATTTGTCAGTTACATTACCTTCTGAGGCTTAAATATAGACAGGGAAGCATTTATAATTCTCCACTTTGAATGATTCTTCTTCATTTTTTATTTTGAAGTCCCATCATGTTGCCATGTCAATAAGAAGGATTTTGAAGGTAGCTATCAGTAATTGGTATTTCTAGTCTAGCTCACTTCTGGAATATTATCTTGTACAGTGTTTTCCTTCCCATAACTTTTGAAATAAGGTTTTATTATATAAAATGGGTTGCTGGTGCTATGTATTAATATACATTTTGTGTAATAAAAGCTGTGCAGAGCAATACGGTTCAGAAATTAACTTTGAAGAAAAGAATTACATTACTATGTGTATGTCTCATGAAACAGCATTATTTTTAGTGAGTCTTTCAGTACAGCAATGCTACTTAGCACTTACCTACACAGCACTCCAAAAGTACCCAGAATATCATCCCTGATTAAGTGTCCCACTGAAATGCTTTTTTCTGAACTAAGAGCAGAGTGGGAGAGTTTTTCTGTACATACCAGTGGCGACCCAAATGAAAAGCATTTCATAGAAGAGTAGAAAGCACTTCTTTGAGTTACCATCGACTACCAGGAGATACTTTTCTCCTACTTCAGGCAATAGCACCATGCTGCCCTTTCAAAACGTATAAGCTTCTCTGGCATTTACCTTTTTTTCTGCCTAATGTCTTGATAGATGAAATTTCTCATTGGCCTTAATTTAGCCTTGCATGGGTTGATGGAGTTGCCAAGCATTTCATTTTTGTCTACAAGTAATAAGCATAGCGATTGATATCTTAACCCTATGAGTGCACAAAAGATCCCTGTCGACATGAGACCAAGCTTATTTATGTTTGGGTTTTTTTAAAGAAACATAAATGCTGATATTTCCCCCCCCCCCAAAGTAGTCTGGCACTTCTACTGAGGCTATTTTATATCTGATTCCTGCCCCTCTAGTTCTTCACCTTCTGTTGTAAAAATCCTTTCTTTAATCCTTCCATCCTCTTCGAGCTGGCTCTTAAATTGGAAAGAAACCTTTGTGGATTGGATATCTGTCTGGGAGGGGAGCAAATCTGTGACCTGAAGGCTTCACCTCCAGATTTTCAAGGACATTAGCAGACTTAGCACAGTTATATCTACGTAACCTTTACTTCATTGAATTCTTTTGGCCATTCTGGTGAATGAGAGCCAAAGTTCGTGCAGAGCCTTCTGTGCACTGTTATGCTTATGGTTCCCGTCTTGTCACCTGTGTTGAGGAGAGCACGTTAGGGCATAGTCAGGTAGGTCCTGGGGACAGTTGCTTGCTCTCACTGGAGAGAGGCAGACCCTAATTCTACAATTCGCCCAGTTTCAGAATGATGGTTTCCTTAGTGGCATATAGCGGGAAGACCCTGACTCTGCTGCACTGAAAGCTTAAATAGGGATCAGTTCCCTTCCTGTGCTGTGGTCGGGACTTGGCAAGCAGAGGGACAAATGGAGCACAGCTAGAACTTGGCACTAGAAGTTTGCATCCGTTACTGAAGGGTGATTGCACTTACAAAGGTTGCAAACAAAAAACTCAGTTAACTTGCTATGGCGGTTTTCAAGCCTCTTTGTGCAGTAGGACCAGAACAGAGGATCTGGCACTGATTTGTTTGGGTTTTTCGTGTAATTACAATTTTTGTTGCTATCTGCAGTTGGCATAAATTCCTGTATTCAAACAAGGGGTTGGTTTTTTTGGTTGCCAGTTGTAATACTGCTGTTGACAAACAGAGATGTTATAAAAGAGAAATTCAATATAGTGTAGTTATTCAGATGCCTCTATTTTTTTTTATTGCTTTATAATCTGCTCAGATGCTTAATTCTGAAAACAAAATGACAGAATTGTTTGATTGAAGCTTCTAGAGTTTAATTCTTTTAAAAAAAAAATAGCACACCGGTTTTAATTTTAAAGGTACAAAAAAGAATGAGTATTACATTCAGGACTAAATTTTGTCAGCCGTTGCATCAAATAATTCACTGCTTATTACTGAAACGTACATCACAAAATAGCTACAAAGAATAATTCTCAATCTGAGTTCATATTAAAAGAGCAAATACGTTAAAAAAAAACAAAAAACATATAGGAGAAAAATTTTCTTACAATCATTCTTTTTCTGCCGTAAAGAAAATATGGGTAAATCATTAAGTCTCAGGAAAACCCTTTGGTCTCTATTACTCATGGTTTGTTTTTTCGTTTCTCTTTTTGTGTATCAGGTATGGGCGTAGTGTGCAGCAGTCACTGTGTGACATGTCCCATTACAGGTTCTGTGAAATCGGAGCCGTTTGAAGTAAAACTTTCCATTCAAGTGTCAAGCAAAGCGTGGGTTTTATTTGCTTTTTTTTTTGACAGAGGTTGTTCTTCTACTGTCTCCTAAAATAACTCTGATATTTATTTTTATTTAGGAGTGGAAAAGGTAAGAATACATGGCTAGAGGCTGGGAAGATAGCAAGCTAGTGGGAGCGAGGGGGAAGCTAGCAAAGGATGATGGGGATGGGAGGGAAAAGGGAGATTGGGCATGTGGCTAGGTGAGAAGGTGCAGAGTGGGAAAGGGTGACATGAACTGAGAGAGAGGGGGAGACCAGCTTGTGCTGATCTAGGACAGCAGATCCAAAATCCTCGTGGGAAAGCACGGTGACAGCCAGCATTGCAGTAAAGAAAAGTCTGCTTTTCTTTAAACCAAACAAAACTAAACAAACTTAAAAAAAGAACCCACCAAAACCCCACACCTAGAAAGCTGTATATACAAACTCTATTGAAAGGGCGTAAGTTTGAGGGTTTAAGGTGTCTGAAGCTGGAAAGGCTAGCTGTAAGGATGCCTGCAAAGGCAACTCAGACCCTTTTAGTGAATGCTGATGGTGTGAGAGATACGTAATCAAAAGCTAGTTCTTCCCAAAGACTTTACTTTCAGAGCAGATGAAGGATCTGCTTAAAGGTAATGAAGGCTGTTGTGTAAGGCCCAGCCCTCACCTCTTTTATTGTTGAAGTTGTAAGATGCGTAGCTGTTTGGCATATTCTGGTTGGCGGCTGTGATGTTAGCAGTGTAGATGACTTCAGGGAAAAAGAAACCTTTTTTCTGTTTTGTAGCCATTAAATGCTGCTGGAATTATTTTCTAGCTGTGCCTGTGCCCCAGAATTGCTGGGGAGGTGTCTTCAAACCACATGCAATGAGATAGAGTGTTCACCTTGGAGGTGTCTGACCTGCATGTGTGCTGGTTTTCAGAAGTGCTCGATGTATTCAGGCTGCAACAAAAGTGGGTGGCAGTAGTGCTGTGAGCGCAGGAGATGCTAGATGGTAAGTGTTCAGAAGACGGAATGGGTGGCAGGGGAATCGGGCCTTGAGAACCTTAAAATGGGAACCTGAATTGATATTCATCCTTCTGTTCCAGTTCCTTGTCTCTGAGATACAGGTAGTGCACGTTTCTCTTGAAATGACATCATTAGTGTTTATTAAAAAACTTACTACTTTATAAGGTGTTTCAGAAAAAGGTGCATGAAGGACAGTTTAACGTTACGTCAGAGCAGATATTAAAGTGCGTGGTGAATAAGAAAGGGGGATAATTGCTGTATGTGTGGAAGAAAACATTTGTAGATCTTTCCTGAGAGAAGGAAGCTGGAGTTTTGTAAATAAAATTGTCATAATGTATTTGGGATATAAAGTGGAAGTCTATTACAATGAGAGCACAGAGAGAGATAAGTTAACGATAGATACCTCTCCTGTGGCATTCTCCAAGCCTAAGCGCTTTACTTTGCAATGTTAATAGTACTCCTTTAAGGTCATTTTTTGTATATAATTTTAATACATAATCTGTTGCCTTATCCACTTTCATTAAACTTTCATGAGCCTTTTCAGAAAATGAGACAGGAAAATGCAAATAAATAATGCATTTTATTTAGTACGTAGTAGACACAGTATTACTGTATGTGTAAACAAATAAAAATGTTTCTTTATTAATATAGCAAACTATGTAGAAAGATCCTGCTGTAGTCTATAAACCACATATGCTTTAAAAAATCACTTTGCCTTCATGTAGCTAGTGCTGGGCCTAAACCTCTGGATTTGGAACAGTAAGAGTGACAGTATAAAAAGATTAAGTATCTTAGCTATTGTAAATAAAATGGAGGGTTGTGAGTCGTAGGGCACAAGATTGAAGATGGAATCTTAAAGCATTCATTTTCCAAGAGAAAGTATTTACTATTTTATAAAATCCGATCCCTGTGTAGACTCTCTGCTTGCCTAGTTTCCCTTTTCGTTTTCTACCCTTCTTCTTCCCTTAGTGGAAGAGCCCACAAGTAATCTTTTAAAATTCTGACCTGAGCAGTCAGCAGAGTGGGATGTGTCTGTGAGTAGCTTACCTGTCTTTTATACTGCTCTTCACTCTGCAAGATGCCGAAGCAACAGAGAAAGTACGTGTAGGCAGTGAAAGTTATTCATGGCAAGAGATGTGGATATGTGCTTGATTGCTTCAAGCCAAAAGATGCCACTTAACTTCTGCTTGATGAGAAAACCCCCAGCTTCCTAGCACCATGTATGCAGATCAATACAACCTGTTTTCCGTGTGGTTTTGGATTGTTGGTTGGTTTTGTTTTGTTCCGTTTTGGTTTTAGGGGGGTCTTGGGTAGGTTCTGACACCCTTTTGTATGTTTGGTACTTCATTTCAAGTGGAGATGCAAGAATCTTCTGATACTCACCTAGAGTAAAAGAAACAGTAAAATGATCAAATGTAGAGCAAACTCTGCCCTTGTTTGTTTTGAGCAGTTACTTACCTTGCAGGTAGTCCTGCTCATTTCTGTGTTCCTCAGACCTTGGCGACAATAAATGTTTCTGCAAGAATAACTCCTTTCAGACCTACATGACTGGGTGTTAAAAGCTCCACCTCTTTCCTTCTCTCTTGTTACAGCAAATACTTCATGATCCAAACTGAAAGAAGAGAACCTAGATATTTTTAAGAAAGTTTTTATAGCTAAAGATGCATAGGCAGTAATTTTTCTCCCAGTTTAATGATGAGTTACATTTACAGTGTATGAAGAGTCTTCGCTTGCACTGTAATTTGCATTAGCAGAACAGAGTGCCCATTTAGTTCGTGATTTTTAGAAAAGGAAACCAGGAACGACTGCTTCAGTAAATAGAATCAATAAACAACGAAAAGGCCAAAAATAGTAGAACAACTAATGGTGAAATATGCTTTTGCAATTCGAGCATTCATGTGTTTATTATCTTTGGTAGGGAATTGTTCTTAAACTTCAAATAGAATTTCTTAGTACCTTCATATAAATCAATTGCCTGTAGTATTCAGTTAGGCAGTTTAATTGCTTAATCAGACTAAGAAAACCTAGTGATTAAAATTTAAGTCATCTGATATAAGGCAATATCAGTATCAGTTGTTACTCAAGGTAGCTGTTTTAGATCAAACTGAATGAACTAGAAGGTAGTATATTTGTAATGTGCTTTAGCACACAGGAACATCATTTAAGTCTTTTCTAAGAGTTAAGAGCACAGACATTGAAGAATGACAGAGTCAGCAATAAGACTGTATTAGAGCTGTCACAAAATACCAACTCCAAATCAGAGGGCTTCTGTTCTAAACAGATTTAAAGATTGTTGTTTGTTTTTATATTTTATTTGGAGAAAAATGAACACATTCTGTGAGCAGCACCTAAGCAAGAAGGGACCATCCTGTAGAACTGACTTGAAATAGACAAATAGCAAAAACAGTTTGAGACACCATCAGGAAATTCTGTGCTCAGCTCTTCTATATTGCTGTTCAGAAGGAGGGAACCAATAATGTTGTCTTTAAAAGGTGAGGAAGGAACTTGTTATTAGCTCTGTTATGGCCTGATGCTTGCAGTATTCATTTTAAATACTGTACTTATCTTAACAATTCAGGTTCAATCTGAATGCGAAATCTGAGTAAATCAATACTGTCCCAAAACATCTGTGTTTTTCTGTTTAAAATAGAAAACATCTGAGGTATAGGGAGCTAAAGGGAATGTAGCAGGAGATGAAATGTACTTTACAAAGTGTTGACAAATCGTAAATAAATCGCTGCAGAAAAAGACATCTATAGTCTTGCCTCTCAAAAGAGAGTCAGTATTGCAGAAATACAGGTAGGCTTGATCAAAACTTATTAGAGGTACTGAATATTATTCTGTTTTGAGTTGGTATAACACCAAGTGCAGTGAGGTTTTGGCCCATGATTAGAGAGGTTCTGTGTGCTTTCATGATGCAAGCAATCAAGAATTGATAGGAACAGGAAGCAGTGTCATCTTTATTTTGGGGTCTGGTTGGTTGATTGGTTTGTTTTTCTGGACACCTTTTATCTGTAACACATCCCAAGAAGATAACACTGGTCATACTGGGTCAGACAAAAAGTCTATAGCCGATGTCCTCTTTCTGATACCACCAAATGCTAATGCCTAACGAGAAATACAAAGATATGACAAGTTTATCTTATTTCTCCAAGACCTCTCCTTGTCTTCAAATGTTCAGTGCCTTAAAGATTGATGGCAAGAGTAGTTCCTATTTATCTGCTAATCTTCAATAAATTTGCTTCTCTTGAGTTTTCTTGCTTCTCTGCGAGCACATCTAAATTCTTAATATCCACAACAAAAAAAAATTATACACATAAATGTTGATCAGGGTTGTTGCTGAGAAGAGAAATTATGATTGATTACCCGTTACTTTCTTTTTCTCTTACGGCAAGATATGAACCCAACCAGTAGCTTCTTGCTCCTTCCTGTGGGACTGCTTTTTCGCAGGGGGGCCAATTAAGCATATGGTAGAAGAACCGTTGCATTTTTTTATTTTAATAACATTAACCTTGGTGTTTCAAAATCTGATTTTAGTTTTCTGCTCTGAAGTAAATTCCTTAGTATGTATCACTATCCAGTATGAGGATTGACATACTCGTTAAAGGTTGAGGGGAGAAGATGCCAAGCAACTCTGATTGACTGTGTGGTGATATGTGTGAAGTTTTACAGATTATGTAAATATTGAAGTAATTGATTGCCAGAAGTCTTTACCCAGCTACAGTATGGCTTGGTTTGCATTATCTTCTTGAGGAACTGGAATGGTATGCATTTCACAGATTCACCAAATTTCCCTCAATGCAGAGG
The DNA here is from genome assembly GCF_963924245.1 of Chroicocephalus ridibundus. Classification (NCBI taxonomy): domain Eukaryota; kingdom Metazoa; phylum Chordata; class Aves; order Charadriiformes; family Laridae; genus Chroicocephalus; species Chroicocephalus ridibundus. The sequence goes on from NC_086290.1 coordinate 30,859,207, forward strand.
AAATACTGGTCCACAGTCAGAAAAAGACTAAAGAAGGCAAAAATAGTTCACGCAAAATAGGATACAGGGTAGACTCTGTGTTCGCTCTTGATACAGAAGAAACAAAAAGTTACTATAATCATACAGATGCCAAAAGTTTTTATGTAAGGTAATCATGGAACCAAGAGCTATTTTCTTATACAGGCAGACAACGTGAAAAAGTTAAATTGAACCACTAGCCACTGTAAAAAGACAAAATAAGGTATTCTGATATTGCTAGAGAAATCTGGCAGAGCTACTTAATATCCTTGAAACTGTTCAAAATGCTTGTGTGGATTTGTTCTTAATGTTTATGAGACTGGCTTTTATTGTAGTAGGAGCAAAAGCTTTTAATTTCAATAATATTAGTGATACTCATTATTTAGTTTTAAGAATCTACTGACAGGCTAGTAACACAAATAGTAGTATCTAATCTTTATATTGTCATAGCATTTATAAATGCGGCTGGGAAGCAACATGATTGCAAAGAATGAAGTTTTATACCTTTATGTTGTATGACTGCGTGTTAATATAGCCAAATATGTTTGCCTACATGTGTAAGTAAACTGTGTGTTTATGGACAATATCTGGATTTTGAGGGCAAAGAGAGATCGATGTGCTATCCTTTTAGTATTAAATTAGCCAAATATAAAATTCAAAATGAGATTACTAGAAAGGAAGACATTTATTGTTGCAAACCATTCGGAGTGTTAAATAGCAGTATGTCATTTGCAATATCACATTAGAATTTGAAAACTTTATACCTGCTGACTCTCAAATTAGTATAACAGAAAAGGGTTAACAAAAATACCTTTTGTTTTTATTTATTTGTGCTGTATATTTGACAGTATTTCTTTGTACACAGATTTATTTCCTGATTGGTTGATGATCAACAGTAATTTCTGCTTTGCACATTAATATAATTACTTTGTCTCTATGACAGTGTTCTGGCTAGAGGTCAGGCCCTACTAAAGTTAGCTGCGAGTCTCAAGCGAAACCAAAGCTGCAGACTAGTATTTCAGAAGTTAGTGTTGTCTAGCATATTTTGGATGGATTCTATCAATCTTGACCAAAGAACCAGCTTAACATCAGCAGAAGAGGAAATCATTACTTAAAATAAGTAAAGGAACAAATTAAAACACGCTACTTGGAAAGTGTTCTTTTAAAAATACATAAATACATGTTAATGTTTTAAAATGCCATAGAACTCGAAAAAGAACACAGTGAAAATTTGCTGTAACGTAGATAAGTGATTTCCAAAATTATTTTTTTTTATCTGAAAACTACACCACCACAGACACACACAAGATAAAAAATAACCCAGGGAAAACACTGCAACAGCCTACTCTTGTGACCTGCAGTTAGCAGTGGTGCTCTTGCTTCAGAAAGTTCACATGATGATGTGCTTAAAGCATCAGGTAGCATTTAAAACTACTGATAATCTATGATGATGCATCTTTGTGCTGCTTATACTTCTAAAGCTATTACCTCTTTCCAGACCTGTGATTCCTTGAATAAGTAAAAACAGAGCTTTCAAAGAGTAAACAGGTTCCTAATGAGAAGCACATAAACGCGTTCATTTCTTCTTACTCCTTTAGCAGGACCAGGGGGCAACTGAAGATGGCTCTCTGGGTTGCTAAAATAATAAAGAGCTTTTTTAACCTATAAATCACTACTTTGAATCCACCACAGGCTGAACTTAGTTAACATCTGACACTCGTGCTGTAACTCAATGTAAAATGAGTTGCTGTTGTCTGACTCTCTGTGGACAGGTATGTGTAATGCCAAAGTATAGCGACAGTAGAGTACAAAAGACCAAAAGACACATGCTCAGCTGCTAAAAGCTGGCAGACAGTGGAAAAGTGTTGATTTACTCCAGCTGAGGATTTGGCCCCCAGGCTTCAACCAGTTTGGGAATGAACCTTCCAGTTCTAGAGTCCCTGTTAATTTGAGCGCACTTAGGCTTTGATCTTCAAGTAGGGCTCCTACAAGTTGCAGTTGCTATCAATTGCTTAGGACCCTGTTCTAGGCAAAGATTGCAGTTCACTATTAATTTAGGATATTTAATTATACTGATTCGTTTTGATTGGATTGCTATCTATTTGAAATAACTGCCTGTTCCTGTAGAACAGTTGCCTCTGTAATATCACATTTTGATATTTCATGCAAGGATCCAACCGCCAAGTACTTGAAGTAGATCGAATTGGGCACTGAGTTTTGCACCTGATCCATGATACTGTAACAGTTTTCTGATACAGTTGATTAAAAGTCTGATTATCCAAGTGCATCCTGATCTACTCGAAGCCAGACTCTGGTTCATGCTGCAAGAGTGTATGGAGTCACCGAGCAGGATCATGTGTTTTCCAATAATATTGAGTCCCAGCTTAGAGGAATCTTTTCTAAGATAAGCCATCTTTGATTTGTCTGTATTAAAATACAGTTTGATTGTGCTTAACTTGTATCAAGTTATCTCGGTTGCAGTATCACTGTGGCTGCTGCTTACCATCATGTTAAACCTGGAGAAATTTGGAATATTTTATCATAATTTAAGATTGTGCTTTGACTGATGTCTCAGAAACGTCTCTATTGGTTGATGAGGGATGTCGCCAAGAAGAATTAGAATGACCATTTCTTCTCTTTTGACCCTACATTTCTGCAGTCTGGTACCATACTATGTTTGGGACCATGTTTGTATCTCCTCTCCATTTATTAGGCAAGTGAAAGGGAACGAGGTAATGTCATTCATACATAGGCAAGAAAAATGGGTAAGAAAATCTCAATAAAAGTTTGTATGCATTTGCTACTACAGTTAAGATCATATTCTAATTTGTCCCATGCGGCAATTCCATTAGCTTTTCTAATTTGCCATTTAAACACGTTGCAACAATGCAAAACTGCATATTGAAAAGATCCTAAACACATAACTCAGTAATTAATAGAGTAACATCTCTAGGATACAAAAAATTGCTGCAGGGGAAACAAAACATAGAGATCTGGGAAGGTTCCCTTTTCCATGGAGGATATTAAAGGCTAGGTGCACATTTGTTAAACATCTAAGAATGTAACGAGTATTCCAAAAATACAGATTTGCAAAACCAGCTTTATTTGAGCTCTCATTCGCATCCTTGCCAGTTTCTTTTTAAAAATAACCTCTTCATTAAAATGACACATCATGACATATCTAGCAAGGGAGCTGCAAAGCTCTTAAGGAAGGGTTGGACTATACATGCCCAAGCAAATGTAAAGTCTAAAGCAGTAAATGGTGTAGACTAACTAGATCTCAGAGTTAACAGTATAACTAAAGTCGTATTTTGACTTTATTTTTAAGCAAGGCTGGGATCATAATCCATTGTGAATCGTGTCTGTTAAAAACCCAGAAGACAGCCAGATGTCATTGGGTGTGAGTCTGTGCTTTTGCACACTACAGAACAGTTTAGCAAAATCCTTGGCTGCAGCTGTTTAGAAGGAAAATTCCTCACCGTTTGTTCCATGAATAACATGATTTTTCTAAGGATTCAGTTTTGTGGAAGAAAGCCCTGAAAATACTTTTCATGTTTTATGACCTACAAAATAATTGTTCTCCATACTAAAGTCTTTATTTTACTTACGTTCTCTCTGTTCACATGACCCTCTGCCTTCTCGAGTTTCTTATTAAACTTTGCAACTTATTTAAACGCATAGGTTGAGGAGAATGTGTGAATATTCCTTTTTAGCTTCTGGTGTGTCAGTAGACGGGATCATTGCAGATCTAGAAACAATCCTCATCTCTGGAATGATGAGACCAAGCAAAGAAGTTTCAATACAGAGGATAGTTTAAGGGGGGGAAGAAGTTGAAGCATGTAAAATAAAGCTAGGTGAAAAACCCAGTATCACTACAACGATGGATTCAGCTGTGAGGAATCTATGATAAAATACTGTTATCAAATTTTTAAGCATTCAAATGATCTTAAAAACCTCACTAGGAAATAGAAAGGAAGCTTTGCTGAGGACTTCTGCTGAAAACCTACATAATCCTTTCAAATTCTGCAGGGATTTTGAGTCAGAGCTGTGCCAGATAAGCGTTTCTCTTAGTTAATAGTAGGTTTGACAAAAGTCTGCATATTCCCATTCAATAGTTGGATTTGACATAAACTTTTCCAACTGTTTCGAGACAAATGTTATTAAACTCACAAACAAAACAATTTCCAAAATATGCATGCCTCTGTGATTGGCCTCTGGGTGTGTGTAGAGAGATTGATTACAGGTGTAGGTACCTTTTTTACAGGTTATTTGCTGACAACTTCAAGCAAAACGTGCATTAATTTCTTAAACAGAAAATTAACCTATGCACTTTCTGTTTAAACATGTACAAATGAACTGAAGAAAATAGGTTTTCATAACTTCTTCTGGAAACCAGTCCGTAAACTGAACCAAAGGTAGATTAGGAGCAAAAGATGTGAGTTCACTACTTCTGTTGCTCTGCTTTATTTTAAAGCGCTGTAAGGAACAAACTGCCTTGCTAATAGAACACCCTAATCGCTGGAACAGGTGATTCTGGTTTTGTTCAGGGTTTATCGATAAAGGGTTATTGTTGGAAATGGCTCATTTACTCTGTATGTGCCTGAGACAGAAAGTCTGATTCCTCTGAAGCTTTTGTAAATACGTGTTGCAGAATCTTCCCAGACTGAGATGTTTGCTTGTTTGTAGTTGGCTAATCCAGAAGTGGTTCCCTGATAAGGTTAATGCCCAGTTAATTGCTCCTAGCCTTGACATACAGTTTAATTGCTACTTGGCCAACATATGTTTGTTGCCTGCTCTATGTAGAATTCTAGCGGATGTAATGATGCAAACCACGGACTGGTGGAGGGCAAACAAAATAAATACAGTATTTTATGTTCTTTTAATTCAGGGCCAAGTGGATTTGGATGAAGTGTTTATTTAGTTTGCTGGCTGCTTCAGATGCTGTGGCATATTGATTCCTTTTATTACTAGCAGCCATTTAACCTGACCTCTCTCAGATCCAGTATTTTAAAAGCCATAAATTTTAACTTTACTTATGAGCAAGGACTGAAATGCTGTGAAAGCCTTTTTATTAGCAGAGCTTTGCCTTACTCCATGTTCATGTGTCACCCATGGCAACAATATTTAGAGCATCTTAAATTAGAGCGGCTGTTGGGCAGTTTGGTGGGGAGGGGGTTAGCAATAAAGAGAGCTCATAAATATCTCAAGCATGTAGGATTCACTGATTAGTGTGGGCAGGTGTACAAAAGCAATGCCATTATTAGCAAAAGGTATCCTTTTTCTACGTTATTTTGTTAAAAATCTAGCTTTTTTTTTCCTTAGTCTTTATGTTCACAGATAAGGAAAATCACACACAAAAGGAGTGTTTTATGTAATTTATTTTTTAATTGCAAGTTAAGTTGGTGAAACTGAAATGTTTTTTTCTTTGTTGCCTTGGCTTCGTTTTTCTTTTACAATAATCATCTTCCTTGTTGTTGTAATAGCCTAAATTAATCCCCGAATGACACTTAAAGCCATTTTTAACATGCAGCTTTATGAGTGTTTGTAAAAATGTGTGCAGGCCAAAACTTGATGCATAAAATTGACATATCCCTTTTTAAAAGAAAATAATTGTGAATAAAATGATTGATACGAGAGAATTTCTGCATTCACATGTAAAGAACTCAAAAAAAGCTTTGAATTAGCAAAGAAAACAGGAAGCTTAATATGAACTTTTTGCATCCTTTTAGTTTGTTACTTCTGGTTTAAATTAGTCATTTTAAAAAATATGATTTCAGTCTTGATGACTAAGATTGAGTAATAATTCAGCATCTTATTTCAAAATAGGCTTAAGGCTTAACAAAATAGATAGATCATAACCATGAATTTAATGTAAGTACTGGCTTGCTTTCTTCTGTTCAGCTACTGAAGAAGTTTCCTCCTCTGTCCCCCAGGTCACAGGTAAGGTGACACTCCAGATGTTAGCCTCATGCCATTAAAAGTGACTTTATTTAAATATTAGTGTGGGACTGTGGGACTCCCACTTCATGTAAAACTTTGGCCTGGGAACAAAAATGTTGGTTTAGTTTGAGAAGTGTAATTTATATCAATTAATCTCAGAAAGTGTCACATTTCTCGATCTCTTAAAGCCGGATTGAAATGTTTGACCTTATCAGAGAGGGTGGGTGTGGAAGTAGCAGTAAAGCAATTGCAGGGCACTGGAATTTTTTTACTACTACTCAATTCCAGACTGATCAGTTTACAAGGTGCCTGAAATCACTGGGGGATCATATTTTCTAAAAACCGGACTTTTCCCTGTCTGCATTGCTTTTCCTATAGCTGTTTTCCTCTAGCAAGTTGTAACAGCTATATCCAAAATCAATTTGATATACATAAATATTCTTGAGGAGCTTTGTGGAAGGTCAGGTAGCTTAATTTATACTGGGACCTGTTCGAAGGGCAAGAGCTTCAGTTTGCACTAACTAGAGAGAGAACACTCGCCTGCTGCAGGGGTAGGGATTCAAATGCCTTGGAAAACTTTTCACTGGGTGCAGAGCTATATTGTGAATGGAAGGTTATGTCAGAGGTTAAACTGGTGTAACCAAATGAAGGAAACTAATTATTTCAACAGATAACATCAGACGTTCCTTTGCGCAAGGACAGGCTTGGCTGCATTTTGTCCAACATTCAGCCCTAACCTAGCAAATGCGTGTGCCATTTCTCCCAGTGCTTTTGCTTCAACCTCTTTCTTCTTTTGCTCCTAATTCTTAGCTTTAATATTGTTGCACTGTGAAACTTATTAGCATTTTTGAGACGTTTAAGGTTCTACATATTATTCTTTTTGAAATATTAATGTGTTCTTTTGCAGTGCTGTTGTTTGTTAGTGATAAGACTATAGAAAACAACGACACCAGCATACATTTCTAAGATGACAGTAGAGCATTTTCACCTCTTGCCTAATGGCTGCTTTATTCCAAGCCTTTCCTCTTCAGTTGACTAAAGCTCAGCGTACCTTCTGGGCTACAAATTGTGAACTGCTATTATTCATAGTTGAAATTGCAGTTTGTGCAAATACGGGCTAAATTGCAGTCATTATATGGAGTAAAATAGATTGAAATATCTGTAAATCTGAAGACTGTAGCTGGCTCCTTTAATCAGAGAACTTGTTAAATTCTCCCATGCTTTGATTTCTCTTTCTTAGAATTCTTTTTTTTCTTAGAATTTTTTTTTTTCTGTCAGGTGTGGGTTTCTTCTGTGTTCAGTATTGCTGCTTCTAATGAAGCAGGTATAAAATGAGCAAAACGATACATGTTGTCTTTAATATGTGAGTGCAAGATAGTGATTTTTCTCTTGCTTTTTATCAAACCCTTCATAATCTTTTCTATGCTACCTATATAAACTAGTATTGAAGAAAAGGCTACAGTATGATTAAGGTTATTCTACAAAAATGTCCTATTAAAGCTCTTCATTTGAAAATCACAAGCTAAACCATGTAATGACTTTCAAATTCCTCCTTCCTAAATCATTCTCTGCATTGAATCGATTGATGATTGAGGAAGTATCTGAATATAAAAATATAAGTGAGAGGAAAAAAGATCTTTTGAAGTTGTGCATACTGTGAATCCTACCAGAAATAAATGAAACTGCATTAAACAGAATGGTTCAGAAAGAATTGAACATGGATTAATTTAAGTTGCCATATCATCTCGCAACCCTGTGGGTAAGAACCATGAATGTCTACCTACTCCCTGATGGTTATGGCACATGGAGATCCGTAATAATGACAAATGTTTATCTTTTGACCCTAAGCTTATTTAAAGAGACGCTTGCAGTTTTCACTTAAAATATGTATTTATTTAGAGGTAAATTTCCAAAAGGATCTAAGGGGAGAGTAAAGCAGTCAGGTCTTATTGGCTGTCTCTTGCCTTTTATATCTTTGGACATCTTTCACTTGGGTAACAGATTTGGTTCATTCCCATACAAAAGGTTTCCCTACAGCAGGGATATATTTTGACTAAATTTTGCTGAGGGTCCTATTTTACCAGCCTGCTACCTATATCTTTTGATCCTGTACAACAGAAATCCTGCTTTTTCCTTCCTGAACAAAATTTGGGGTGTTTCTGAAACTATGCTTGCTATCCTCACCTCTGCAGGGGCAATGTAAGGTTAGCAATGCATTAATTTGTGTAAAAAGCCCAAACATATATGTGATCTGTGAACTTGAGTGTATTTTGAAAATCATGGGAACGTGTACGTATCAAAAGATATATTAAACATGCTCCAATTCCTTTAAAGAAGAGCTAACTGTAGAGCGAGCTGTTGGATCAGTTAGGCTGGGGTAGGACCCTGAGTTCAGTGAGGCTCCGTTGGGCGTCAGGCAGGTCACCCACCGTGTGTGTCCCAGGCAGAACAGGCGCTGGGCTCTAGCTGCTTCCTGAGAAGCTGTTGGCATATCTCACTCTGAGTCCTACCACAAAAGAAGTCAGCCTTGATGTTTCATGCACAGTTTGCCTGCTAAAAGCTCTCGCGTGTGATCTCCAGCATCCCGGTACCCGCAGGGTAGAAGACTCACTGTTTTCATAACCATTTTCTCTTCCCTAGTAACACATGCACCTCCATTGCATGCAGTGCAGTAGGAACCACGAATGTGTGTGTTTAAGGCTCCAGTAAATACTGAGCCAGACTATTTATAATCTATTACAACTCTGTGTTTATTCTAGTTTGATGGTCTCAGTGACACTTTCCCTTCTTTTTTCTTCATAACTGTTTTTTACCTCACTATATCTTTCAAAATGTAAATAGTAAATTAGTCTAGCTCACACAAATATGTTCCTCTAAATATTATCCTTTTGGCATATTGATATAGTTTCAGTTTTCAAGAAGAATCATTATCTAAAAAGTAAAATGGGTGATAAATATATAAAATGTTTACTGCTTAGGATGTCTTAAGAGTTGTATTTCATTTAGAGTGGCAGTGATTCATGGCTTCTCTTCATACACATGCCTTTGGGGTGGCTGGCATTGCCCACAATGCCGTGTCATTTGTTTCCCTTTGATTTTGATGACTGACATCTTGCTTTTGGCATGTTTCCTTCTGCTGTGCTGTAAAAAAAGAAAGGAATGTACAGATGTGGGAAAAAGAGAAGCCTGGAAGTACCTGAAACTATAAATAGTAATAAAAGTACAGAGAACCGGTTTGCTTTTACTAGTACATTAGGAAAAAAAAAAATCCGTAGTAGCCATGTTGGCATTGAGCAGAAAATTAAGGTACGTGTAATACCATCTTTCAGTGAAAGGATGATCAGTTACAGGTATCATCTAGGAACCGGCAACTTGGTTTCAGCCAGTCGTAGGCAGGTACTGACGTCAGTTGTTGTTTCTCTCAAATTCAGTAGAGATGCATAAAGTAGTTCACCATCTATAAAAAAAAATAAAGTGGGTGCTTCGGTTGAATTTTTATTGTTGTACTACAGAAAACAGTAAAATGAGGGCTCAAGAATTTAAAATCCATAAAAAGAAACATGTTTACACAGTGAACAATTAAATTTCTCATTGCCAAACTATGTTTTTGTATTCACATTCTGGGTAGGACACACCACACACCCTCAGAAATGCCTGTTAATAACTTGTAAAAGATGAGATGGGGGTTTTGTTGTTTATTTGTTGGGTTGGGGGGTTTTTACCCATGAGAAAAAATTCATGTTTTCAGGCTTTCGGCAGTCCTAAAGGTCTGCAGAAATGGAAAAAGGTACTGGGGGGACAGGGGAGGGAAGTTTCTCTAGCTGGGATCTGGTATTTGTTGGTTGCAGAGCCTTGTGCGTTTCTCTCTAAAGCATCCAGTAATAGATGCTGGCTGTGAAAGCAAGGGGACTGCTCTCCCTGCGTAGGGAAACTCCTCAGCTCCTGTATCTTTAGTTGTACACTCATATGTGATTGCTGCAGCCATACAATGGAAGAAAAAAGGAATTAAAGCTGAATTGCAAAAATATGAGGTTCTCACTGAAAACCCTGCTGAGAATATCCAAGGATGTAAACTCCTTGACTGAATGTTCCCCTTCTTAATGAGGTTGCATGGCTACTACTGTCATCAATAAGAAAAAAATGCAGTTAATTTTTACCTGGGTTCAGGTGCTTCTTCATGGGTGGATTTTCATAGTAATAGTGAGAAACTTCCAATGTTGCCAGTGAAATTTTAGACAAAATTATTACAGTCTTAGAAAGGGGCAACTAAATGTGTAATGCTAGCCTGTGACTAAAGGTTCTCTGTAAGTTTTTGAATAAATGAGGACACCTTTTAAATGGTAGAACACAGGAAGATCACCAATGATATGTAAGTTTATTTGCCAGTTAGAGAGAAATACAGGTAATCTTTGCCATTTGATGATGTTAGGCAATGAAGTGGGGACATTTCTTTTGGGGACAGTAGAAAAAAAATTCATTTTTCCAAGGTAGTGGTGTTCTGAATTTACTTGGTAGCTAAAGAGTGCTCCATTTAGTTTCATTTTTCCTCTTCTTAGTAGCAAACTGAAAATACTACATGAAAGTCACTGTAAGTGTTCTCTTTAAAATCTCAAAAACCAGGAAGTTATTGCTAGTTATTACTAAAATTAAATCCTCAGGGGAACTTTCATGGTAAGACAAAATAGCAAAATAAAGACTATTTATACAGTAAGAAACATACTTGGACAGTAAATCCAAGTTTCCCACGCAATTGTTTAAGGCAACCTTCTTTCGGTGACTCTGACTGAACCAGATGTTCGGTATGTGACCAGCTGCCGAAAAAACATGTCACAGTGTGTGCAGGGCAAACTGCAGCCGGGCTGAGCAGAGAGCTCACCTTCTGGTGCGGGGAATGTTTGTGTGTGATGCTCCAAACCTTAGCTCTTGGCTTGGCTTTTCTTAGGAATGGCCTTCATACGCTAAAAGTAGTCGTCCAGTCTGAGTAATTGGCTTTGCTTTATGTAAGACAGGCTCTAGCTGGCATTTAACCTGAGACTTATTTTTCTCGCAGGTAATACAGCTCAGGGCACTAATTTAATGTAGTACAGCTTGTACTGGGATGTGTATTAAACACCTCTGTGCTGGCTTTTGACGCGGCTGTTTGAGGTAGCTGCAGCAGCCTGGAAATCATCACTGGCTGCATGGCCTCCCCGAGCCATGGCCTCCCCGAGCCATGGCCACCAGCTGATCCCTCTGTCCGAGCGGTGGCCCTTGACAGCGACCACCCTGTCCGCGTCCTTGCAGATGCCGTAGTGGCCGGTACCCCTGCCGATCTGAGTGGCTTTCACAGTGGTTATCCTGCCCTTGGTTTTGCTCCTCCTCGGCCTGAGATGGGCACCACAGGGCCTCTTACTAACGCACAAGTTCTTACGGATTTCAAGCACCTTTATGTTGTATGCAAGTCATTGCTGTAACTCCATTTTAGCACTTGTTAATTTGGTGATAACGGTAATCTCCAGAATGGCAATTAGCGAACAAAAGAAGGTTGTACTGTGTGACCAAGCAACCAGGCTTCCCTTAAACTTGTTTGTCTCCACATACACCCCACCCGCCCACATCTTCTTTTCAGCTGCATGTCAGTCTGAAGGTAACGGAAGTGTAAACTGCTTTATGTAGACACTGCTGATGAGTCTCTATTTGATGCCAGTTCTTAGCTTTTTTCTTTAAGAGTTCACTGATCACACTGTTTTAGATCAGAAATACCTGTGCTCTAGGATTGCTAAAATCACAGCATACAGTACTAACAACTGTCTTTTCTGTGATCCTTGAATCTCTTCAGGCATGACAGTATACGGACATACATGTATGTGAAGGTCTTCTGTTCTTATATTCTCCTGTTGCTTGTGTTAGCATCACTTAAAAGTTAAAAACAAAAGCATTTGTGTTCTCAAAGACAGAAGACATAATTGCAAGGCAAACTCTTTTCCTCGGTGTCTATATGTCACATTTACTGTTCTGCCATATAAAAACTATGTAGATGCTACAAAAGCTTTTAAATTAAGCTATGAATTTCTTCATTGGTTGGTATGCATGTATTTGAACTTTTTTCTTTACCTATTCTACTATCATTATATTAATACTAATTAATGCTGCCACAAAGTAAAGCCTTTCTAAGGTGAGACAGTCAAGCATTCAAAGAAAGGAAAGGTTTGGAAGACTTGGGAAGGTATTTGCTCTTTTTTGTATGAAGTGCTTTCTTATGCCTGTGAACAAGGAAAGAGGCAGCAACATCATTTATGTTAAGCTGTACTTTGCTGGAAATGTATGTTTCTTGAAAAACCTGGCGTGCATGTTGATATCATAGCACCAGTTTCAGCTTGAAGAAAAAGGTTGGATAAGACTGTGAGAGAACTAATAATATCTTCTCACAGGAGAAACGTGTTTGAAAATATCAACCATTCATACAACATGACTCATTCTAAAAACCGAAACTCTTGTTGTGTAGCAGTGTTTGGTTTTGGGAGTCTAAGGATAATGTTCTCCTTGAGACTGTTGGCAGCGTCCCGTTGAACATTGCTGTCAGAGGAGGAAGAAGCAACTCCATCCTTTTCACTGATGCAGGCTTTAAAGTGACACAGAGTGAGCCAGCTGTTGCCCATCACTGTTGTCAGGTCTGTGGATTATGTGCCGTTCCCTGCAAGTCTGAACAGGGATATCTACTGAACTAGGTTTAACTTGGAGATATTTTTAGTACAAATTACATTGATTGCAGACTATTTCAAAGGCCCAAAGTAAAAAAGTACACAACTAAATGTATCTGTCTGACTAGTTTCATTTGTCTGTGCAGTTTTATGTGTAAAAACTTTACTATTTTTTTCAGACTCTTCTGGCAAAGATTTCGGTCCTACTCTGGGATTGAAGAAGTCAAGTTCTCTTGAGAGTCTTCAGACTGCTGTGGCTGAAGTTAGGAAGAACGAACTCCCTTTTCACAGACCCAGGCCTCACGTGGTCCGTGGTCGGGGCTGTAATGAGAGTTTCCGAGCTGCCATTGACAAGTCTTACGATGGACCTGAAGATGGAGAAGAGGGTATGTTGCTAATGGCAATTACAGAGGGAGCCACCTTCACTTAGCACTGCTGAGGGCCAACTCAATAAAGCACATAAGCAAGTGATTTAGTCCAACTGAAGTTGATAGCATTTTAAAAGCTGCTCGTGTCTTTCACTGAATAGAGCTGCCTTTGCAGTACCCCATCCAACCTTGACTGGGTTTAGTGTAAAGTCTTTCACTGATCTCCTTCGGGGCAGGGGTGGGTTGGAGGATTTAGAACTCAATCCTTAAATAATTATGATTTTTAACTTCAAAAAGCAGCTGCCTTCTTCAGATTACATTAAAAATTATCTTGCTTGTTTTACAGAGCTGTCTACAATTCCCCCTTCTCCAACCAGGAAATTTGTTTCCCGTTATAGACAAGGCAGAGTGCATTGATAGCACCCTGCTGCTCATTCTGTCACCATGGGCTTACAGACTCCAGTCTGGAAATACCTCTTCTTTAGCATGAAGCGTAAAACTGTGCTTGGATCCTGAGCCCCCCAAATAGAAAAAACACAGCTCTTCTCCAACCAGACAGAATAGTTTATCTATTTCTTTTTCAGCCATTAAAACAGAAAGATTCCAGGGAGTGAATGAAATTGTTTTGTTACGTGGGTTATGTCAGTCGCCAGAATCTCTTGTTGAAGTAAGCTCTCAGTGTTTGCATCCCAGCGTGTCAGTTTTCTTGAGCTGATGGAAGTTAACAAGCTAGATTTCAAATAGAATAGTGTTTTACCGTGTCAGGATTTTTGCATCGGGAATAATAACTAGAAAACAAGTAATTAAGATAACCCTGGATTTCATTTACAATAGAAATCTGCTTGAATTCACTAGATACGTTTAGTCTGCTTTTTAAATTATTCAATTAAATGAGTAAGCGTTGTGAGTCATTTGAGCACTTTGTAGACATTCATGCTGTATTTCATGTGTTTGCATTTTGGTGGCCCGTAGCCATCCTCACCGCTTCTTTTTTGTGTGCAGATGGTTTCTCTGATAAGAGCTCTCACTCTGGTCAAGAAGCTCAGAACATGGAATCTGCCCTTCCAGGGAACCCTGAAATAGAAGACACAGAAACCAAGGCTAAAAAAGACAAGAAAAGTAGAGAGAAAGAGAAGAAAAAAGAAAAAGGCAAATCTAAAATGAAAGAGAAGAAAAGGAAGGAAGAAAATGAAGATCCAGAAAAGAAAAAAAAGAAAGGCTTTGGTGTCATGTTGAGGTATGGCATTTTAAAAAGCAAAAGAGCCACCCATTCTCCCATTCTCATTATAGCATAGGAAACAACTGATACTCTCATAAGGTAGTGGAAAAATTATTTCACTTGGACTCAAAATAATGTTTATGTTATTTAAAAAGAAAGCAGTTTATACTTTTACACCAAACTTGTAGCTGAGGCAGAAGACATTTGGCAGACAAAATGTCTTTTTGTGCCTTTGAAATTCATTCCCATATGTTAGAAAAGATTCAAGGTTTCAGGCTAAAAACAAGCGTGTGTCGGTGGGGGAGGCTTTGTGGGGAATATTTCTGAGTAATACATGACCCGCTCCCACACTCAGACTTCAGCCTTCTCTTCCCTTGCTTATGTGCTTCCTTCACAAGCTTTCGGGAGAGCAGCATTGCTTGTGTTACTGTAAACAGTCTAGTAACATTTGCAGTTGCTGAAAACCACTAGATTTCATAAAATCTTTGCTTCACAGCTTCAAAAGCTCACTGTCCTCCCTGCCTGGCATGCAAACATTCGGATTTCTTCTGTGGCTATTGGTTGGGTTTGCATCTCTGGAATCATCAGAGATCAGACGAAGTTCTTCAGGCCAGTTCCTTGCTATTGCTGCAGCCTTTGGTGCTGTAGGCACTCTGGTTGCCATCACCCCTGCCTCTGGTACCTGTTTACTCTGTTGAGGATTAAAGTGTTTCCATTTAAGTAGACCTTTGCAATTAACATAGGGTATGTGAATGAAATTTGATGATGACCTGGAGGAGATTAAACTGTATGACCATGTGGTTACTTCTAGCACTGAACGCTTAATGCTAGCTTTAGGAGGCTACTGCTGTTCCTTAGCATGCTGTATTGCAGACAAGCAAAATACATACAAAAGCCACAATCATTGCTTGGGCAAAGATGCATTTAACTAGTAACCTAAGAAATTCACCTGCAAGATCACTCACTTACAATGATATTCATTAGGACAATGATAAATGAACTCGCATTGCAGCTCTCTATTGATATGGCCTTCGGAGTCAAATGGCTTGTGTTATATTGACATGGAAGGTTTTAGCTGACTTTCTCCTATGCATAATCAACAGGAATCCTCAAAATTGTCCTAACAACTTTTGAACACTGTAGAGATACTGTCAAAAATATACAGGGATGCTTATGTGCCAAATTTGCATGATTTCAGCAGTTATTAGTGTTTGTAAGACGAAGCTGCGTGGGTAGAGCAGTCTGCATTCAAATGGGGCTCTGTAGGAATGCTGAGGAGGCACATACACCTGTGCGCTGCATGTGCACTTGTGTTCATACTGTTGGAAGAAATAGGGCTTAACACGGAGCAGTAGTCAAAACACTGAATAATTAGGAAGGTGACTTCAACAACTCTCTGGTGTATCTTAAGCTTTATGTCTGTTTTCATTCTTTTTAACTCTTTGGCGGGAATAGGGACATTGGAAGAAGAGGGGAGTGACGCGGAGGTCTGACGAAAGCATAAGTATTCTGTTTCATGTATCACTGGTGGGTTTGAAGGGCAAAGTCTTACTTACGGGGGTGCGATGCCTGAGCCAGAAAGAACATGGGATGACATCAGAATCCAAAACAAGCAATTGTAGTTGACAAAAAAGCTGGGAACAATAGGTTACCATTCTTAGTGATTCCCTTTTTCAGAGTATATTTCACATTTTGGTTGTACACGAGCTTTATACATCTGTTCTTTTCATAAGCTTGCTTTTTATGTCGCTTGTCTTCCCAGCAGACTGTAACAGTTAATAATATTTATTTATCTGTATGGCAGCACAGAATGGAAATTTGTATCCTACACCATTGAAAATCTCTATAAAGCCTCAAAGACGAAAGCAACAGGTTATAATGAACAGAGGTGTTGTTTGTAAGAGCTAACAGTTCAGCTGAGAAGTTTTTGGAGGTTCTGTGTCCTCCTCGGTGTTTCTTCCTAGAATTTATAAGATTGTTCTTGAAAATAAATTCTTTCCTGAGAAGGGTGAGAGTCCTAGGGAATCCCAGCCATGATAAAAGTGAAAGAAGGATGATGACCTGTAAAGACTGCACAAGAGCAAGAGTGTGAGTTTACAAAAGAATTGGGGACCATATGTCCTGCTAAAGATGAGCAAAACCAGGCCGGTATTTTTTCAGGGAGAAATTGCTGTGGATGACATGAAAAATAAAAACAATTAATCTGAGTGTTTTTAAAAGAATTAATAGGACACTAATGGGGGAACCTAGAAGGGGTCAAATAGTGTTTAAATACTAGATTCAAGAGGTATTTTTCAGACTGGAGTTTTGCACCGATGTGAGGAGTGAGTGTCAGAAGGGCTAGGGAGGAGAAGACTGCAGTAAGCAGCTTTGAATGATCAAGTATTTTAGCAGCACGGATGGAAAGAAACAGCCAGATTTTTTATGACATTGTGGAGATGAAACTGGCATGTTTTATTGGTAGAACATCTGTGGAAGGAAAGAGAGAAGCTGAAGACGACAAAGTTGTGAGCTTCTGCAGCAGGCAAGGTGACTACTAATTCTTGTGGTAGCTTAAGAGAAAGAAGTAGAGAGAAGTATTTAGAAACGGAGATGAGCTCAGTTTTTGACATGCCGAGTTTAAATTGGAAGGGGAACCTGCCGTAGGAGGCACTAGAAATGTACGCACCATAAGGAAGCAGAAAGCTGGATAGAGAGGGAAATCTGTAGCTTGCCTTTTGTACATACAGTGGTAGTTGCGCTGTGATCCCCTACGTGGGAGACCACCAAAATGAGGAACAAGGAACAGAGGCCCTGCTGGACTGACAGGAGAGAAAGACCCAAGAGAAAAGAAGTTAAGAAAGCAAGTGGCAGGAGTATCTGCCTGGGAGCGGGCGATGCCATGAATTTTTTTAACTAGTCCAGTGTCTGCAGCCATGTAACTAATTGATCCTACCGAGAGCTGGAACCCCACACTGATACATTCATAGTTGTTGTTATTTGTGGGCTGCTTTGCTCAGAGGTATTTCAGCTGTGTCTGCATAGTTCTGCTGTGCTGTGTAGACGCATCCAAGCAGAAAAACAGATTCGCTGAACCCATGTCAAGATTGGGTTGAGATAAGTAGGAAATGATCCTCAGTGGTGAAAGCTCCAGGACCAGAAGGACAAAGAAAATATTTCTGAGATCTTGCCAGAAAGCTCAGTGCTAATGAAGACACATGCACTTTCTGGCGAATGACTGGGGGTCAGGTGCAAAGGACAAAGGAAAGCAGAATTTGAGGCTAAAGCAGCTGCTGAAGTGTCACACTTGTCTACGGTGGGGTTTTTGTGCTATACTTGCTGAGTCGTGTGTACCGCTATAACAAGTTTTATCTTGATAGTATGTCCATGTGAATTGGCTTGTTTGTGCCTTATAATCAATAACAAAGCATTTCAAGATATTAAAAACAAACTCAAGTATTTATGTGTAGTACAAGAAGCGTTGAGCTTTAGTCCTTTGCATCTGAGATTTTTGAACATATTGGAATTGCTACTGCATTGGTTTTTTACTTTTTTTTTTTTTAATTTAACAACAGAAAATAGCAAAGCTGTTAGCAGTTGCTAACAGATTTCGCTTAGTGCCTCATCTGTTGCTCAGCTGCTATTTACTTGTAGTTCCTGGTCTTTTTTTACACATACAAAAAAAAAAAGAGAGAAAAAAGAATGATTGCTTTCCTGCTAAGCTTTTGCTGGATTGAAGCTTTATTTAGGTGACTGTGATTCAGGGACACCATCAAGAAATCATGCTTTTATTTTTGTAATCATTGTTTTTTAAAAATTCCTGTTGTTTTTCCCATTATTAACTGGAACTCTTGGCTGTAGCATTTTAATGACTGTGGCACTTGGAGCAAAGCAGGTTAATATACTGGAGATTTGAAATGCAGATGACACTCGTTATTACTGATTAGTTAAGTCTCTATAATCCAAAGTACAATTTTGCTGTGGTGCATACTGCACAGTATTTTTGTTTTCTTGTTTGGCTGGTTCTGATGTATATATTGCCCGCCTGAGTATTTGATGCGCATACGTGCTGTCCAAAGAACAACAGAAGCTGACTCTTAACTGTATGTAACATTGGCTAAGCGAGAATTATATTTTACTTTTTGATGTTTTCTGGCACATTGCACTGTCCTAGCTCACTAAATAACCCACTGCTAGACAACAGAGGGCAAAGTAAATTGATATTGTATACGAGGAAAACAACTACGTTAAATACTTCCATTATTGGAGCTGTGACTAAATGCAGTCTCAGGAAAAAGCATCTCTACCGAAACTCTTTTGGAACATAAATAATACTCAGTCCTATGCAGATCCGTAACAGCAGCAGTTACGCAGTGCCACATTGAGTTCTTGGTTCATCCCTTTTCCTCATTGAGCTGACTGATTCTTTCAGGGCACGGTGAGTCATGAGAAGACTGCTGGACCTCAGATGAGCTTCCCTGGACTTCTTTTTGAAGGTGTTTTGTATTTTCATGAGCAACGCTATAGTAAAACAGCATATTTCCCTGATGCTGAGCACTAACGTAAAAAGCATTATCACTTAGCACCAGAAACGCTAAGCTGACCTGACCAAGATGTTAATTAAAAAAAATAATAAAATTATTTGTCAGTTTGCTAGGTGATGAACTCTAGATTTTAAATTCGGGATCTATAGTTATTTAATTGCCACGCTTTGAAATACTGTCAAAATATTCTTTTCTAACGAAGGTAGGCTTTGTATTGGTTTCTGAATTAAGCTGGAGAAAGACTGAACCTGTAAATCACCAGGGAAATGTGACCTCTGCTGTGTGGTGCTGCTCTCTGCCCTAATCCCATAGCAGTTGTTACAGTCCTGGCGTATAATAAACATAAGTCTATGGCTCTCTCCGTACGTTTTCCAGATAGTGATTGTAAAAATTCTGGGCAGCCCTTTCAGCTTTATGGGTATGAAGGTAAGTTAGCTAATGCAGCCACACCAATGGCATTTTAATAGGTAGCTCCCCTAGGCAGAGACCAGTAGGCTGAAGTCATAATTTTTTTGTGGTATCAAAATTGAGAGCAAGTATGTAATTGGTGACTCAGAGTAAAGGGTTTTGCCAAACTGGAGTGCAGTGGGAGAACATCCTCTCATTCAGTCTTTATTTCTAGGCTGGATTCGGGAAAAAAAGGCAACTCTTGTCAACTTGACTTCACTCGTTCATGAGCAAGTATTTTCAAAATTAGTATAGGTGAGAAAATGTCTATCTCTCACAAACATTGCACATCAACTCTGACTTGCGTATTTGTGCGCGATTACTGCAGGCGCAGGAAGTAGGAATATATATGTGCATATTGGTTACATTTGCTTTTTCTTCTTCAGAAATCGTGCACTTTGCCACATAACAGTTCATCTTAAATTATTTACCTTCCATTTCACAATATGAGCCATGAATATTTTATTTTTTGTCCCCTTAATTTGCCAATTTTCCTTTGAGCTAAGTGCCTTAGTGATTTTAATTTTTCATTCTAGTTGGAAGACAGAAATGACCCTTTTTTCATTATTACTATTATAGGTCTTGTGTTGAGAATGATACTTTTTACAACCAGCACTGTTGAGCCTGTAATGGTATTGCAGAGTAGATAGCATAATATACAGATATTGACTTCCATTAAGTATATCACTATGATACCTTATGGAGAGATATTTATTTTTTTCTGCTCTGTGTTGCCCTGAGAAGTTGAGTGTTGTAGAAGAAAAGTTAGCAATGTAATGAAGAAAGAGGAAATAATAGAGATGTGCTTTTCTGGAGAGAAGCAGTGTATATAGCTTTTTAATGTATTTATATGTACATACATATGATGCTGAAAATCAGTATGGACGTGGATAGATTTAAAAAAAACCAACAAGACTAGATTAAATTATGATTTAATTAGGCTGAAGTTATTTTAGATTTTTTTTCCTCAGTAGCAAAATTATCTGAGATGGATCATGCCTGTGAATTTGATAGACAGCACCAGTTAATGAGGCAGATGAGTTATTTAGAGGTCTTGATTTCCTTTTGCCTAATAAAACTCCCACTTTTCAATAGGTAAATTGGTGAATAGAACTCCTGTTTGCTTTAAAGAGCACAAGAGCATGAGGGAGAGGAGACACCTAATCAGTTTAATGTATCTCAAGTTCGTCAAGTATTTTTAACTAAAAAAAGACAAATGCCTCAATTTATGTGTATCACTTTTTCTTTTCCTCCGCTGTATTGATTCTTTCTTGGCTGCGTTCATAGTCAGACTAAACCAGAGAAAATAAGGGTGTTTTGTACTAAAATGATCATGCGGACTGCCTACTAAAGGCTTATTTGTTTAATTAAGCATCTGTTCTCCTCTTAATATGCATGCATAAATCTCATTAATGTTAGATGTATGCAAGTGCAATGAAGAAGAATAGACCCCTTACTCTCATTACTGAACTTGGATAACAAGATTTATATTTACTTAACAGATCAGAGCAGAAAGTTCCCTCTGACTATTTAAAAGGACTGGAAATTACAAACTGTTTGCAAGGAGCATGGTTTTTGTGAAATAGTCGCATGTTCACTTCAAGTTGAAACATTATTATTCAAGCCATTACTAAGCAAAAAAGAAAAAAAGCAGCATGCTTTGTCTGTAAGGATTAACTTTATGCACCAAATTCTGTGATATGTCTACTTAAATGTATGTTTGCCTCTTCGATATTGTCGTCTGTGCATGCCACACCTGCTAAAAAAGAAGTAAACTCCAGTCCTGTTGGGAATATGACCAGGTCTTTTCTGGAGGTGGCATATTTCTTCTAAGTGTCTGTCTTCTCTCTCCCAAGAAATGCCTTCTCCAAAAAAACTCCTAGAAAGCAATGTGTATTCTTGATGAATACGAAACTCTGCGGCAGTGTGTTTATACTTCATTCACTACACTTGCTCTAAAATCCATCTCTTACCTGAGGGTAAAACTTGACTTCCAGATTTTGCATGTAAGTTATAGTACACTGGGTATTTCTGTATGTAGTGCAGACACGTTATGGTCAAAGATACTTGAGGGTTTGAAGTCATGTCCACAAAAATTTGAATTAAAGCTTCCTGAGCTGCATTTTAACCAATAAATTCATATGTTGCTCAGCAATACAGTGCGGAGTATGAGTTCCACCATGAGACACAAAAAAAGGGCAGTTTTGCTGATTTTCTGTATCAGTAGTTCTTGTAACATGAACTTGGTAAATAGGGGGACTGGTGGGGGGAAGACAACAATTAACAGAGGAATTATACAGAAGGGGGCTCCTGACAGATTCCTTAACTGCAAAGTGCTGGCAGGTGCCAGTTTAATAGGTATTGCTATTAACAGCCATCTGTAGAGAAAATGAAATGTACTCATCTCACTGAATTATGATTTATGCCAGACAAAGCAGTCAAACCAAAGTAATATTTATATTATAATGCAGAGTCATTGATTAAATGCACATGACATCTCAAATCCAGTTGACATTTTAAGTTGAAATGATTGCAGACATGTAGCCATTTATTTAACTATTACTTTAAAAAATGCGTCTCTACTTGTTATTAATAGAAGAAAGTCAGACCTGACCAATATTTCAATAGGCTGACCTTTTGTTTTGCTGACATATAAAAGGAACAAAGCTCCTTTTGGGGTAGTCACAGTCTCAGAGCACATGAGGTATGTTAGCTTCAGAAAAAACTGACCCCTTTGAACCACTCGGTTTCTTTATTCCCTCTTCTTTTCCACACAGGATTGCTGAAAGAAAGTGGACAAGAGATGCTTTAGGAGATAGGAAAATAGTCTGAGAGAGTCTTTGTTTCAAGTGCTCGCTCTGCTACTGATTTCTTGGGAGACAACTCGTTAACACACTTAGCTGCTCTGAGCCACAGTTGTCCTTATACAAAGGTCATCCTCTGCTTCTGAAAAATAAAAATAACGGCATTTCCCTGCTTTATACGATCGTTGTTCGGATAAATATATTAATAAATAAAGACATTTAAAAACTAGTCTGGCTACTCCTGTGAAAGTATAGCAGGAAAATAGTTTTATTTTTAAGCAAATGAGAAAGTAGTAAGCTCTTGTGTAATTTTTCTCAAACTAATTTTCCTCTAATCTCTTGGATTCTTCCTTTTCTGAGGATTTCTTACTGTCTTTCCATTTACTTTTTTCCAGTGATTCCAGTTTTTTCTCATTTGTTAATCTCCTGTTGCCAAGTTTCTTATTTCCACGTAGCATCTCTCCATTCGCCTTGTAACCTTGTCTCATTATTACTTTCCTTCCCATCCCTTTTTAGCAAAATCGGTCTATTCTCTGGAAAAAGAAAAAAAAAAAAAAAAAGAAAGCAAGCCTAGCTCACTTTGCAAGCTCAGCTTTCTGCTGTCGCACTGTTATTGACAGAATACCGGGTTGCTCACCCTCACCTCTTCTTGCTACTGCGAGCACGTGAGCTGCCAGGCTGGGGCTTCCTCCTGCTCTCTGTGCTACCTCCGAACTGCAGATACTCTTACGTTCAGAAATGCAGTTTGGAATATAATGCCTCAGAATTATAGTTGACCTTCTATCTTTTACCCTGATTTTATGCCTTCTTGCTAGAAAAAATTGATTTGTCATTTCGAATTTAACATGGGCAACCTCATTTTTTTCCTGCAAATTGTTCCTCTTTATGTCCTTGCTCTGTCATCATGGGAACTAGCAGCATCTTCCCCCTTTCACGAAAGCCCCCTACATGGGATGTCATCTTTCAGTGAACCTTAGACCCACGCAGTGGGGCAGCGTCTAAAATTCGCTCTCTTCCTACACAACACGCTGAAGACCTGACCACGCACAAGAAGCTTCTTCCCTTGCTGCTTGGGCTCCTCTTGCTTCCGGATTATGTCAGTCTCTGTTGTGGATCGCATTGCTGGGTCGGTGTTCTGAGTGCTCTCACCTGCCCCTGTCAGCACAGCACCAACTTGGTCTCCTTCCCAGTTTGGGCTGCATTAACAGGCAAGTGTGGTGACGTATTGCCTTGAGCACCCACGGGCGCTTACCAGCCAGCTTGTCTCGGCAGCACGCTTCCTACTGCAGCGTGTTGCACCAGGTCTGGGCAGAAAGTATTTTATATAGCCCTTCAGCTTCCCTAAGATTTGCCCCTGCTGTAAAACTTTTGTGGTGTATATGGACGTTGGCAGGACTAAATGAGTGATGAAGTAAGGCTTTATATCCCTTCCATGCCAGCTCCTGCTTTCGGTCCCTCTCCACCAGCAGTACTAAGTAAGAAACGCTCTTTACAGCTTCCAGCTCTGCGCCACGTTTGGCTGCATCACATTCACTTCCACCTCTCCTCATTTGTTTGGGATCTGTTAGGATGTGAATGCAAAGGTGCAGGATTGATCCTTACCGAGGAGTTAATTCAGCTTGTTTCAGCTGCAGTATTAACTCCATCTTCTTAGCACCTCCAGCCCTCCATCCTCTGACGATGCCTGTTTGTCACCAGGTCTCTTCTCTTGTTACTTCCTCCTCCTCTCTCTACCCCACTCTGCACACCAGGCTCTCTCTTGCCCTGGCTGTCACCCAGCTTACGCAGAGCCTTTTGACTAATAAGCCTAGCGGAGTTCGTTAGTTTGGGCTCTGCCCTGTGTGTGTGTTTCTTCTACTTGTCATGAGGAGCGACTGCTCTGATTTCTCGATGGTCATGAGGCTGCATGATGTTTACCACAGAAGTTAGTTATGCTATTGTGTGCTCCCCTCACAAAAATACTTACATTCAAAGAACGTTCCCCTGCTCGCTTCCTTCATTCAGTGGAAATGACATCTCTTGGGTCTTGGCTTGGACCTGGGGCATTTGGGAGAATTTGATCTTACTCTTTAGAAGTCTTTGAATAATTCTTAGTGTTGAAAATGAAGATGTCTTCGCCCTTTCCCCTTTCTGTTCTTGCATTTTCCCACTTCTGTCCTATTTCTTTTTTTTATTGTTGAGGTGAAACAGTAAATAATAAATAAAAAGGAACCTGGGCAAATATAAAATGTGAGCCAAATGTTGACATGAAAAAAGCCATCACCCTCTGTGTGTGTATATATATTATATAAACTCTGAGATATGTGTCACCACTAGCTTAAGAATTAAAAAAAAAAAATAATCAAGTCTTAAAGGTGGACTTACAAGGTGGAAAAGTTGTGTGTATATGTAGTACAAGATACGCAGGCCACTAAGTATCTGCTATAGTCCTTCAGCATTTAACTTCAGTATTAGGTTTGAAGTAATGAACCGTGTGCCTGTGCCATTCATTGTCCCTTATTTGAAAGTAGTGAATACCTGGCCTCACACTAACCCCAGATTATCAGGTTGGTTGGTAATAATGTGTAATAGAATTGTAAAGCTATTTTCTGGTGACAGACTGTTGTCTGCTATTTTCTTTCTAGCCGAAGAACCCTAGTGAGTAATGTGTCGGGCACTGTTCATTCTACCTTTGTTGTCTTTTTGTTTAATTTTTATCCTCTAATGTGGAAATCCGTATTACAGTAGCTTAGCATAACAGACATCCTAATGTTCTGGTTTTAATTAAAATTAGATTGAGGAAATAAACAATTCAAAGAACTTAGCTTTCCTTTTCCTCTGCCCCTAAATCTGCTTTCCATATCCTCTCCTGCATTTGGAAGTGCTTGTTTCCATTCACATGCTCTTGAATTGTTCAGCCTCCCTAATAGCTAGTGAGGAAGGACTGTCAAGGAAGCTCACTTTCATTAATTTACTCGTCTTAGCAATACATGTTGTTAAATTATTGATTTTTGCCTGTTTGTTTTGATGCAGTCTGCATTTTAAAATGCAATTCTTAATAGAAAAACTTTGTCAAAATGTGAAGATTTCACAAAACCAAAAATGCACTGCTCTTTAGAAGAAATTTCCACTATACAGCTGCAGATCATTTCTGCTATGACTAGAATATATATACCAGGGAGTGACTCAATCTAAATCGCTCAAAGAGAAATTAGCAAATATTTATTTCCTTTAAAGAGGCAGATTATTATGGGTGTAAGTGCTGCAATAGGTTAATGTGCCTCTTCATCTCCGAAGACCTCCGCCCCATCTTTTTCTTAATGAATTTCCATTTAGGCTATTTTAGCTTGTTGTCATTTGTTGCTTCCCAAACCATCGGTCATCGGCAGCAATGGAGGGTGCTGTAGGCAGGCTCAGGCAGAGCTCCAGGAGCTCTGGGCTGAAATGGTTTGGGAAGATATGTGGAGGAATTTCTAGGTATAGATCTGCTTTGAGTTCTCTCTGCCTATAGCAGTAGCGTTAGCTGCTTTGTTCCTGCATGTGACGTGTTTGCTAATTTCAGTAATTACAAAGTGGAAGTTGTATTTATGTATCTGTAGTATGAATGCTGACGATGGTCTGTAAGACGACGATGAGACCTGTAAATCCTACGGTGCTGGTTCTCTGTAAACTGCATAATTTGTTGATTTGCCCGTGAAATACGTTGCACCCAGTGAGTGGTGAAAACTGATTTGGTTTCAAATTAGCAAGTGAAAGCTTGCTAATTCTGAGTGGTTAACTGGCTTTAGTCCCCAGTGCTGTAATAAAGCAGATTTGGTTTTATTGCATCTCCTGCATGGAAATTACTATTAAAAATCTGTATTGTAGAGACATTTCAGTGTTTTACAAAGACTTACATGTTTCTGCATGCTTGGAGGGGATGAAGGAAGCCGCCACACTCATAAAAGTATGTGCTCTAGCGGCCTAATTAAAAGCACACCAAGTTTTAGACAGTCTAGAAGACGCTAACAAAAATATTCCAATAGAAGTGTATTTATGTAGTTCATCCTTAACATTTATTCTGGCTTAAATACCAGCTTCCTCTACCTTGTGGGGTTATTCAGGTTGGAGAGAATGAGTTTAATCTTTTTTGGTTTTAGGCTAGAGTTTAAAGAA
Source organism: Chroicocephalus ridibundus (assembly GCF_963924245.1). Classification (NCBI taxonomy): domain Eukaryota; kingdom Metazoa; phylum Chordata; class Aves; order Charadriiformes; family Laridae; genus Chroicocephalus; species Chroicocephalus ridibundus. The sequence goes on from NC_086290.1 coordinate 30,885,340, forward strand.
ATTGAAAGATGATGTTCCTGTCATAGTGAGAAGAAAGATCACTACTGGCCCTAGACGTGCTACAGAAAATTTACATTATACCATAAACTGCTGTCCATGCACTTGTATGCAATTAAAAGTGGAGCACAGACAAGATGATCTTTCACTGGGGAAGATTAAAAAAAAAAAGTGAGAGAAAAGTAGCCAACAATCCTAGAGCAGAAAAAAAGTGAGGATCAAGGTTCAGAATAACTGAAGAGTTAAGATTTACCTCAGCAGTTTAATAATTTCTTGGGGCCTCAATCCAACAGAGCAAAGCAATAAATGACAGCTGTATTATATACTCTTCTGTCTTCTTTGCTCTAGATCTTTATTAAAACAATGCGTTCACACCATAGTAAAAGGCTACAGTGTATGTATTTAAGTAAAAGTCACACAGTGTATGTATTTAAGTAAAAAGCTACAGGCTATGTATTTTTAAAATTAAAATAGATAGGTAACTCTTTTGAGAAGTGTGTGATTATGTGTATAGATTGTGTGTGTGTGTGTATAATTCGCACATCACACATGGAAACTCAAATTTTTGCTATTTTAAACTGTTACCTGTATTCTTGCATTTTTATGGAACTGGTAGATTAGCACATAAATCTTTTAAAGTATTGTATAATTAATTTCCAGAATATCAAGTAAAGGCTGGGTCTCTTTCTTTGACAGGCTATTTCTGTCTCTATAATGAGAACAGCAAAAGGTTAGGAGAGGAGGTGGTGGATTTATGTGTTTGAGTACTATAAATACTCTAGAGGAGGGGAACAAGGAGATGCTTAAGGGCTACATAAGCTAAGAGGAGCTTCCTTACGGTAGAATAGTCTCATCACATCACTCTATATCTCACTCGTCTACTCAAGGACACAGAGGCACTCAAACATGTTGAAACAGCCCACGTCTGGAGAAAAGCGTGTTTAACTGAGTATTGTATTAACGGCTTTATAGGGTACCAAGACCATTTGTTGATCTTGGCTGTCAGTTTATTGTCTTTCTCAGTCTTTGTTTATTTTGTGTATATCAGCCATTCACTGAGTACCTTGGGACACAAATCGCATATAATAGATCAAATTTACTGGTCAAAGGTTAAGTCACCCTCATGAGGCTGCTTGTCTGCGATAGCATTGGTTTCTGTTGGCTTTGATGCCGTATTTATTGCAGTAATATTGTAATGTCTTCGCACAATCATTAAAGCTCAATAGAAGGTTCTAGTGTAGCTGTTGCTGGTAGGTGACAGCTTGGTGAATTTGGGCTGTCGTTAAGTCAAGCAGATTTCTTTGTGAGTCGTCTTATGGTTGTCTTTAGAAAATGTCAGTCAGATTGAAACTGGGACCACTTTCTTCTGTAGAGACAATTCCTTGTCTCAAGGGGCTAACACTTTATGTTGCCCAGAAGTGTTTAGACCAGCTCTATCCTTAAGTTTCCACAAAGCTAAATGGAAAATTATGTTGAACATCTAGGTTTCTGTTTAATAACCACCGTGCAAGGCAGATACAGTCCTAAAATAGGCCTACAAACATAAAGGTTGATATGGAAATCTGTAATATAAATCAGAGATTTCATATACAGCAGCGATCAGAGGAGGAAAAATACAAAATTAAATTGGTTGCATAAAGCATCATGCTAATTTGTAAGCTAAAAGGAGAAGATTGTAAATGAAGCACTGAAGTATGAGGGTTTCACTCTGTTTGTAAATATTGACTTAAAATGATCTTTGAAAAGAAATAAAAAATCCCAAACACACACCCAGATTGTGATTGGTAGACTTCTCAGGGATCTAGTTTCAAAGGATGGCCAAAGAGAAGAGAGGGAGACAAAATAAAACATCAGGGAGGAGCAAAAACCAAACACACAACCTAGAAAGCACCTTAAATTGATATCATGTCTGCACACAGATAATTGAAGCCATGAGATTTAATTAAAATCACCAAGTGGATGTTGCTATCAAGAATGAGACAGTGAGGCTTAAACGGAATTTCTCTGAATGCGTATGGGGAATTTTAGGAGCAAGATAAGAAAAAGAACAATTTTACTATCAGCTATAGAGAAAGGTATTTGCTGAAGAACAGCTCCAGCTGTGGGCATTTTCCAGGACCCCGGGGTACCAAATTTCAAGGATAACCAAATGCTCTATAAAAGCATCTTGGGATCAATTGTATTGAATGGCACAGACAAGTTGCATTGAATCAACACAGATGACAATCCATTTGGCTGAGCAGAGAAAGATCATTACAGGCCTTTAATACAGCAGTTTTGGTTCAGTATCTGTCCATTTTGGAACTTGGACTTGTAATAATTGTGTTGGTCTCTTGAAAAACAAAACTTTATTAAAGTCAATATACTGTAGCAATTCTGAAACACAGAACAAAGAAAGCTGGGAGAGTACTGTAACAAGCAGGTTTTATAACCTGTTTCTTTTGAAGCACAGCTAACAGTCGTGTATTTAAATGACAACAGAAAAATTTCACAAGCTCAGACTAAATTTGCATGACCAGTGGTGAGGTTGAGAGTAAAAATGTTTATTGTTTCATGGTAAAAATGGAAGTAATAGGGATCAGCTGCCAAGTGATCAGACTTGATTGCAGAAAATGAAATAAAAACACCAACTAAGGCAGAGCAGAGTGATCAGAAGGAAGGGTTTGGGGAACCTAAATAACCAACAGTTATTTCTAAATAGTGGAGAGCATCCTGGAGCCTGTCGGTCTTCCTGAACTTAAAAAACAGCAGATGTTTCAAGGAGATATGGGTTGGTCTTAAACCCCAGAAATACAAACAGTAGTGGCTTTGTGGCAAAACTTTGCAGGCCTGAGTCAAAGCTTGTTGAACTTCGTAGAAGGCTTGTACTGGATGAGAGCCACAGAGTGTTCCCGGGTACGTACAGCTGTGAGATTGAAGGGAGCTGATATAAAGGTGTGACTAATGCTCTTTGTCCTTTGGCTTGTGAGGGTGTAGGAGAATTAACTCTAGTCCCAGCTCTGTGTAGAGTTGAGAGTGATGAATGTTTTTTCAGACTTGCTGGGGAGATCCTAGCTTGAAACTGAGAGCTCGTAAGGTCCACTTCTTCCCTGAGCAGTGAATTTAAAAATGGTATATTGCGGTTCTGTGTTTCTTCTAGCAACTCAGTATCAGATTTATTATTTTTTTTCTTCAGAAATACCTTTTAACTGATAGTCCTGAAAACTGCAGTCTGAACTTAAAAATATTTCAGCTACTCATTTATTCTTACCGGCCTACAAAGATTTCTGAGACCAAATTCTTCCCTTAGCTTTTCTTTATAATCCCATTCTTTTGACTCGTGTTTCACAAGAATAATTCCAGATGGAATTTAGCCTTGCGATTCATGAAAAAGAATAAAATTCAGGTTTTTGTCTATTAGCTTTGCTGGTTGTTCAGGGCTAAAAGGAGTAAAAAGTGGGAGAAACTCATTTTATTTCTTTAATACTATACGGCTGAATTTCCCGGAGGAAGCAGATCTGTGAAGTACTATTTCTGCCACGTAGCACTCAGTGTTAGGTAGGGGAGGAAACAGCCTTTTTGTCCCTGAGAATTTTTAGATTTTTATACAATTTTAAATATTCTTGCCTGGGTTGAGACAACAGTTCCGAAACTCAAATATCCCTCATGGGATAATTCTGAAAAAGAAAAAGATTGGGTCAGTTAAAAATACTTGTTTTTATTCTTGCTTTTCATTTTTGGAGCCTTTTAATAAGGACTAAGATGGATATTAATCTGATGAGTCACTGTGTTTAAAATCCCTAGTAGATTATTGTGAAAATAAAAGAAAACTTGACAACTTAAAAAATTGATTTGTGACATTACTGAAAAACAAAGAAAAGAAAAATTGCATACTAAACAAAAACCTGATAGCCTCTGTAGTCTGCTTGTTTAGTGAAATCTACCATCCTAGAAAAGAGAAATGATCTTTCATAGTATTTTAGGAAAAGTACGATAGTGATTACTGAACTCAAGGTTTAACATCATAGAAAAGTGTGCACGATGAGACTGAGAAATGTAATCTCTCTTGTAAAATCATTGCTGCTATTAATTCTAAAAATCCAGCCTGTGACGTTACTATAACATGGAGCAGACGAAGAAGAACTTCTAACTGAAATCAACTCATGATCCAAAACTGTATATAGTAGTAATAACAAACCTCTGATAAAGCACTGACTCGTGGCTGTGAGGAACAGATGGTGATGGCCAGTCAAGTTCCTGCTGCAGCCCCTGCGGATCTGGTAGGATTTAGTGTGGCACTGAAAGTGTTCTGGGCAAAGTAAGAAGCCTGCTCAAAGTAAAACCAAGTATTGTGGGCTAATAGACAGACTCATAAGAAAACCGCTCAGCAGATTCAGCTGAAAGGTTATTGGATGAAAATGAGCAATAAAGAATAATGGCAGCTCTCCAGGAGTGGAGAGGGAATACTAAACGTGAAAACCAAGGCATATCGTTGCCCTCCTTTGTGCCTCTCATTTTGTTAAACGTGGAGCTGACACTGTGTGTTGTCTTCCTTTAAAGAGAAGAAGAATACTACTAATTTAAGAGCTTCCCCAGTGCTGCTCTCCTCTCTGGATCGCCCTTGCCCCCATCCTGTGTTCAGAGCGGAGACAGTGCCCGGCCCTGTTGGGCAAAAGACAGTGAGGGAGGTGTAGCCCCCCTCCAGTAGCCCTTCCCAGTCACTACAAAGGAGTCTTACCATATAATGTGAATGAATGAACAAAAGAAATAGTTACAGATAAAATAATCACTTTTTATTCCCCTTCTTTGAGCTCTGTAGCAGTAGACTTCCAGATTTCCCCTGCCCATACCAGCCAAAAATGTACTTTCTCCACAGTCTGCCCCATAGAAGTCCTGGTGCAGGGCTTTCCTTTGTCTTAACCGGTTACAATTTGTGTCCGCATAAAGATACCCTTCTCAGCTTGTTTCCAAAATGAAAGTTGGCATTATGCTTGTTATTGTGCAGTTATACGTAAAGTGAAACAGACTTTCAAAAATCATTTACAGAAGATTTGCTGTGACTATTGACATTTTCTGACAACCTAATTTTTCTTGTAGACCTTCCCCCCACTCCTCCCACCTCTCCCCACCTCCCAGTTCCTACCCTGCAAACAGCAGAAATGTATTTGGGAAAGTGAAAAGGTTATGAATCAAACTTTTGAGGTATTTTTTAATTGACCCTGGGTAGACATTTAGATGGAGCTGATAGAAAGGTTGCAGATGTTCTATATTAAAAAGTCTCTTTATATTAGATGATGCTGCGTCCTGCATCTAATGATTGAGTAGTCTCCTGTGGAAACATGCATTTACCCATAGTACATACGGAGCACTTTCAGTTATGTACATATTTCATCTGTCACTGAATTAACCTGAAAAGTCTATGGGTAACCAGATCCCTGGGACGGAAGGGCTGGCTTGATGTTTGTTTGATAAAAATTTTTTTTAGGACTAAAACTTAACAGGTTTGTTCTGAAGTGAAACCACTGATATTTCACTTGGAACCGTGGGCTGCATAGACTTAAAAGCCCAGCATGTAATGTAGACACTTTGTTCCAGTCTCAGTTTTTTTGGTAGTTTGTACCATGCAATGTAGACTGGTATTGGGGCAGGGGTGTTCCTGGGGTTTTTTTGTTTGTTTTTTGTTTAAATCCTGATTAAGCATGGTATTGAGCAACATTGATTATGGGCATTTGCAGTTTCATTAAAAATGGGTAATGCTGTCAGAGAAAAATAGCAAGAAATTCTACAGACTTCTGTTAAATAATCCTGATGTTTTCAGCATTTGGAGTAAAACAGTATGAACTGGGATTGAGTTTCAGGCTAGAGAAGTGCTGACTTTAAACGTAATTCAATTTGAGGGCTTTGTTACAAGCTGGCCTTTATGATATAGCTGGGAATCAATAATACTGTATACTGTTTCACTCACATTATATGAAAACATGATCATTTGCCTTTAAAAAAAGCCCAAACCCCTTCATTTTTAATGTTGTAATCTTTTAATAATGAGTGTCTGAATTATCTCTGTAATTCATTACCCTCTCAGCTGTTAGATGAATGGGATATGTTATGGTTTGTCATTATTCTCCATGGTGGCAAGGAGAACAGACTGGGGATTTAAATCGCCTTCCACTGCATGGGCTATAGACATGCTGATGACTTGCTGTGAGATTGCATTTAGTTCCAGGATCTCTGGAGCTTCAGAGTGTAATGCATTCGGTTGCCATGATGAACAAAAGCTTCTGATGGTTTATGTAGGTATAGTAGAAGTAAAATGGAAGAGAAAGAGCAGAGAATGAAAGTAAAACGTTGCTCTCTTTTACAAGTATCTACCTGAATACAGAGGAAAAAGTAATAAATTTATGTCAGGAGCAAAACAAGTATAATAGTTGAAATATTATGCAGACATGTCTACATGAGTGTGTGTGTATAGATATATAATGTGAAATACAGTATTATCTTAACATTGTTATGTACACACTTATGGCTGCACTGGCTCATTACCCATTGCATCAAGGATGCTCAAGTGTTTATTATGCTGTTTACCAAATTATAGCTATTTCCTGAACAGCCGGCCTCCGCTGAATATACTTGTATTCTGTCCATCTTTAATAATGAAGCCTGCACTTTGGGGCAGAAACATAGTCTGGCAATGATCAGCAGGAAATAAGAGAGAAATTGGTAATCTCTTTAGCTTCACTGTTTTATGTTGTTTATTTGCCTCTCCCAACTATTCGTTTAGGGAACTTGGGCAGCATAGGTCAGGCAGCTGAATTTCTTAGTGGATGTTAGGACGTGGGCTGATGTTTTGTTTTTCAGTCACATCTATGATTTAGCTAATCTGTCTTGGGGGGGAGTGTTGCAATAATTATTACAAAAAATATCAGTATACCATTTTATAAGCACCAGTTATTTATTGCAACATCTGAATAAGTAAATAAGATGGATTATACATAAATAAAACAGCACTGGGAGGTAGAAGGACTCAAAGGGCTTTTTGGATATTCAGGCTGTTCTGCTACCAGATGGCCTGGTAGCAGGTTTGACCTGGTATCTGAGTGGGGAAATCCTCCCCCAGGGTACAGTACCTTTTGAGGATGGACTGTGCCGTTGCCACCTTGTTGACCTTGAGGGTAGCTTGGATGATAGTGTGTGTTCAGGCTCTCATCTGGGACTAATATCTTCCCCATCTAAGGGACGGGGCAGATGGCAGCTGCCCATCTCTTGCCAAGGTAAACAGCAAACCTACCTAACGCAGCAAGAGAGATGTAGTTGTGCAGTTCAGAAGAGGTCAGGAAAGATTTCTGTTGCTGATCACTGATTATCATAGAATCGTAGAATTGCCTCGGTCGGAAGGGACCTTTCAGAGCATCTAGTCCAACCATCAACCTAACTCTGACAAAAACCATCACTAAACTATATCCCTAAGCACTATGTCTACGCATCTTTTAAATACCTCCAGGGATGGTGCCTCAACCACTTCCCTGGGCAGCCTGTCCCAATGCTTAATAACCCTTTCAGTGAAGAAATTTTTCCTAATGTCCAGTCTAGACCTCCCATGGCGCAACTTGAGGCCGTTTCCTCTTGTCCTGTAGCTTGTTACCTGGGAAAAGAGACCAACTCCCACCTCTCTACAGCCTCCTTTCAGACAGTTGTAGAGAGCGATAAGGTCTCCCCTCAGCCTCCTCTTCTCCAGGCTGAACAACCCCAGCTCCCTCATCCACGCCTCATAAGACTTGTTCTCCAGACCCCACGCCAGCTTTGTTGCCCTTCTCTGGACCCGCTCTGGCACCTCAGTGTCTTTCTTGTAGTGAGGGGCCCAAAACTGGACATGGTACTCGAGGTGGGGCCTCACCAGTGCCAAGTACAGGGGGACAATCACTTCCCTAGTCCTAATCACCTCACTGTTCCTGATACAGGCCAGGATGCCATTGGCCTTCTAGATTGAGTCTAACTGTCCACTGTTACGGGGTTTGGGTTGTTGTTGGGTTTTTTTGTTTGTTTTTTTTTTAGTGGTGTCATAGTTTGGGGTTTTTTAGGTTTAGTTTGCTTTTTTTGTTAACTTTGTGCAGACCTTTATGAAATGGCAGAGGAAGGAAGAGCCAGTTGTGTTGTTTACCTCTGCAGTTGCTTTACAAAAGCAGACTGATACAGACAAGAACCTCATCTTAGCAATAGGAAGTTATTGCTCAGTGGATTAAGAGACCTTAAATTGTGGGAAGATAGAGACCTGTGACCGAGTTGAAACACGTAGGTTCCTGATTGTGTGTTCAGCCACAGGTTATTTTACACAGAAAAGATTGTTGGTCCCCTTTCAGTAAATAAGGCTTAAGTAGTTGGTGGGCTTTTAGAGTTCATGAAAAAAATCATTGTGGTTGTTGCATCGCTCTGTATCGTTAACTTTTAAAAAACAATAAGAAGAATTATCTGGGTTTCTAAAAATATCTTAGAATCATACTCAAAAACTAAAAGTATTTTTAAAAATCCATTTACTATTTATAGTGGTGTAATTTTTACTTTTTTCCAAATACACAAATCAGTTGCACATACTGTTCCTCTTGTTTTGTAGCATCACTCCAAAGTTTAACTTGCTCAGTAAAGCAGTGCTTAGTCATAAATCTGATTTTATTTCTTTCTAGCATTCAGAAAAAATATCCTCAATAAGTTTTAAGAAAACTGGAATATAAATTTTGGCATATAAGCCCTTCAATTATTGAAAAAATAGTCCAATCAATCTCTAGGTTGGCTTTGTAGCTCAAAATGCCTGAATGTGATAGGAATGCACTATAATCTATGAAAGGAAGGTCTTAATTTGTCACAGACCCCATTACTTTTGAGTTGTATTTTGTGCTCTGGGTAGCCATACTTAATCCTTCACAGATAACATACAATGAAGTCTTTCCCATGATGTGCTTCAGAAAATTGAGTTTATTATTTTCCTTTTGAAAGAAAAGAGTGTTTTTTCTTAGTATGGAGGTAGATGTAGTGCCTCGCAAGTTTTTGGAACATGCTTGTAATTCTACAAAACAAACGTTCTCAAGATCTTAACAGTTAGCTGTGGAAGCTGGGCATTTCTTTGCGGGTAAAATGCAGCTGGATCCTCTCCAACTTTTGCATTTCCCCCTCCACCACTAAGGTCAGTACTTCATACTCATTTCTCATGTACTAGAGAGTACTAGTCTGGATTAGTTTATTAAATACTTGAATTTGAGTTAAAAGTACACTGAAGACAAACATGTGTTCAACATTATTCTGTGTGTTTGGACTTTGAAGAACCTCCAAATCTATTTAGGATTTTGTATGATGAAGAGTTGAATTTTGTTTTAAGGTACTTGAATCTACCCGAGACTCACTGCCAATTTTTGTTGCTAACAGATACGCTCTCCAGCCCCTAACTTTGTGCATCTGTATTTGATAAGGCTGGCAAATGTCTTTGATTAGGGTGGTTTTTTGGAGTGGCCATTCAGAGGCAGCCTTCTTCTGTACTCTGCTATGTTTCATAAAGGAAGGTTTTTCACATTAGTGAAGCACTTAATTACATCGGAGCAGCGTAGTTGCTTTGGGTTTTAGACTTATTTGGACTGTAAAAGTGAAACGTAACAAGTGTTACCATCTGTTGTTCTCATCCCCCCCTTCCCTCCCTGTGCCCCGACAGTCTCTCTTCGTCTGTTTCATCCTTATCGTCTGATTCAAAATCTTGTCAGGGTACTTAAGGCATGTAGTAGCTTCAAGGCATGAAGCAGGAGATCAACTTTTCCCAGGCAAGATTCCACGCTTGTTCTGTGAATTAAGGGTTTCTACAAAGGTTAGCCAGAACTATAACAGCACCTTTTTTTCTCCCTGAAAAGTAAACTTGACACATCTATCTTGTCTGAGGGCTGGAAATTTCTGGCTTCGTAGAAGAAAATGTGTCACTGTGGTATATGTCGTCTGACCTAACTATCCTAGAGATTTTTGTTCCATTTATCTCTTACGCACTTTATATAATGAAGGAAGTCTCCCTAGGCATGATCAACCACAGAGAGTGCATGAAACGTAATGGTTTCAATCAAGGTTTCTGCTAACCCAAGTTAGTTGTTACTCTTCAGTCAAAGGTGTTAGCTTTCACCTTGGAAACCACTAATAATTATTCTATTCACAGACATTTTGTAGATTTTCACTAGCCACTGGTCACAACCTTGTTCTTAAATTTGTAAGATGCTTTTTTTATTTTGAATCCTAATGTTTTATCCCTTTCAGAAAATTAACCTCCCGGTGACCTGAATTTCTGGAGCTGTATGGTGATCTCTGATGTGAATATCTTGAAAGGAAATGCTGCAAATGTCTTTGTATCAGCCAGACTGTATTCCAAGCATGTGTGCAACACAATTCCAGCAAGCTTGGGTTACTGCTTCTCCTGTAGAAATCTGTCCATGGCATGAGAGAACTACCAAAAGAATTGAAGCAGAAAGCCTTAAAACTCATGTATTGCCCAGTTTATTGTTATTAAATTATGTTCAAGAGCCCCTCGTTTCATCTCCAGGCAGGATACAAAAATTGGAGCCCAGCTAAAGATATTTCAGGGAGGGCTGAGGAAGGCACTGAAAAGCGTTAGCGATTTTTTTGAAAATTCGATTTAGTTTACCTGCGCACCCAACCTTGACATTGACCCAGGAGAGCAGAAATGCTGGGCTACTCTGGAACTACAGACAGTAAGGTCAGACTTCTTCACGCGAAGCTGGGCAAGCTGCTGAAAGGCATAGTGGAGGCCTTTCTTATTTGATGTTAGATTGATGTCGGACAGAATTTTTACTTCTAGTTCTACGTGGGGCTGCGCGCCCCATCATCTTCGTAGAAGTTGCCAAAGTGAACAGCAACCGGACCCTAAAAACTGATCGTTTAAAGCTCATGTGTAAAAAGAAAGGTGTAGCAAACCTTTCATTGGCGTTGCATAATGTTACAGATTGTCTTTGTCTAGTAAACATTCATTGCAGGTATTTTTGATTTTTAGTGTCCTGTGTTTCTGTAAACAGGTTTCATGTGGTCAAGGCATGACCCTGAAGGTAATTACCTTTGCAGTTTTAGTTGGATTGTTGCTACTGACAGAAAAAAGAAATGTGTTGTCTCATCTGAGCGAGTATGAATTGATACTTCTGCAGGGTTTTTTCTTCCTTTGCCTGCTTCTGGTAGTAGTTATTTGACAATTATCTGGATGGTCCGGGAGCATAAAGAGGGTGAAGAGAACATAATTTTTTCTTGGGACTTTCCTTTTTCAAGCTGCATCTACCTTTCTCAGGCTGCAACATCATTATAGAAATTTGGTGCATATTCACATTTAGCTGTATTTTTTCAGCTAAGCATAAACTAGAAGACCCGTTTTACCCTACCTGTGTGGGGGGAACAAGTAATAGGGTACACTTTATATGCTACATGATTGTTATTCTTTTGTAAAGGAGTGATAATAAATGCACTGCTTGTTAAAGAGGATTCATGTTAGTGCAGGCCTGCAGCATTGATCTGGTCAAAGACTCTTTACTTTGCAAACAAAACTTGTATATCTGTCATAGCATTACAAGCTGCTTTTGTATCTGTGTCTGGCAATGAACTTGTAAAAGATCTTCCTTTTTATTTGAATACTCTTAATTTCCTTTGCTCCTTCCGTGATAAAAGGGACTTGAAATCAAATAGTGTCACTGCTAGGGTTAAATATTTCACTATGGAAAATCCCACGTATTAGAGATAAGAGCTACTAGCACAAAAGAGGATAAATAAGCAAAGGTAAAAGTGTGCGTTTATAAACATAGAACAGCAAGGCCTACAGAGTAAGAGTTGCGAATATAATTATCAATATGTGAACAAATGTGTGAATATTTTACAGTGTGGCTCTTACTGGATGACTCCGTACCCCATCTGACTCTTTAGAGATGAACTGTAAATTCTTCCATTCTTTCTCCTGCTTGGTCTGCACCATCTCGCACATAGAGGTTTTAAAGGATTTCTTTGAAACTAGCTTTACAGATGACCCAGGTTCCTCTCCCTGGGGTTGTGTAAAGCCCATATAAACAGAACGGGGATGTGTTAGAGGCATTTGTAATCGTTCTGTGAGAGGCCTAGGACTCAGTCTGGAGATGGAGAATATGTCTAAAGTATGGAAAGCTTAATTGACGGCCTTAAAAAAAAACAGCGACGAGTAACCTGATAAATGGCACAGACTGTTAATTAGATGTCTAAATTTACCAATTGTGTCAGGAAAATTAGGACAGTGGGAACAATATGTCCCTAAGCTGCTCACTAAACAACTGCTGTGCTACTTATTTATATTTATCTGATGAAAAAGTACGTGCTGAAAGGAGCACAGGAGGAAATCTCTCTCACTAGCTTGAAGCTCCCAGACCTCTCTTCTCACAAGGCCTCTGTGTCCTGATATTCCCTTGTCTGAACTGATCATTGTAATACGTGGCCTCAGGAAATATTAAGCTGTTAGAGAATTTTGATAGCGTATGTACAGGAGGGAGCCATGGGGGACTTCTAAAGCCTAATCTAATGCTCAGCGAAGACAGTTTACAAATTCCTGTTTGTTTCGTCAGGAATTGGGTTGGGCCCACATTGATGAAAGAAAGAGGGAAGTCAGTTTCCTAGTTAGGATTCTTATTTAAGTATGTACATATTTAAATAAGTGTGTATGGCAAAATGTGGGGTATTTACATATGAGTATGATTATGTGCATATTTAAATATATTTATAGCCAAGTAGGCAAACATTTACATATGTACCTGAGAAAAGTGCCAGTTCCTCCCCACCGAGGGCCCTGGTTGCCAGGTGGCTGGCTGCCCTGTGCCGTGGTGGTGGAAGCCTGGCTGGAGAAGGTCAGGAGATGCTTCCTGCAGTGCTTCCAGACATGGAGAACACCACGACTCCCTTCCCATTGCTCCTGCTTCTGTTGCCTTCTTGTTTTCCGCATCTGCAAGGGTCAGGGGAGATTATAATTTCAGTGGTCACTGACTGACTCTTAATTAGACAGGCAGAAGTGAGTAACTCTTTAAATTAAACCAGTCTTTACCATCCTTCCCTGCGTACCTGATACTAGGCAGGGTTAATTACCTAAGAGATGATAACGGTGTTTTGAAAGATAGCCATTTTTGTTTGTTTCTTACGCTTGTAAGTGACAGCTTTCTAGTTGTATTCTCCCCAGAGCCTGCTTTGGGCTAGATGGTTTGTTTTTAATTCAGAAGGGAGTTGAGAAAGGATACGTTTGCAGCTGGGCTGCCTGCGCACTGCTTGGTTCAAGGTTGCCCGTACGTGCACTGCTGTCACTTGGAGCCGATAGCTCTGGTCACTGGCTGTAGCCATGCTGGGTGCTGGGCTGGCAGCCCTGCTCTCCTGCGCTCCCTCCTGCTCGCGCAAGTGCTGCTGTGCCAGCCCCGATTTTTGGAGTGCTGAGCCGCGTATTGGCTAGAGCTGTGCAGAATGGCTTGAGATATTTGTCAGGCAGGTGGTTGTTTGAATCCTTTCAAGGGAAGGTCAAGTGTTTAACGCAAGCTTCAATATTAGTAAGAGGAACTCACGAGTGTTACTGGCTGAAGAGCCGAGATGTAAAGGGGGAGATACTGGGATTATAGGGATGGGAAAGATCTGGCTGGGGTTTCTTGCAACTGTGGCAGTGGCAAATCACAGTGATATCTGAGGACACTGTAAGGAATATGTTCCTGGGACAGCACTGGGACTGAGATCCCCAGCAGTGGCTAGTGCTGATCCCCTATATCCAACTGCAGCTGGTTCTCTGCAGCTCTTGAAAAATCTACACTGCCAATGAGTTAATAACAGGAAAAAATACTAGCTAGGCTACATTTATGGAATGTAGGCAAGTCTGCCTGCCCTGCTTCATTATCAAACAGAGCATTATGGACTTCTAGGGTTTGTGTAGGTACATTTTTGGCATTGAATAAAAGCAGAGTGGTGGCATTTCCCCTGTGAATGCCTTCTGCCTAGGAGAGGGGTGCTGAAAAAGAAAATTGGGCAGCAGCCTTGCAACGTCTTTTTTCAATGTGTTAATGTACAAGAGGTGGTCTTTCATGTGTGTTTTTTGGGTTCTTTTAAGAGTTCAGATGCGAAGTTCTAAGGATTTCTTGAAGTAAAAGTAGGTGGGAACAAAAAAGTTCTGACTATATTTATTATATTCACTTTTCTTCAACTTTGGCATGCCCAATTTGCTCATTGCACGAAACAAGCTCTACTATACAATTAATGTCAGATCAAAATAGTCTTGTTTATTCCGATTTTAGTTCCACTTGTTCCAATACTGACTTATTTTTGTTGATAAAGAGGGGGAGGGGGAAACAACCTTTTATCAGTATGCAGGCAGTATAGCTGAAAGTTTGTTAATCTCATAGTAGCTAATATAGTTTGTTACCTCAAACTTAGCTTTAGCCCATGACCTCCAGCCTTTGCCCAGAAGAACAAGTTTTCAGGGAAAGAATCTGTTTGCAGCCTACTACTTCCTTGTCAGTCCCTTTGCTACCATACTCCAACTGGAGCTCTAGGCTTTGTCTCTCTCCTAACCCTATGGGCTGTCACATTCTTCAGCTGATCAGGAGGCTTGCTGAACCTGTCGGGCACAGCAACAGTGTTTTCTATTTTGTTTTTAATTTGTTCTGGGAGAGGGCGACAGGCAGAAGTCAGAGGAGGAAGTCAGAGCCGTGAGGATCCAGGCAGCTAAAGAAGTTTCCGCCATCCATTCTTGTCTTTTTTGATGCTTTGCTGATGAGGTTTCTTTCCTAGTACAGAAGAATCTGTTACTATAGGATCCTACCCATTCCACTTCAGAAGTGCCACTGTTTTCTTAATAACTGCTTTTCTAAGATGTTGCAGGAGAACATTCTTGCTTTGGTGCAAAAGCTTAAAAAGCATATGGGGCAGTGGGAGAGAACTGACAGCTTCTGCAGCTTTGGGAAGGCCAAACTTTGTGCCTTTGGAAATCATCCTATATAAGCAAAATGAAGAAGGGGTAGGGAGAGGGGCATGCTTCACACTGGTGGCAAACGCCTGTTGAAGGCATGAGTTTTTCTAGTTTTGCAGGCTTTAATGAGCTTTAGAGAGTCGTAGAAACAGACACATTCACTTATTCACATGGATTAAGCTTTTGTTCTGTTGGTAGAGTGGAGAGATCACACAGTTTAGATGATGGTGAATTCATGAGAGAAGCCTGACTAGTTCTTATTTAACACTGAGCTATCCCACTGAGTTCATCCTTCTTTTCTGTCTTAGTGTTTGACAACTTTGCAGGAAATAGGGGAACGGCTTGCACTTTTAAAATTAGTGCTGTTTTAAAGCACTTACCTTATTACGTAGTTCATCTTATAAAATTTTAGAAAGCTCTGAACCTCTTTATAGTCATTATCATATGCTTTCTGACTGTACTATCACTCTACCTCAGCTCCCTCTTCTCCCCTCTCTCTGTCTACTACCACACACACAAAAATACAAATAAAAAAATTGAAGAAAATGTTCTTTTCTTTTCACTGATCTCTGGACCTGACAGTTCTCCAAGTTCAGTACGTTTCACAGATTTTGGTCCTCAAGCAAGAAAATGTTCCAGTCTGTCTCAAAGCGGAGGATCTCAGCTGGTCTTAGCATGATGAACAAGGACCAAGTGAAAAGCAATCCAGTGGACAGCATGCTCCCAGCCTGAAGGGCACGTGTGAGAACAGGGGTGAGCAAATGAACTCAAGTCTCTGCCAGCTGACTTCTGCAGATGCTGTGCAAGGACAAGGATGTGTTGTAGTGACATGGCTTAGAGATGGCAAAGGTTTAGGTGAGACAATTTTAATAATAGATTATGGTTTGGATCTGAAAGGAGAGCTCAAAGAACGGAGCTTCTTGCTGGCTATCGAACGGCCCAGAGGCTAATGGTGAAGGCCAGTAATAAAAGGAATTTAAGTAGGACTTATGATTCTTCATCTCGTGAATAGGGGTTCTGAGTTATTTTTGAGTCCTGATTTGGAGTTAGGTATAAGGTTCAAAAAAGGTGCAACACACTGGTTTCTTGGAAACAGTTATGATTCAGGAGAGGAGGGGTCTAAGAGCTTGCTTTTTCTCAAATGTAAAGGGATATGATAAAGATTGGTTCAAAAAATTAGGTCATTAATAGCATAAGTGATCTGGCTAAGTTTAATCCTGTGCTTAAGATACTATTTAATGATGGCAAGAGAGGCCTTTCCTGATTTGTCTTAATGGCTTTCCTTTTAGAAGGACTTTTCCACGTCTTGATAAAGTTGCATTGAGATTATTTTCAACCAGTTTTCTCTCTGTGTTTGATATTTAGGAAAATAACGCATGTGAGAAATAACTTCTTTTGTTGAAAGGAGACATGGAGTTTCTCTGGTGTGAAAGCTTAAATACCACAGAACACAGTGTTTGCATTTGTTCCAAGCAGATGTTCTGTAAAATGGTAAACATTCCACCTACCAGGGGAATTAAAAAGGTGGGCTAGATTGAAATACACCTTTTTCCTTTGTCCCTGCCTCAGGGAAATGAATATTCCTTAGTACGTGCTGTGACTGGAACCACAAGAACATAGAAAGCCTATGCTCCGTCTCCTAGGCCATGCTTAGATTCAGGAGAGCAACCGCTAGAAAAAGGAGAAGGGATTCCCCAGGTGGGATATCGTTCAGGCCTCTGTGTATATTTGGTTTTGACTAGTTGTGCTGATAAGACAAACTGCAATGTGGTGTCCACTAAATATGTTTTTAAAAAGCGTCGTTAACAGAAATAAGATTAACTTGCAGGTGAAGATATGTAATGCATAGGTGTTAGTGCTGTTGGGCATCTATCTCGATACTAGTGTTTCCTTTTCCCCAGCAATCTTCCTCCGCAACAAAAGTCACACAGATATTTGATGTCTGTTCATCCCACGTTTATATTTTCCTTGTCTTTTTTTTGCTTAAGCCTAAATACCACTTCTAAGTTCTTTTGTATTCAAATCAACAAAAAGCAATTATTTTGCATCTTAGTGCAGTAGTTAAATCTATTGTTTACTTTCTTCCCTTGTCCAGGCATTTTGCTCCTCAGGCTCTCCATTCCACCTTCTGGGCATTTCTTAAGCAAGATGAGAACATTTACGTATTTCAATTTCTTTCCCTTTCCCTTTTCATTTCAGTTTTAAACAGTACTAGCCACATTGTATAAGACAAAATTCTTGCTGTCTTCTGCATAACATGAAAGTCCCCTATTTGGAACCAAATTTCAACCAATCTGTTAAGTACTAGTGATTTTTGTTAAGGATTTCCAATGGCAGCACCGGGGCATTAACTGGCTTTTACTACTCTGCTTATTTAGAGAATATGCCAGCTAATTGCTAGAGGAAGTTCGTCTAACAGCACAAAGGTGTAGTTGTTAATTCCAGCTATTGTGAGTGGACTTGGGGGAATGTTTTTTCCAGGTGTACAGCTTTCCAGTTATTGAAATTCAGGACCTTGGATTTGACTGTGATTTCTGCTTTACATTCCTATATCCTGTTGCTTCTTTTTTTTCCAAGGATCACTGGACTACATTTGTAGTGATACTTGTCTATTCAGCAGCAGCTGGACAAGAGACAGTGGTACAAGTGAACAGCTATGTACAAGTGAGACAGAAGATGGCAGGAAATTGTATGACTGGAGGGAAAGAGGTAAAAGGGTTTCATTTCCCCACATGAGAAGAAAAACAAAATTGAGGCCAGGCAACTGAGCTTTTCAGTTTTAGAACAAAATAACAGCATCATGGCACTATAAGTCAATAATGCAGCTTCATCTAAAATTCTGTACATCGTTGGTGCGGTTGTCTAGATGCACAACAATAATATGAGAGTACAAAGGCAACTCGATTATCATGACAAAAAATCTGTCTTAAATGTTGTATCTAATAAATAGAAAGAAGTAGTGGCATAGAGAGATCAAATAAATGAGTGGTATATAGTTGATAAATTAGGCACCTTTTTCACTGTTTACCATGATAGAAGACAAAGGATACAGACAAAGAAATGGGAATCGGGATACCTAAGTTGTTTCACAGTCAAGTCTCTAGTTTGTTTTACAGATGAAATACTTTCAGTTAAACATAATTCATCAACTGTGCATGCTCGTGTGGTGAAATCTGTGTTCATAGTGTTGTGGGGGCTTTTTGTGCAGTAAATTTTTTGGACCTGTGGCCAAAACGTGTTTCTTCAAGAAGTTCAGAGTGGCTTCTCCTCCCCTCTGCTTGTGGAGGTAGTTTTTAAACAATGAGTTATCCGGTTAAGAGGTATAAACAATACCTGTAATCAGTTGCAGTTAATGATGAATAAGCAGAATGTTCATTGTAATGAGTACTGATTGTGTTCAATTCATGGGTAACCTGTAAGCCAGAGTTTTTCCCTACAAATTATTTGATAGACACAGGCTAATAACTAATACAATCAGGAGAAATTGTGGTAGAATCAGGCACAGTTTGGAATCAAAAAAGAGTTAAGTTCCTTAACGGGCGGACGGACTACACACCCCAGAGTAGTTTTTTATCAACACCAGTTAGCTTTTATTCATGCAGTGATACTGTTTTCTTCTGGCGTCTCCTGTGTCAGAAGTTTTAATTAAATGAGTGACAGACTTCATCTGTGTTCTTCAGCCTTCTATACTGCTATGAGCTCTGAATTTAACATTTGTTTTATCACCCTCATCATTAAGCTTTTTTTCAGACTAACTTTCTTATGCTGAGATGATAACATGCAGAATTTGTAGGGTATCTGTCCTCATTTTGTTCACCAGGTAAAATTAGCACCAGTGGTTTAGTACTGCAAATAGCCGAATGAGTGAATATAACCGTAGGACATGGAGCTGTGGGGGTGGTGAGAAGTCAAAGCCTTTGTGTGGTGAACAAAGCATTGCTGTATCTGAAAAAGAAAGCAGAGAGATTTTTCCCTACGTTGTCACACACAAATTAACAGGCTGGCAGTATAAACACCAATAACAAATAAATCTTCTAAAAATAGTGTATAAACATCTGTGGCGGGGAGTCAATGTGTGAAAGGCAAGAAATATGCAAGGACGAGAAAGTTTTGGGAATCTGGGCTGTTTATGTTGTTTGTGCACCTTCAAGCTACATGGTTGTAATAGCCAGCAAAATAAAAGTACTGCATGGTTTAAGCACTGTTCTAGCAATTTTCTCTGACCTTATCCAGTAAAATGTATTTCTCTATCTGATTGCTCCAGAATTACTGCTTTTAAGATTCAAGAAACAGAAGTGATTGCCAGGTCTTCACTGAAACCTTATAAAGGAAGTTTCTGGCGCATAGTTCCCTATTGAAAGCAGATATGACAGCTGTGTAGTTCATGTAATTGACCAAAAATTTTAGTCACTTAGTTCGATATTTATTCTTTATTTATAAAATGGCAGTGAGGAAAGGTTTTTAATAAGTTCAGTCTAGTTTCCCAGCCTGATGAGAGAGTCTGTTGTGTAGCAACTGGATGAAACCGTTCCCATCCTGAACCCTTGTCCTTTAGCTGCCAGAGCCACATTTGGGGAGTATGGTGGAGACCTTTGCTTTTTCCTGTATTGATTAGTCACTCTCCTGGCATGAAATTAGGAGTGGAGTCCTGGAGGGTTAGCAGTCTTGCTGACTTGTTTTTTATACATGCCATCTAGCCTCTGCTGAAAATAACCAGTAACCAAAAGCCACAATGTATGAGAGTTGAAAATACTTTCTTAAATCGTTCTTAAAGCTTAAACTCAGCTATAACTAATCAATTTGATTTCTAATAACGATTTTCAAAATCTACCAAAAAATAGTGACAAAAGATCTTGGCAAAGGCAGTCTGAAGTTCATCTTCCCTGAATATCACCACTTCCCAGCTCCTGCTCCCGACATTTTGCATTGTGTCAGTTTTTCTGTACCAAGGAAAACAGGGAAGAGCTTCCTCTTGAGATTTGTGGCAGTGGTTTTTGCTTAATTAACTGGCAAAGAGGCTGCCTGAGAGTGACAGACAGTGCCTCCTTCAGTCCCCAGGTGAGTGGTGTTAATTTCCTGCAAAATACAGGGGAACATATTCCCATCAGTATGTCCACACAACTCTAACTGATGCTAATGAGAGCTGGGTGCTTGTATCAAAGGGGAAATTGCTCTCTGTGTGCCAGGGCTGCATCCCGAATCAGTGAACGGTGGAATTGCATCGTTTCACTGCTTCTTTTTTGATGCATCGTGTCTTTCAGAAACTGCATTGTTTTTTTTTTCTCCTGTTGCTATAGCTATCCTAAGCCAAGGTTTCCTAAGAAAACCACAGAATAATCTAGTATCGGTTTTGTCAGTATGCCACATGAAACGCTCTAAAGCTGGGATTTCTGGGAAAGTAGCAGAGGGAGGTCAGACTGGTTCTTCTGGACTTGCTCAAAAATAGTGGTGAATTTGTTTCATGCGGACAGCTGTTTGTCTGAAAGCTTCCTTTAGGACTATATGAAAGTGATTCAGCCCCCTAATCCATCACTGTAAATCTCTGCTACCATCCAGGACACTTAAAGGAATCACATTTTCAGTTCTAATTGATAGCCACTGTTTTGACAGGCAAACAGATTTCTCCTCCCAGTGGCTTCGTGCAAGTGGCCTCCAGCAGACCTTACCATTAACACAGTTCTACTGAAAAGAATATACAAGCTCTAATAATAAATCTGTAGGGAAGGATGTTAACCACAAACTACTATGTCTAATTAGTAGTGTACAATAACCAAGGCCAGGGAGGGGGGTATTATTTATCAGAAGGATGGATTTCAACAGTTTAAAAATGCAAACCCATCTATTATTTATTATGCAGAAACACATCTTTCAAAATACAGTATATATAACTCCATTCTTATTTTGGCATTGTTTTGAATGTTACTGTTTTGTAAAAATGTCGGCTATAGTAGAGGCGCAGAGGTGGAATTTGTGATGCTTTAACCTCAGAAGTTCATTGTGAAACCTAAAAGCAAGTTATCTTAGGTGTTCGCTTTGCCTTTACAACCTTCCTTTCCTATTCAAGAACCATCTCTCTCCCTCTTACAAGCCTTCCTTAGAAAGAGTCTCTTCGCTGTGTACTATCTCTTAGTTCAGAGTTTCTCAAGCACTCTGAGCAGTGCAGAGCTCAAATACAGGCTAATGCATCCTGGTGAGAAAGAGTGGAGACCGTTTTTGGTAGCTCAGCTACTGTAGAGATCTCAGCGTGTCTCCACCGCATAGTGCTGCGCAGCGTCTCAGTCCCAAGACACATTCCTTTCCTGCAGTCTCCAGCAGAAATCTCCAGGAAGAGGTATTTCTGTAGCAGTGCAGCAGCAGAGCATATGAAAGGAGTGTGGAGCAGGGAGGGGGAGGTGAGTGTGTTAGGAGAGGAGGAGGGGATGACTGAGGAGAAAACTTAAAGGAGATGGCGGGGGGGAAGAGTAAATGTGAAAAAGCATCATAGCAAACTGGTTGGAAAATGAAGCAGGAGATATGCAGTGATAATGTAATCATAGCTCTGAGGTGATTAGTAGAGAAAGCGAATAGGACCTTTTAAACTGGGCAAAGTCATTTTTAACTTCTGTGTCTCAGTTTCTTCATTTGTAGAAGGGATATGCTGATATATGCTCAATGTTAATTGGTCACTAGGGAGTCACTACATTCCCATAGAGAACAGAGCTTTCATAAGGCTGGGGTGTCGTCCCAGTTGAAACCTAGGGGAGTCCTCTGTATTCCTGCTATTTTTCAAGGGTCATGTTTTTCCTGGAAATCTCGTTGGAACCTGCAATGAGTGGTTTCACTTCATGAAAGCCACATAAGCTCCAACAAATCCCCACTGTGGTGTGTAAGGGGAGGAAGGCATGCAGTTTGGTTGAGAAGGTGAATATTGCAGTGGTGAGATGATTAGCAAGTCTGATACCTCAAAGTATCATGGCTCTGAGTGCAAATGTAGCAGGTTTTCAGTTTTGAGTTGCAAATGTCATGTATTTAATTTGCCTCATGAGTTTTGTGTCTACAGTTCTGATGATGTCACAGTTCCATGTTGTTTTTCCATAGCCAAGAGGACTGAGCAAAAAGTTTTGTAGTGTGAGTGGAGATTCACATATAGTGCCGCAGTAGCTGAAATGCTAAGAAAAGCACCAAATACCATGAGAGTTATGATATGAGAAAAATGAAAAGTCCTTCCCCTTATAAACGTGCAGAATACATATGTATACTATACATACATACGTAGTTGATACTTTGGGGAATTCTGGGGTCGTGTGGCTAGTAGTAGGGGAAAGAGACAGAGGAAAAAGCATGAAACTAAAGAAAAAACTCAGCAGCCTGTACTTACCAAGTTTGGCAACCAAAGAGCTATCTTTTAACTCCCTTCAGTTGGTCCTTTCCTTGTCCCACCTTCAGGTGGTTCTCAGTTACCTGCAGAGGACTGGAATCACTGGGGGGACACTGAGGCGTGCCGGCTCTCACTTGACTGCAGAATTTCCAAACCCACATCTGAGAAAACCACAAAGTCAGCAAGTGGTTCTGGAGGGGCAGCTGGCACCATCCACGGACTGCACAGGGAGGCTGTGTCTCCTACTTTGTCTTACTGACTGAACCTTAGAGGAATAGGTTCAGTCAGAAACTGCATTTATCTTTTTTTCTGCTAGCCTAACTGCCTGCATTGCGCTTGCTTTTCTTTTAGTGGAGGAATGAGAAAATGCGTGACTATGAAATAGGAATTAAGAAAGCAGAGTCAAGGGCTTAATACTCTGGTCCTTTTCCTTTGCTTTGAACATGGAGTTACCATGCCCTGGACACAGGTGTGATTATCATGTTCCCCTGGGGTTGGCAGGTGGCATTTGTAGACTCCATAGAGAGCAGGCATAGCTATGTTTCTGTGCACTGTCTGGGAGAGAATTAGTATTCATTTCAGAAGAAATTACTTGTCTGGAGGGTGGAACCAAGAAGGAAAAATGGATGATGCTGTATGAAAGTAGGGAAAAGTAAGAATATATGGGAATTATTCCTTACTTGAGTGGAGGGTAATTCCACAGTCTGGTGGACAAGCAGGCAGGGCTTGTTGCATTGGACTGACTATAAATCAATTTTTTCCTCCTTCTGATCAAGCTGTTAATCACAGCTGTGCTCCATTATTGCTGTTTTTTCTTTCTTGATGTCTGTGATGTGGGATGCAGAATTCTTGTACTGGTGACCAAAAAGACCAGTAATATGGTCATCAGATGATTGAAGCATCATTTAATGGAAAGAGATGCATAGCTGCCACTCAACATCACGATTTTCCTGGTCAGATAATAATAGTGGTGACCCGTCTTCATAAACGCTGTCTCCAATACTCAGACTACTTCAGCATGTTTTCTAAAAATAAGTTCCTTGAAGTCTGAAGGTTGACTCTTCATAGCTGCCTTCTGTTGTCTATATTTACATAATAGCCAATGAGAGTTATGCCATTCCATTGGTTCAGTAAATGGACTTTGTGGTTTTGCAGCAACCGCTTCTAACTCAGGTGGCCCATCTTAGTGTACCATCACGTTCCTTGGTTTTTGTCTTTGGTCATTTCATATGCTGCAGAAGTAAGATTTGATATATGCTACAGATGGACAGAACTGCCCCAATGGTAAGGATTTCCTAATACCTAATTACCAGGATGAGTTACAGTAACTCACTTCCATCTAAATTAAGAGCAAGTTCCACATTTAGAAACTAAGGATAAGGGGCTCAAAGGCTTAGGGAAGATGATGAGTGAAAAGATTTTGGGGTGATTACTTAGATTGGCTTTGTTCTGCAATTTCTAGGCAGAAGAGCAACTTCTTGCATTTCATATGGCAGACAGCCTCCAGTCTTTTATCGGATACTGAAACACAGATAATATCCGAGACAATGATACCAGCAATGAAGATTTTCTTTTATTGCTGTCCACATGGTTCATACTCTCAGAGTAAACTTCACTGTGTAATTTAGGGCTTCTGTTTGACATTTCGCTTCTGCACGTGACCCTCTCCATTGAAGATTATAGATTATTTACCTGTGAGCGGTTACAGCAAGCAGCTTCTCGGATTTGGTGCTGGGAATTCTTTCATTAGCCCTTAAGTCTGTGAACAACGTGATGATCCAAGCATTAATACAAATGTGATTAACCGTCTTTTCTCAGCTTTGTTTGCTTTGTTCTACTGATGCCTGCAAGTTACATAATAAGTAGCATGTACAGGGTATGCATTAAAAGCAGTTCCCCATTGTAGCAGGCTTCATGGCGAATTTATTTTCCTTTTAGCAAAACTTCAGTGGGGAAAAAATTGCACTGTTGATTTATTTTGAATGAACTCCTGGAAGGCTTACTAAGTATGCCATGTGGAAAGCTCCTTGAAGTGCTGAGGGTTAATACTCTCTGCTCTTAATTTCAAATTCCAGATAAATATGGTTTCAGCTTTGATCCTATCTGGACTAATTCTTTGTCACTGTACTAATTAATTCAGAATGCTGCAGAAAAGATGCTAATTTGGGCATCAAAGAAATAAACGGGTGGGGGAGGTTGTGTTTAATCAGAGTTGTTAAAAAGATAAGTTTTACTCCCATTAGACTGGATCTGGAAGCTCAGTCATTTTAGTGTAGCTCCAGCAGCCTGATACAATAAATTAAAAAAAAAAAAATACAAAAAAGGCACTTGTTTGCTTAATGTTGACATAACAGGAGCAACATATATTGGTGTTAATAATGTGGATTTCTTTATATTTGCATTTTCTACATAACCTTGTCTTTTTCTGCTGACCATAACCAGTTTAACTTTGATCACAACGTTAAAATAATGTGGATTATCTCCCAAAATAATTTGAAGATAGCTAAATATGAGGATACTCATAGTCATGAAGTTTAGCTACATTTGTGAAATACAAATAATAATGGTAGCATTACGATTTTAACATTTTAACAAATTGTTGTGTGCCTCCATTGATGTAATAAATCACAGGTTAGGTCATTTTCCCTTTTCATGGGAGCTGGTTGTGATTGCAGAAGGTGCCCGGTTGTTTGCTGTGGAAAGTGCTTCTCTTTCCGCCTGGCGTGGCGTGGCGCTGCCCTGGGAGCGAGCCCCGGCCGGTGGGCGAGCAGGGAGAGAGCAGGCTAGCTGGCAAGCAAACCTCACCAAATCTAGTTAAAAGTGGATTTTTCCTTCTCTTTTCCAAGCCTCTTTCCAACTTACCAAACAGCATTGGTGTTTACATGGCGCTGCCCAGCCCAGCAGTGGCATTCCCATTCTACCCCTTCCTCTCCCTTTCCCCAGAACTGGAGGCACTACCCACCTGGCAGCAGGGGCTGAAATGGCCCTCTCCTGTGTTCATCGTCTTACCAGGGCTTTTCTCTTGCCCTGCCAAAGCAGGGAGGCCAGGTCAAAGCCCGCACCTGGGCAAGGCTTTGTCATAAGGGGGTCTTGCTGCAATAGGTCTCGTACACTGGGGCATCCCAGTGTCGCTGGGGCTGAAGCCTCTGTAGAGGGAACGGGATCCAGTCACTGGGAACACGGGCCTGGCAATGAGGCAAGGAAAAGAGATGCTCACCCCTCCTGGCTCTCAGGTCCCTGCACAGAGCTGACCGTTTACCAGAAATTTAACTTGTATCACGGAGGTATTTGCATCTACTAGGATATTGGTAAAGATTTGAAGAGTGTTGCCCAGCCCTTGCTATGTGTGCTCCATTCTCAAAACGTCGAAACATGTTTTACCAAAACATGTTCTCTTCTTTCTGTGGTTTTTTCAGCTGTTGCAGAGCTCTTGGTCCCACTGGTGTAATACTCAATGGCATGCTTCTGCCCAATAAGTAAACATTTAATAACAAACCTCTAGGGTATTTAGAGAGCCACTAAAAAGGTAAAAGATGTATTTCATTAATGCTGCTATTAACATAAATGTAAAATGAGCCTGGCCTGTAATCACCAACAAGTCTGACTCACTAAGGATCTTTATGGCAATGTTCAATACTCTGTAAAAGTGTATGTATGAAAGTGATTAATCAAAGCACAGCACTGCTTCTAGAGTATTTCTTCTGCCGTAAAGTTGAGTGATAAAATAACTTAAAACACGCGGCAGTAGTGGCAGTTAATAAGCATTTTATAGTCCCTGTGTGGACCTGAAAATCATACCTTATTAGTATCTTTATCTTTCTTGCTCACTCATTCATTCTTACTTACATTTAAATTTAATTTTAAGGGTTATTTCTAGTCTTTCATAAGGGAGCTGCTTTAATAATCTCGGCATTTTTCCCCATTTGCCGTGAAATGACTAGGAGCCAGAGCTTTTGTTATATGTACTTTACAAATCACTCTGGTTTTTTACAGATCATTTCTGGAGATGTCAAGATTTTATGACATTGTTAGGCTTTGTATCTTGCTTGACTGTGTCATATGCCCTCTTGAATTATTTCCCAACAGATGTTTGCAATGCTGTTATGTCCCCTGTTAGCTGCAGTGACACCTACTGATCTAGGGCAACTGAATTAACTAGGAAATCCAAACTGCTGAATTTAGTCAGCAAGCTGCTTAGGGTTCCACCCACCAGATGTTTCTCCTGCTTAGAAGTCCAGGACTTTATAGACCTGCCTGCTTTTTAATCCTTGAAGCAAATATCAACACATTTGAGATCTGGAAGCTCACAGCTCCGCATAGAAACGACGTGTTGCCATGACCACAGCTTTAGGTCTTGCATATGAGACGTTTATCCCAAGTATAACAGAGCAGGCCTATACAAGGTTTGTTCTAATTTTTATCCCTTGGAAGCCTTGAAAAGAAGTATACGTATGCTTTAATGCTATAGCCAATTGAATGGTAATAAATACTGCAAAAAGACGACACACATTTGGTATTCAGAGATTTTATTAATTTAATGCTTCTAAGGCAAAAAATGCTAGTTATTTGCAGGGCATCCATATTTTCCTTTGAAATTTATAGAAATGAGTTAGTCCCTCACTCTTGCACGGTATGCTTTCAACTGTTGTATATGGGCTTTTCCCATGAGGCTGAATCAATCTGAGGTCTGATCACATAAAGAAAATCCCTTTATACTTCTGTTTACAGGAGGACTATGCTCTGAGTAGTTGGAATATTAATTTTCTCAACTGAAAAGAATACTAAGGTTATTAGGGCTTTAACTTCTTTAACAATACTTCCCAGCCATTTACAGTGGATAATCAGAGAACTGGGGCAGCCACTCAAACAACCTGGGAAGATATGGGTTTATTTCCTTACTGTTGTTATGATTACAAGGAGCTTCATTTGACATAAACCGATTATAGATGGGTATAGAACGAGGATACAGCTGATCCATCTGTTTTCAGTTCTTCTAGTTATATTTCTCCGTTTGCTACATAAAGTTTTCAGAGTATCAATTCTGTCAGATATGAAGACTTTTTGCTGTGCACAGTATAGCAAAACAGACCCTTTAAAAATGTGTGCCATACATTTTTCCATTAATGTTTTTATTCTTTGTCAGTAGTATTAATGTGGAAGGCAGATTTTACCGCAGTCCAATTATTTGTTGCCTGGAGAATTGGAAACTTCAAATCCTAAAGCCATTCAGTTTCCATAGAATTTTAATATGGATTTGATTAATTCCATAGCATAATTTTGACAATAGGTTTTTATCCTGTCCGTGTTGAATTCAGTGGAAGGCCTCACACTGATACCTGTTCCTGAGAACAGGATCAAACCCAGTTGGGTAACAAATACTCCTTGTTGTTGCTGTTGTTCCTATAAGCAGTAGAGAACCGTTAGGCCTGTAGTGCACGAATCCATGCAAAATTACAATGGGTGGAAGTTAATTTTATCATCAGAAGCCCATGGCAATTAGAACACATGACTGAGCAGACCACAAATTTCAGGACAGGGTGTATAAATTCAGACAGAGATGGTGCTGGGATTTTTGTGGTTTAATGTTGTTTACTCTATATTGCTTTTCTTAACAGTGTTAAATTTTTGCTGCTTTTATTTTGTAATGCCTGTGCAAGATTTTTGTTAAGCTGAAAAACATATTACAATAATAATAAAAGAGAATGGATTTTTATGGTATAGCAATGTGCAAAAGAGGACAAAAATCTGAACATTTCCCTAGCCTTGAGCTATATACTGTATACTAAGTGTAACAGGTACAAATTGTAAGCCTGCACAAATCCCATCTGAAGCCAAAAATAGCAAAAAAACAAAAGTTGTTTTCATCAAGACCAACTCACTATTCCCAATTTATAATTACTACACTGGAGCTTGCCAATTTTATGGCAAGAGCAGCTCTACCAGCAAACAGCACTCTTTTTGCTGAGAGTTGTCATGTTGGCAGTTATTACAATCAAAATTGTCACTTTATTTTATTTAAAATGTATTTCCCTGGTAAGCAAGAAATAATGCCTAGAGTTGAAAGGGACGTATGTTAAAGATTTTTTTTTACATTTCTCTCGAGTAAGCAACATATCCAACTCCAACTCCCTGCAGCAATATGAAATGCCCAAGAATAATGTTTTCAAAATCAATATGTACTACAGTTGAATATGAGGCTCCACAAACCCATAATTGAAACTATGGGAGAAAAGCAGGCGGGCTGAATATAAACAAAGTACCCGAGTTGGATTATGACCAAGATGCAAGTGCTAATACAGCCTCTCTTGAGAAAACTGCTGTGAGACCTTCCCAGCGTGTGCAAATGTTAGAAAGCAGAGGTGTTTCAGGTGCAGCCTGCTGGTGCTCATCCCCAGGCAATTTATTGTTTGGCTGCCTGACATCTCTGTAGAGAGCAATATATGCAGAATTTCATCTAGCTTTTCTTTTTCACCTGGGTCGTCTCGTACCTGTGAGCCCTTTTCACGTTGTATCTTCCCACTCTGTATGTACAACCTCTGTCTCTCTCTTGTGTTTCCCGACTGCTGCCTTCGCTGCCACCACCCCCCTCTGATGGGGTTTGTGGCTCCACAGTCTCTTGGGACTGCTAGACCTCAGAAAGCAGCAGTGGAATCAGTGTGTTGCCTTCTACTTGGGAAAAGCAAAAGCATGGAAAGTATCTGCTATCTTTCTGGAAGCACTGAAATGAGCAGGGACCATAAAAAAAGAATCAAAGATTGTTTGTAGATGAGGTGTATGTATATTTTGATCAAAGGATCCCTCAAAGAATTTAAGACACCATCCATCTCTATTGGCACACGTAAGAAGGAACAGAAAACCAAGCACTGAGATATGACTCTTCCCACTCCCCAGCACAGTCCATGGCAGATCCATGATAAAGCGTCTCATGTTATTACCTGTGGTATTTGCCCTTCTTCTCATTAGCACCACACACTACGTGTCTGTCTCTTACGCACGTCATTCCCTTTCTAACCAAGTTCTTACTGTCTGGAAGACTTGCGACAGAGTCCCTAAGAACTTCATTTGACCATAAGCTCAGAATTATTGATTAAATTCACAAAAAAATTGGATCATTAACTTATGAGTCTGACAGGGTATTTGCAAGATTTCTGCTTTGGTCAGAGGAGAAAACTAAAGTCAATGATTTACAGCTTAACTGTATGCACAGTAGTTCAGCTATTCCACTTGAGGCAGTTTGGGCTGACTTGAAAAATAAAAAGGGTGAAAGAAAGATCACCAAGGCAATGCCGCAGACTTCCACAGAAGAGTTTGCAGTTTTGAGTCAGAGTAACTAGTTTGCAATGTGGTGTATTTACTGAGGAAATCATAACTTTTCTTTACATTGCTGTCATGCGTGCAAGGACACATTAATTTGTATGGGAGGGCACAGATTGATCATTTACTTGTGGAACTGAGAATTTCAAATTGGGGAAGAGGAGGGGAAGTTTTTGTACTTTTTGGCCCATAATTCATGAGCATATTTGACATACTTGACCCCAGTATTCTGTCTAGCTCCATCAGAAATGAAATGTAGCTCCCTAGTTCGGTCACCTTTTATAGGCTGTGTAAAGCAGACTTACATTACGCATCTTTGGACAGTGTATAGAACAGTGGGACCCCCAAACTGATTGGGGTCTCTGGAGGACTCTCACAGCATAAATATTACATGATAGTATATTACTAGGCAGAAAGAAAAACCCAGAAATGGTTTAAAAAAGGGCTCTTATGAACTGTCTAGTTTTGTACTCTCAGATTATATCAAGATTTTATTCTTTCTGATTGCATCCTCATTTAAACAAAGAACAAATCCTTAAATTAAGGTCAGACATGAATGAGAGACAGTAGTTACTGATAAGAGCAGAACACATGGTCCATTCTGAGTGCTGGCACCGCAGCCACTGCATATTACTTTGAGAGCTGTCCTGTGGTAAGAAGAACCGTTTTAAAATGTGTCCTATTAGTAGTCCAACCCTGCAGTGTCTTGCATTTCAGGTTTGGTGGGGCTTTTTCAACTTTCTGTTTCAAGCAATAGCTTTCAGAATTGCAGGGTCCAAATCAATTTGTAATCAGTCCTTCCTGTTGCACATGGCCCGTTTAAAACTGGTAGCTTATTTTGCAATGTGGGAAATATATGTGTGACTATGATAAAAGCTCACATGTTCTGATTGCCTAAAATTTCTGTGGTTTATGATAGATAAGTACTGGTTTTTCTACTAGTAATTATTTCCTCCTGATTCCTTCCTTGATATCTTAAACAGATTTGGAAAGAAAAAAGAAGATAAAAGTGGGAAAACAGATCAGAAGGGGAATCCAAAGCAAGGCATACTTAAAGAGGAGGAGCTGGAGAAAATGAAAGATGAACGTGAAAGGTGAGTAAATGGTGACAGCATCTTTGTTCATCAGATGAAAAACTTCAAAGCAAGGGATTGCTTGAAGGGACAGACAGCCTGGTTGGAGATGTCCCAGACCATGCCCACTGGCAATCAGGTCCAGGCAATGCAGAGCTTTAGACTGGTCTCCTGGCTGAGGCAGGGCTGCTGTATGACAGGAGCTTGTCTGTCTCCTGCAGTTTCTGTGCACTTCACTGTGGTAGCTGCTATTCAGATTCCAACTTCTGCTAAGCCTGGTGAAGATCAGTTCCGTCAAAAGCTGTTTCAGCTATGCCCGTTCCCATGACTAGGTGACTTGGTAACTTTTTTCTCTACTTCTCTAAAGCAAGAACTTCCTCCCTTCTTTCCTGACAGCCTCTGCTGTGTTTTCCATCATTTCACATCTCTTTGGATTCAGCTGGCTGGGCCATCAAATGGTAGTTTTTGTACTTGGGCATCTTCTTTTCCGCACAGAGTTTGCTGGTTACCCACATGTTACAGAAATATCTAGTCAACAAATGCTAGAGTATGCCAAGAGACAGCAGGAAGAAGGCAGGTTCAAGTGGTTAAAATCAGTCTGAAGAGGCAGGGGTCTGCAAGCAGCGGGGTGGGTGAGATGGGCAAGGCAAGAACCTGGATGCGTGCCCACTGGGAGTTGCCGTATTGCTCTGAGACTGAAACGAACAGAACTGCTGATGTCAATAGACCTGGTTCTCTGTCTTGTTCATAAAATACTCCTTTTTTGTGCTGAATCTTAGCAGCTTTGTTATCTTTCCAAAGAGAATTTCTGCTTTCCCCCATGTCTGCCCTTCAGGAACTGGGGACGGTTTATAAGTACTGACAAGGCTCAGCAAGCTCCTCTCTCCCCTTCCCCAACTCCTCCAGATGCATTTCGTGATATGCTGAAGGGAGTTCTTTGTTTCCCTCTGATTGCCGCTATCAGAAAAGTTTAAGAGCGCATACTTGTTGGCTCTTAAGAGCTGTGTGCAGTTGCTGTAAAACTGTCGAAGTTTTAGTAATATAGGCTGTCAGGGCGTGGGAAAAGCTTTCAGAAGTCTCTTTCTTTCACTGGAGCATCCTGCCTCTGGGAGATGGAATAGAAACAGGTTCCTTTTGGGCAGGCAGGGTCTTTCCACATGGGCCAGCCTTTGTGATGCTGGTCAGTGCCAGGGAAAAGACGCCCTGCTTTCATTCCAGTCATGCAGTGCGTGGTCAGACGTGTACGTGGTAGCTAATGGGTTTGATGGGGAACAGGAATAAATCCAAACCCCAACCCTTGAAGTCTGCTGCTGATATATACGGTCTTAAAAGCTGGTAATGTATCCAGTTGCTACAGTGCTGCTACTGGATATGCTTAGCCGGTGTTTAAGTATTTAGTTCATCTAAGTTAAGTAATGTCAGGAGAAACTTTGTGCCATTTGTTTTAAAATTTCTGTGCCGTGTCCTTGATTTTGCCAGATTGATGAGTGCCTTTATTTTAAACTGCTGACTCCCAATTTGGATACTGGCAATTTGAGAGGTATGTGTCCTTCATTTTAAAGAAGCCAGTGTCTTTTATTAGGATCCTGGCAAGCTAAGAAGCATGTATCCCATCTGTTAAAGGGACAGTGTCATTTACTAAAATGTTGGCAGGCTGCAAGGAATGAACCCTTCTGTCCAGGGGTCTAACATTCCAATTGGACACAAGATAATTGTTCTTAATATTTCTTTAGTGTTGTATGCTTTTTTTTTTTAAACTACAGTCGCTGATTGACAGTAACTTGGTAAGGCTGCATTAGAAACTGGCAGCTCAATGTCTTCATCATTCTGGTTTCTCTAGTAATGATTTCAGTTTTGACCTGGAAGAGTTTGTGACTGAAATGGAGAACAGCAGGTGTGTTGAGAAGTGGATGAACCAAGATGATATTTTTAACTCACTTATTTGATTCTTCTCCTATAATGAACAAGAATAGAAATATCACATTATTTTTTTATCGGGTAATACAGCTTATATGTTTGGAGGATTAAAATTTAAAAATGAAAAAACAGAAGAGGAGCAAGATAAAGCAATTGCTTTATCTTCAAAGCAATGCAACACATGCTGTAAAAACCAGCAATTCACTTCAACTTTCTAAATGAAGTAAGAGCATGGCTGTATGTGTTAGCCCACATAAGGCTATCTACAGGCTGACTATTGAACCCTTCTTGAGTTGATCATAAAACAGAATAGACTTTATCTTTCCTAGGGGAGAATTATATAAGGAAGCTAGTTCTCATATATGGGTAAGAACTTGTTTAGGGAATTGATTAAAATCAGTGGAAGGAAGCATTATCTGACTTGAAGGTAATTCAGTCCTTTTGCTTAGTTGTTGACTGTTCACCTAGTGATGATGCTCGATAAGACAGTAAAGACGCGTTTTATAGCTCTGTCCCAAGATTTAGTAATTCTATAATGTAATTCAAGTCCAAGATTTTAATGCAGATATTGGCAAAGAAAACCTTGTGGCACATTCACACCATAGATCTTCAGCTTCTATGACTTCACTAGCTGCGATCCTGCATACTTGGTCTCATGTTTATAAAACCAAGCTTCACTGAAGCTTACTAGAACGTAGGCACACTTTCAAATCTTTTCTTGTTGAGAATGAAATGAGTATATGGTAAAACTACTGGGGATATAATAGTAGAATAGACTACAGAACAGGGATAGAAATGTAGGATGTTTTGTCCCTTGTGAACAAATCCTGTATTTAACAGCTTGAACGAAATATAAATGGCTGTTCTAACATTTAACTTTTTTAGAGTTAACACGCACCTAATTTTATCTTTTGAAGATTAGCTATATAAGTAATTCTTTTTAAGATACTCAATCCAATAATTACGATCTTAAAGTCAGGGGTTTTGCTTAAACTTCAGTTTTCTTAAATGTTGACTGCCTAAATATTTCAGGATCTGTCGTACTAACTGATACTATGATTTTTTCATCTGACAGTTTTTTTCAGAGAGTGAGCTGTCCATTTTAGACGTTAGTGGGAGAGGTCAAAATAGTTGATTTCTGGTCTGGGTGTGACAGGATTAATGATCAAGTGCATTTCAGCATCTTAGCAGCTGTGGACCTCGCATGGTTTTGGATGTTGGTTTTGCATGCAATATATGCTTGGCAGCTCTCCAGAAAACAGAATACTGTTCCAAGATCTCAGCTGAGAAATATTTTTCAGTCGGAAGTGCATTTCTAGTTTACAGGAGTAGGCCATGTCTCAGTTTTGCAAAGAGTTTTTTGATTGGTATTGGATAGGTGCAATAACATCTCACAAAATTCCTGGGATAGGCCTTGCATAAAGGATGCAGCCTTCTTCCAGAAATTTTGACAGGATTTACAGACGTGCAGAAATGTCAGATGTGTTCATTGCACAATTATGGGTTGTCTGTGCGGTACAGGCTCAGTGACTCTGTCTCTGACAGGAAACATCAGATCTTACGTAGGTGTGCTGCGTGAATGTAAGTCCATCATGCTCAGAATAGGTCGAATTTCCTGCTTGCACAGAGAAGGAATTGTACGGTGCATGTGCAACAAGTCTGGCACATCCAGAATGTGTTAGAGCTAGTAGGCGTATGCAGACAGAGTATACAGCACTCACTCTGTAGTGCAGATGCTTCCCAAAAGGATTGGACTTGCTTGCACATTGGTCCCCAGCACAGATTTGCCTGGCAACCCCTTTTACGGGCCACCAAGTTTCAGATTTGAACATCAAAAAATGAAAATGAATGTGTTATTTCTCTAGCCTAGTAATTTTTAATTCCATTTCACGTTGTCCTATTCTCAGTTTTCAGTACAACTCTCTGCGCTGCCTTGTAGCTGCAGTTCTCTGAAGCAGCTCCACATCCTGCACTGAAATGCTGACATCATTATTTTTTTTACTGCTCGTATTCCCTAGCAATCCCCACCAAGATCAAGGTCTCATTGTGCTCGTTGCTGTTAGGGAAACCTGGGCCTGACCCCAAGCACTTACAGTTGAGGTAGAAGAGAGAAAATCTGGCAGGAAAAAAAAAAAAATGTCCTGTGGGTGGGAATCTGACTTGCAGGCAGTGCAGCTGCTTGTCCAGGTTCCTAAAAGGTCCTTGTCAGGCTAGGAATTTGTTCCAGACCTCAGCCCCAGGCCTTCTTTGTTTTCAAAGCCAGTATTTTATTATACGACTGCTACTTCTGCAGGCTTCAAGCAGTTAATGGGAACTTAGGATGTTAGGCATTCCCTGTTTAGTAATAGCCTTATCTGTGTCCAGTTGAATATGAAGTCAGCACCTCCTCTAAATTTCACTATTTTCTTCTTTTCCCCCTACCTCCCTTAGCGTTCCTTGTGCTGCAGCAATGCAGTGTCACTGAAAGTTGGCTGGGGAAAGCCAGAAGTTCACGACACGGATAGTTTAGGAGGACTGACTGAAGTGGTGATACAGTTCTCTAAGGTGGTGGTTTGTCCTTCCTGACACAAGTCCAGTGCTTCATTGGACTGAGGCCCTATTTCAAATAAGCTCATCATTTTGTTCATGCTTCAAAGAGTTTGGCTGTAATAAAGCATGTGCTCCAAAGGTCTAGAATCTGCCCATAAAAGGAAGAGGCAAATGCTGTGTCTGAGGTTTATTTTGATCAAGCTGACTCAAATCTGTATTTTTAGTGTGTTTTGTATAAATTACTCAGAATTTATCATTTTAACAATGAGATGTTCACTACATTATTAAATACTGGAAGAGATCCTCTCTTTTCTTTCCCTCAAAACGAGATTTCTTTCCCTCCCTTCCTCCATCTTTTTCCCCACTCATTTGGGGTTGTTTTTTAATTTTCTAACGTTTGCAAATCATCGTAAAACAAAATAGATAAATATATTAGGCACTTGAGTTTTACACATAATAATTTGTTTGCCTTTCAAATGCAAATAAAGTGACTATCAATTGGAAGAAAACTATTTTTTCCTGTTTGTTTAGGATTATTTTACTGAAATATTCCTGCTGAGACCAAAGTCTCTCTTCCAGCAGAGTTGAACATTTCCTTGAAGTTAGAATAAAATTTCACAAAATGAAGCATCTTGTTGAAAACGGGGTGATTTTTAAAAGTAGCATATGAGTTGGTGAATAAAGAAGGACTCTATGTAAAAAATAATACTCTGCACTTGTTTGTAGTAGTAGTTTGCTGTTTTGTTAAAACAGTCTTGGGTTTGTAGTCCTCATTGGAATTAAGTAAGTGAGGAATTTGTTTTTAATCGTATTATGGTTTTGAGTAGATAGTTAGAGCAGCAGAAGCAACATCTGGCCCTTGCTTTCTAAACGTGTCAACTGAATGCCGAAGTTACAGTGAATCTCAAATTTGGGTAAAATTAAATGGTTTCAGTTTTCATATTAAAGACTGAATTTCCTTTACTTCTCAGAAACCTTCCAGCGACTGAAGAGCATTTCTCTCTTGTCTTATCAGCTCTGATGCCTGTTGCCTGTTCCCATAGTTAAAAAAATCAATACATATGTTTTTGATATTTGGCAAACAGAGGTTTAATTTTGCAGCTGCAAGATCCCTGTACGAAGGGAATGCATCTTACAGAAATAAAAACATTTAGAGACCACTTATATATGAGAGAATACTTGTGAGTGAAACTCCTTTCCATTTCTGTCAGCATTTGTTTCATTATATTTAATTACAAACAGTTTGTGTGTTACTGGACATCAAAAAGAAAACAGGAATAGCTGCATGCATGGCAGTACAGTAGAAAAGCCAAATTGTTTTGAATCAAAAGTTGAAACTCAGACTGTTACAAAAAGTATGATTTTTAAATGTGTAGTACATCTTAAAGCATGCTCATGCACACAAACGTTGTTACCGAACCCGTGTAGCTTTTGTGCTTGTGTTATCCACTTGCCAATTCTAAAAGCATTGTTATGGCTGCTTATAGTTCATCCTGATGTCTGACAAAATGTCGGTAATTGCTCTTCTCACCATTAGGCTCTGTGCTAAACCACGTGTGTTTGGGACTCATGAGTTTGTGCATCATTATTTATTAAGGGTTAATCCAACATGGTATATCTGTTCATTGAGTATTCCTGACTTTGCAGCACAGCTAGGTCCTGTGGTTTAGACAAAATAAAGTGTTGGATGTGATCCCAGTTTTAATACTCCCAATTTATTATAACCATTGAACCCTGATCAGATCACGGATTGGATTGGATCCCAGTTTTTTAAATGTCCCAATTTATTGCTGGCTTGCAACCCTGATAAGAATACATATTTGATTAAGGCTTCAGTTTTCAAAAATTCCAGTTAATTACTTTTAGATTCTTATTAGATCATAGCCGTGTAGTATGGTATGTTGAAGTTATGAAAAAATTACTGGATGATGTTGCACAGGTCAAGGTCATAGTTTCATTTTGTGCTGACAGTATGAAGTTATCAGATTTCTGTTTATTACTGTAGCAGCACTTGCACTGGACAGGAGGACAGATTAATCCCAACCCATTGATTCTGAATGATTCTCATTTTAGATCTGCTGCTGCTCTGCATACCAGAACATGTAATAAAAGCCTACCACTGAACATTGAGAGACTGGTGTTTGATTATGGGTAGCTGAGGTAGATGTCTCTCACCTACCTTTCACAGGCTGTGCTGTGGCGTTTAAAGCCAAACGGTAATTTTTGAGCTGCTTCATGTGGCTAATCCACTGCTGGAGGACATTTTTAAGACAACGTTAGGCTGAGAGTTTATCCCACGTTGTCATGGCTCAAGAACTTTAAGAATTGAGGATAACAGAATGGCACATGGCATTGGCTTTTTTCTTTATCTGTCACAGTACTATTCCAGGTATTGGAGACTGATGGAAATAGCATTTTCCAGGTGTCATAGCCATGCCCTCTAAATTTCAGCACCCAAATTCTCATCCAAGCCATTCAGAATCCTCGGTTTATCCTTCATTGAGGCACTCTTTCATTTTGCTCTGGAGACCAGTTTTCACAAGCTGTGCCACATGCCCACCTAAAAGGTCAGAGCAGCTTGGGGGCAATAGCCTGGCTCTTTCTTGCATAAATGGTCCAATGTATGGTTCTTTTCTGTATATATTGGAGTTTTATTACTTGATGTTTTCTAAAATGACACTGTAAAACGGAAATACTGCTCTTAGAAAATTTTACACATGAAACTGGCCAATGTACTAGCCAATCTGAATAATAGAGTGCTTTCTAGGAAACGGACTAATCTGGCATAGGGTTTTCTTTGATGCAGTACTGAATGTAGGTCAGCTCTTGCCTACACCAAAATCAATAAGGGCATAAGAATGACTTGGAAGCTGCATTTCATTCCTTGCCCTTCCATATGTGATTTATGACAGTCTACCATAAATCTTCAGCATGCACTTTGAAGTAGCGCCGCAGCACAGAATTCCCGTTCTCAAACTCCCTTACCTACAAGATAAAAATGAGTATACAACTTGTGGGGATAGACCGTCAGGCAGGAAATCGGTTTGCACGTGTGATTCTCCATAGTGATCTTAAACGAAAATACCTGAAAGTCTTATACCTTTGTCTGCTCAGTCGGACCTGAGTTTTGCTTTCTAATCCAAGACTGTTAATTAGAAACAAACTGTGAATCCCAGACTAAAAGATGGAGACTATTCCTGTTCTTGAACAGAGAGATTCTGTTCAGTAGGTTCCAGATTCAATGTCACATGTGTAGAATAAAGAAACCTGCATGGAATATCGTATCACCCGGAGCTAGGCTTGTGCCTTCCACTAGTAGGGTTTCATTCAAATGAAGGCATAATGTTTATGCAGTTGCAGAGGTGGTTGTGTGAACTCATTAGGTCTCACTAGCTAAGTGGAGCTGCGGGTATCTATGCAGGAGATGATGTTCCAAGAATGTCCACCTACTGAACACAGGCGGCCCTGGCAACTCTGTAGGTGTCAGTCTTGCTGGGTCTGTTCTGAGCTGTTACTGCATGTGGTTGTGGATGTTGGGTTTTCATGAGGTGTCAAATCAATGTTGTGTTTTCCCATGGTCATTACAGTGTCTCTGGTATTTTTTTTAAGACAGCGTTACAATCCTCAGTGGTTTTGACTGATACCTACTACAGCAATTGCTGGAGCTGAGCTAGTCAGTAGCAATGAATAAGTTCATAGACTGATGTGTCTCTCTCTCCATATTTTTTTCTGCAGGTCTACTGCAGTTACTGTATACTTGTTGATGATGAACTTCTCTGAAATAATTCACTTGATGTCTTGGTTGGAGAGGTGAATTTGTGCCTTTGACTGCAATTGGTGTTGTTTCCATTCCTAATGACTAAAACATAAGCAAAGTTAAATCTTGCTTTCTAGGAGTATTCTGTTATTTTGATTCTGTTTTCATGATTATTTGTTCCAGAATGAGCTAATGTTAGCAAAAGGGACTCAGGTATGATGTGCACAGCACCTTACTTATCTTTTTAACAGAAAAGTACAAATTACAGAAGCGTGAGAATTCCTTTAAATCAGCGTTGAGAACTAGGCCTGCAATTTACCTATGGTCTGCAAAGTCCCCACAGACTCAAGACCATTTTGCAGGAGGAGCTTGGAGCTCCTAAAGACCTCAGAATGTCTCAGGTGAAAGATGCCAAAGTAATTTTGACAAACCTGGAATGATTCTACTATCTAATCCACATTGTCACAAAACAACGAACATCCTGTTGACAGGAGACTGAGGAACCTTGCCTTCAGCAGTAGATTGAGCAGAGTGACCTTCAGAGGGTTCCTTCCAACCGAAATCTTTCTGATATTGTCGCTTCAAAAAATAACTCAAGGTAGTCATGAGTAAAGAAAATTACATAATGTAGTGAAATACAGAATATAATATACTTGGCTTTTCCAGTAGTTGGCTTTCCATAATCCACTGCATTTCACCCAGTGTACAACTAATGTGGACGAGAGAGAGACAGAAAAACTTCCTCAGGTTTAACAGCAAAGTTAAAATCCTGTTCTCATTGAAGTTCCCAGGGCGGGGGAAAATGCACTGACCTCATTAGAGCCAGGATTTTCTTTAGAGGGCAGGATCCTGTGTAAGTTGGTAATCACTCCCTGTCACCTCTGAAATAAATGGAAGAACATTAAGACCTCAGTCTTGTCTATCCAAAGCTCACACTCCTCATTTTGTGGCATGAAAGCGCTATGTTTGATCTTCAGTTTGTCATAATCTTAAATTTTAAGGTCAGTGTAGCTCTATCTCCTTCTTAGGTTTTTCTTTCCTCTGTTTCTTTGTGTACAGCCTTCCAAAAGCAGCTTCTTTGGTCAGTTCAGTGTT
Source organism: Chroicocephalus ridibundus (assembly GCF_963924245.1). Classification (NCBI taxonomy): domain Eukaryota; kingdom Metazoa; phylum Chordata; class Aves; order Charadriiformes; family Laridae; genus Chroicocephalus; species Chroicocephalus ridibundus. The sequence continues at coordinate 30,925,329 of NC_086290.1, forward strand.
ATTCGGGTATGGGGTAGTTGCCTAGAATAGGCAATATTTTATGTGTAGCCCTGGTGGTTTTTTATCATAGGGCCAGTTAGTGCTGATGTAAGATCTGTCTTGTTTAGCCTCACTTACAGTCTCTTACTGCCCTGGATTTGTGGCTTGCCTTTTTTTTTTATTTCCGAAACTGTTTCTGTTCTTGTTTACAATTACGGATACTAATTATGGGGGAGAATATGTTCAAATCCAGCACAATAGAATGAGCTGGAATGAAGAAACACTTGCATAGCTTATGGGGAAGATGTTTTCGACAAATATGCCTCCAGTAGAATACCCTGAAAGATAATACAAAATTAGATATTGTTTGAGTCTTGATGAGTCCATATCAGATGTCCTCAGTTTACTGGCAAGAGGTGGATTTTTATTTTATTTTAATTTTTTTAGCTATGAGACTTGCCTGCCTCTAGAGTCTTCCTAGGTGATGGTTGAAAAAATACAAATTAATCTTTTCCTGATAAAAGATGCAGGTTTGAATAAGATTGTTAATGTCATTATAGACCATGTCTGTCTGAAAAAAGATTATGAAATAAAAAAATTAAAAGCACTGTACTGAAATTATCTCCTCAGATATTCAAGTGAAATATACCCATTCCCATCAGTGATTATGGCTTATGAATATCTGAAGGCAGGATGTATTCAGTCCACTATTATGTAAATGAATGAAAATACAAGATTTTAGTTACCAAAATATATTTTGCTAGCAGCTAGAAAGGAATTAAAACATTAAACCCAATGGAAATCTAAGTGACCTCCTGCAGAAATGGGCTGCTTTCCTCTAGACAACCCGTTACTCAATATATGTATGAATTAGGTAAATGAGAGACAAAAGCAGAAATGTTATGTAAAATCACAGTTGAAGTATTAAGATACTAAATCAGATGTAAATTGAGTAATCGTTGCGGTATGTAGATCTCAGGGAGAGTCACATGAGTGGGGAAAAAAGCAATGCAGCAGCTTTTGTTCTGCTGTTCACAAGGAAAAACCAAATGAGTGGAAGAATGTTTAGCATCTCAGTGATCTCAGAAGACTTAAAGGTCCTTTTTTGGAGTTTAGGTACACCTCAAATTGATTGCACGCACACTCGCTTACCTGCTTTTATTCTACTCCTCCTATTGCAATCAGAACAGAAATTATCCTAAAAGACCTATGGCCCTGTTTCTGTTACACATTTTTTCTTTGCTTGTTATTTGTCCTTCGCCCCCAGGAACATCTTCCATTGACCTAGCCAGCATCTTGCTCATTCGTGTACCTGTTTGTGCTTCCACAAAGTCTATTGCTTTTAATCCACCCTACAAGAAATGTTGCTGTATTCATCTGAAGTAGAAAACAAGGTCCCTTTGTGAAATAAGCTGTTTTGGTCAGCAACCACATTTTCTGTCCTGGGTTTGACTACTTAGACCTAATAGGCACCTTGGGGCTCAAACCATGTCATTCTTTGTGCTCTGCTCAGTACTAAGCACGCCGATCAGTATATGATAAATAAAAAAACGTTGCATCACTTTTACATTTTCCCTAGAAAGTCAGAAGAAACAGAATCACCCAGAGCTTATGGGGAGTACGAGGGAGGAGGAGTTCAAACACCTCAGGAAAGGTTGTGCTTTTTTGTTGCGGGTCTGTTTTGGTTGGTTTTCCCCATCTAAAACTGTTCTGATGCGAAGTGTGGCCTTGCAGCTTTCCAAGTAAGAAAGTCCACAGTCTCCCCTGGGCTGAGCTTCTCACAGCTTTTGCACTGTGGCCAGGTCTAATAGCTGGTGGTGCCACTGAGTTGCTTCTCATGTCTCCTGTTGGGCAGCTAGGGCTGGTGTTGGGCCTCCAGAACTGCCTCCAATATCTTGCTGTTTATTCCCCGTTGAAGGCAGTCTTTCCGTTCCACAGCTTTTCATGACCCTGGCCTTCTTTGAGCTACTGTGCTGGTAACATAAAAGTGCTGCATTTTAATTTGCACAGGGGCTTAGCGCACCGGTTTTAGAAGCTTCAGCATTTCCTTGTTCCCTGCTCGCAACCCAGCCACCCACCCAGCTTCCTACCTGGTGGGCCAAGAGACGAGGAGTATCTCTTACCGCTTTTTAGCTCCCTCATTCCGTTCCCAAAAGCGTTTCTGGGTCTGCTCCAAAAGTCACTTCTGCTCAGCTCTTCTGGAGTTTTCTTGAGGTGGTCCATATCCCTTCCTGCAGCTGCCTCGCTCTGCGTGCGCTGCAGTCTTTTAAGCCAGCTTTTGCCTGTCAGTATCTCTGTCACTGATGTCAGGCTAAAGCGTTTTACATTGTGTTTGTCACAGGCGGCGAATACATATGTGGTCATTGACAGTAGCTCAGCAGAAACACAATAACTTGTTAAGCCACAGTAACTCAATCGTGTGTCTGAGCTGCAGCTGGAAGGAGCTATTTGGGCTGTTAACCCTTTTGTGGCTGCTGCACTCTGGGTTTATGGAGCTTTCCATGTGTTAGTGCACGAAAAATCACCACATATGATTTGTGTGGATATGTCAGATAGGAAGATTGTTTGAAGGATAAATGACAGCGTTTCCTTGATTTATAGCTCCAGGGGTGTGCTACTGAACAGTATGTGAGGTGTAGAGAAGCATTTTCAAAATACCACGTCCTGCTTCCAGAAGTACATTAGGTATATGGGAACCTGTCCTCATTTGACTTCCAAAAATGGGATGCAGCGTGTTTTGGAAATATTACCTATAGTTCTGTTGAGGTTATATGTTTTATCAAACGATATTCTTTTGCTGAAATTATTTGTTTAAAAGAAAGGTTCTCATGATAGCTAGTGGGTCTCAAAAGCAACAGAAAAGATTAGGATAGGGTACGTGTTTGGATACTACTGAGAAAAAGACGGGTCACAGGGAAAAAAAAAAAAGAGCATTGCTTCGTACGGCACTTCTGTTGCCTGTCCTCTGGCTCCTTGTGTGCAAAGGTTGTGTTTTTACAGCAACACACTAAGGGAAGTTGATGTAGTTGTCGTGCAGTGATTTAACTGGAGAGCATGGTGTTCAGGTGGCGGAAGAGAGCAAGCAGGATTGATATGGGATACCCAAAAGGAAATATATCTAACTTCCCTTCATTCCGTGTGAGTTTTTCTCTTCCCTTTCCCTCATCAGGAAGTTTGTAGAAACTTTAGTGCTACACTAAATTGTTCAGATGGTGACCTGTGCCTCTCCTCATCTCTGGTTTCACTGCCAGCATCGTGGTGCTGAGTGACATTTTATCTTTTGTTGCAAATTTGCACCAGTTGTTTAACCAGACCCATCCTGTGCTGCGAGTTTGGGGCACTCTCGTAGTAATTGTTCGTAATAACTGTAAGCCGGTTGCTATGATAGTTGTGTCGATTTGGAAGATTTTTATTTTTTTGTGTGTGTGATGGGGAGTAAAGACACTGCTGTTTCAGATAGTGCAAAATGCAGAGGTAGGTGCAGAAATGGCTATAGCAGAAGTAGCCTGCTTAGCAGGGTTGGCAGAGATTTACAGAACTGATGGAAGGAACAGCAAGTTAATTTTTTTGTACCTCAGTAAAAGAATTCCTGGGCACCTACTGGGCTGTGCTATAGAAGAGATTGGTTTAAAACTGGGTGAAAACGTGATGCTGAAATACAGTGACGATATTTAAAACTTCACAAAAATGTGAAGAAACTTCAAAGGTGAAAAACATAAGAGAAGTCATGGACGGTCAGGTAAATAGAAAGAAAAAAACCCCAGCCATCTGATAGTTTGTTTCCCTATCCCAATTTGAACATTTGGATTGAAATGAAAAAGAGATCACTGAGCAAATCACCGTGATCGCTGAGTGATCATTGATCACTGAGGTTTCTGTAGAAGAGTAAAAAGGAAACAAGAAATATTAATGCAATTATAATAGCCATATTGAAAAGATGAAACATTGATCATGAAGAATTTCACATAACCTGGTATTGACTGGTCCGTATAATATAGAATGGAAATAATTGTTCTTGAGCAGGTTCGACTTATAATAGTGGCAGCGATTGAAGATTGCAGTCAGAAGGAGAAGTTGAAGAAACTAGGCTTATTCACTGGAACAAAAGAAAATTGTGGTGACCTAATTCCAGCTTTTGTTGTGCAGAATATACCAGTATTGATAGCAGGACAAATTACTCTCTCTGTCAGACATGAAAGCAAGATTCACGTGATGCTGCCGTGCTGCACTACTTTCAAATAGGTCTTAAATACCATGGGGACAGGTGATGTATTGGTCCAAAGCACATTATAGCTCATCATTTTCTGAGAAACTGCTGTGACTCTTCTCAGGACTGTGTGCCATGCCTTCCGCACTGGTGTGTGACAAGACCATTCACTGAAATGCAGTGTCTTCCCATTTTTCTGCCTGTATCATCCCACATGGACCTGTGTGTGCCATGAAACTTGTACCTCATATGGTATATTCCTGCACTGAAGTCTGTGTTTGGGCTTTTTTGGTCCCTAATTGAGGGTGAAGCCCTCCACAGTTTCCCAGGTTTTTAAGAACATTCGGTGCTTCTTCAGAGTTTATCTGGAAGATGGCAATAATCTCAAAGTACTTTATGCGTTTTAGTAGAAGAAGAACAGGATAATTGGATGGAAGGACTACTACCAAACTGACAGTTATTGGGTGCAGTTGCTAACAGTTACTTGCATGATTTTTGTTTTAAACAAAAATACTGCCTTCGTTTTTACATTTCTGACATAATCCCATGTGGGACATGTAAAATATTAATCCTTCTGCAAGAGGGTTTCTCTTGAAGTGCCTGCATGTATAAAAGATGGAGAACAGCAGCGTAGACCTCCCTCCCTGCTTCATTGATGTCTGAGGCCTTGTTTGCAATGGAAATCTACTCCTGTCCTTGTAGTACGACAAGTGCTCTCAGATGATGAGCCACCTAAAAAGGTTGGTTTTTTACATGAATGGGCCAAGTGATAACTTTGCCCCAAATTCCTTTATGTGAATGATGAATGTGGTGCTTCACTCACGGACACAGGCAGACTGGCTCCCTCCACCACTCCGTGCTGCATAATCTCTCTTTTATCTTTATTCACAAACCCTTGGAGGATAAAGGCTTTCCACACTTTCAGCTGTTCTCTAATTATTACTCATTTGCTAGCAATGGTTTGTGGTTTAGATAGAAAAGTGAGCTGACCACTGCTTTTTCGTTTCTGTTTTCATATACAGCTCCTCAGTGTTGACTTTGTCCCCGTGCCATTGTCCATTGCTTTATGAATAAAAGCATGATTTCTACCAAGGTCTGCGCCACTATCACCATTAGTTTTACAAAGAATAAGTTGTACGTCTCATCGTTCTGCAAATGCCATTAAACTCTCGCTGTCCCAAGAACACATCAGCCAGCTAAGCCACTGCAAGTGGCAGTAAAATGAGAGAGACTATCTGCCTTGCTAACGGAATTTACCACATGTGGACACCAGACTATGCCCTCCATACGATCCTCCAATAAAATCTCCCTTGTGGATAGAGTCATAATTGTGTCATTTTGAAGTCTGCAACTTCTTCAAGGTACTGCCTTACCCTGGGTGAGGTTGCACTTGAGGACAGCACCTGTCCTCACCTGGGGCACCATTCAAATTCAAAACAGGGAATGTGTGTGGTATGAAACCGTGAAGTAAAAGAGAAATGGAGTGAAGGTCGCTATGGGAGGAGGTGGTGGTTGTACACGGAAAGAAGCTCCAGGAAGAAAAAAAAAGGAGAGATTCTTAGGAATTCTTTGGAAGCCTCAGTGTAGAAACTTGAGAGGTGTTAAGGATATAGATGGATTGTAGCTTATTTCTTCTTATCCTTTCATCTCTAAGAACTACTGTAATAGATTACATTAAGTTCTTGTGTGTATTTTTAATGATACCTGAAGAAAAATCAAAGAAAATGAACGATCTGGGCTGGGATCAGGAGCTTGAGGAAAGCAGAAGTGGTGTGTTAGGAAGATATTATTCTCTCACATGGTCTTTATATTAAAATATTTCATAGAATCATAGAATATCTCAAGTTGGAAGGATCATCAAGTCCAACTCCCTGCTCCTTGCAGGACTACCTAAAACTAAACCATGTAACTAAGAGCATCATCTAGACGTTCCTTGAACTGAGAGGCTTGGTGCTGTGACCACTTCTCTGGGGAGCCTGTTCCAGTCACCAAACACCCTCTCAGTGAAGAACCTTTTCCTGATGTCCAATCTGAAATTCACGACACAGCTTCACTCCATTTCCTCACGTCCTACTGATGATCACCAGAGAGAGATCAGCACCTTCCCTTGGGGAAGGTGTAGACTGCCATGGGGGCACCCCTCGGCCTTTTCTTCTCCAAGCTGAACAAACCAAGTGACCTCGGCCACTTCTCCTAAATCTTGCCCTTGAGGCCTTTCAGCATCTTGGTGGACCTCCTCTGGACGCATTCTAAGACTTTGATTTCTTCTTATATTGAGGCACCCAAAACTGCACACAGCACTTGAGGTGGGGCACACAGCATTCGAGTACTAGGGAGCACAAAGGTCATCTTCACTGAGGAAAGGCAGAGCGGATAGTGGGCACCTCCGTTACTTGTCAAGGACTCTATCATGCAGGCGTATCCCGCTGTAAAGTAGGACTACATTGTAAGTGTTACAAACTAACACGACTTCTAGATACGTCCTGGCACAGTTAATGGAGCGGTGCAAGTGGTAAAAATGCGTGATACACATTAATGTACTCAAGTGTGTGTGTAGAAAGGCATATTGTTGTCATTAGAATTATTTGTGAGCCTTTTTAGCTACAAATTATTTGAAAAGTATTAGCATTTGTTTTGATGATACAATTCTAATAAAATAAACAGTATAAATCCCATTCTGCATTTAATAGCTCCTGTCCGTCAGACTGGAAGCTCCCAATGTGCTCATCTGTTTCTTTAGGGAACTCTTTCCTCCATGCCTTTTAAAGACTTTCTCTAGAACATCTTCATCTTTCACTATGTGGAGTCCTGAGGCCTACGCTTCACTGGGGTGACCAAATCTCGTAGACCCTTCTTACTTACTCTCCTGTGGTACAAATTACACTGTTCTTTCTACGCTGCTGCTATGCTTCAGATACAGTCAACAGCAAATGTTGACTTCTGTCAGGCAACACGTCTCTGTATCTGTCTTCCATTCTTTGTTTTTTCCTCCATGCTCCATTATTTTCTGTAAATGCTGTTTATCGTGTACTGTGGTCAGCATTCTGCCAGATCCATCTCACTGCATTTAATTACACTGTGCTGAAGAGTAGCTGAGCAGTTAACAGAAGTTGTGTGCTCACAAAGCCTTGCTATAGGGTTTTTTTTTCCTTCCAGCATGAATGTTGAATCATTGAATATCAGCTGAGTTAGAAATTTACCTGAATATGTTTTACTATTCCAAAGAGATTACACAATGGCCCTGATTAGCAGCAGCATTTTGTAATACCACTTAAGGCTTTATCACAGTGGAGTACTGCCAGTAATAGTCTTTAATTCACTTATATGTTCCAATTCATCTCTGTCAGGTTTCTATTAATTTCTTTGCTGTTTTACTTTGTCCCTATCCCCTATATAATAAGGCATGATTTCCACATTTATGTAGCCAAAATAAAATAAATTAAAAAAATTAAATCTTCAGCAAATTAACTGTGGTCCTTTGATTTGAGACAACTGTGCCATCTCTCCATTTATGTTCACATTTAATCCACTTTTCACAAGTTAATGTATTTAAGAGAATCTAGGTGGGTCAAGTGACCAAGGGGCAGTAACAATTTTACTGGCTAATTTAGATAAAAAGTTTCAGGATTGTGTTAGGTATATTAACTGTAAAGTGGAGGATAGGTGTAGAATTAAAACTGTATGTGTTCATGCATACGCACACGCGCATACATGCTTGTGAAAAGCCACACTATATCCAGCATTAATCTTTTTCATCAGAATGACAACCAACATTGGTTACAAAGGTGATTGCTGGAGGTAAAGAACAGAATTGCTGAATGCACCATCTGGCACCAGTTTCACAGTGTACTGGAAGATCTAAACAGTTGGGTTCGGGGATGGTGCTCCAAATTTCTGTGATGAATCAGTGTCTGTGGTCACTGTTGAGGCAGATCCAACTGTCTATTTGTGCTTTCTTTTTCATTGTTAGGATTGGTGCAAAGCATCAGGAGTTACGGCAAAAGCAACTGAGAGGCCTGAGCGATTATTCTGGACCTGACATTGATGATGATGAGGTGGATCCAAATTATGCCAGAGTAAACCACTTCCGAGAGGCTTATCCAGCAGCAAGCATATACAGGCCATCATCACCAGCAGTGGCAGAAACCTTTGTATATCCACGTGATTCTCCTTCGACACCAATGGAGAGGGAGCATTTGGAAGGACTGTATGCAAAAATAAACAAGCAGCACTACCCGCAGGCTCCCGGTGACAGGTAATATTGCCACCTGGCATTACAAACAATGATAGCTTGGTGGGGAGGGAGCCTGGGACTAGGCGGGGGGGCTCTTCAGATGCACCAAACCCCTGTATTTACTGACTAGAAAGTCATGGATTTCCTCTTAACCAAAACCATGATTTGCTGCAGCGGTACCCCCAAAGCATCTGAGCAAGGCAGCAGTCAAACAGAAATCATTAAAGAAAAGTCCATATTTCACAAACAGAATGAATGAACTGACTCCAATCCAATTCCTGCACTGCTGAGAGAGTGTTTTTCCCTCTTTCAATGGGGAAAAGTTCTTACCCTGCAGCAAAAATAATCTCTGTTTTCAGATCCCTTTCGATCCTGCTGATCATCAAGTGCTTATTAGTAACAGGTTTTGTATGATAGCATGATATATTGCATATGTTTACAGTTTAGTTTTCCCTAGCTGTGTGATATTATGCACTTTCAATTAGGTTGGGGGGAGGACTGGGAATCATGGCATTTTTATGCAGACTGTGAAGTGTGGCTTCACAAGACTGATTGCCTTTCATAGCCTTTCCAATAACCAAGTGGGAAGGAAAGAGCAATTTTTAATCCTTACTGTCAAGCTTCCAGGTTGATAGCATTAAAGAAAGATGGTCAAGTTTTTCCCTGGGTTAAAAAGAAAACAGAAATTCCTTTGAGTTGATGATGTAGCCACCATTATGATGATTTTAAAATTGGTTGATTCTGGAATTTTGGGGCTAAAAGAATGTAAGACTTCATTACCATCATGGTGTTAATATATCGATGTTGGGTTTTTCAAACCAACATATGAGTCTGTAGGCAAGATACGCACGTCTACGTGAAAAGAAGAGCTGACAGAGTAAGACATGGGGGACTTGAGGAATTGTTCATGCTTTGAGTTCATGTTACAATCTGTAGTGTCTCCACATAGCCTCAATCTGTGCTATTTGATACCACACTCGTTAGTTTTGGAGAAATATGCGAGCACAGATAGAGGAGTGTTTTCAGTTTGTGGCATCATAGTACTTTAAAAAGTCTACTGAGTCATTGCTATAAATAGTAATAAAACACTTCTGACATAAATCTAAGTTTGTAGTGGGGAATGGGCCAAGTATCTCTCTTTTTCACCTAAATACAGTATGGTAAAGATCTTTCCAAACATAATAACGTTGCTAATTTTCTTCTTCCATATTATTAACTCTTCTACTGCATAAGGGTGAAGAGGGTGAATGTTTTCACTTTTGAAGTGTAGTCCCTACATTGTTTTTCCATGCAGCAAAAAGAAATGCTCAAGCCTTTCTCTCTGGCCTCTCGTATTTGATTGCTTCTATTGTGGTTGTAGCTAAACTGAATGAACTCTTGGCTTGCTATGTGAACAAGACTGAAGTCCCAACCAGGTTTGGATTCGGTGTTGGGATCCTGGATTTTAGTGTGGATTTAGCTGTAATGGCATGATAGCACAATAACTCAGTGAGAAGCTAAAACCAGAACATCTATCAGGCAAGAAAAGTTACCTCATATCTGAGCCCGTGATCAGAAGTCATGCTGAGAGGCTGTTCCATCTGTGTTGTTTCGGTACTGAAAGACAAACAGTCCACAACAACTTCACTTTGTTGAATTTCTCAGGCTTGTAGAGGCTGTTTAACCAGATTAGGAAAAAATAGGAAATGTGGGATTCTTATTAGGCTGCCTTTGTTCCTTTTAAAAATCTTTCTCTCCTTTGTCTCAGAGACAAAAAGGTTGCTGTTATTTGCCAGGAGAAAATGTGCCAAATGTGAATAATTTTATGTGAATTTATGCAGTGGGTCGTGAGGTCTCAGCCAGCAGTTGTTGAATATAGTGGCAACTTCAGGCAAGAAAATCTATCTGTGCTAGAGGGAGAGTACTGGAAGGAGAAAGAGATGTGAAAAGAAAAATGCCTGGATAACATGTTAATTACAAAACCAAATCTGCTTTCAAGGGTCAAGTATGAAAACTACCTTGTCTGCCTCAAAATGATGGGAAAGGGCTATAATGGATGCTTGTTAGCCAAACCAAAGTTATTTTGTGTTTGCAGGGCTGAACATTTATCAACACATTTGTCATGTAATAGCTCATGCTTTGGTCTTGCTAACGCATGCATGCTCTCTCTCAAAGTTTTGCTATTATTTTTACTTTAGATGGATGGCTTTTTCTCCCACCTCTGACTCTCAACTTGTAATATAGTGTGTGCAGCTTGATCAGTGACTAAAGTAAATGGGTTTGGGGATAGAAGGGGGATTTGAACACAGAGAGAATAGATTATTTCATTTCAGTCTGGGAATTCCAGTTATGCATCATTATGGTAGAGAATTAAAACTCATCATTTGAAACAAGAAGTGCATTTTTATTTTATTTTATTTTTTGCAGAGCAATGTATTGGCATAATTAATGCCTTTTAAAATTAGGACGGCATTTGTAAAGCAAGAAGTGTAGTGGCCAGATAAGTGCTGTTCACAATATGTGTACGCTTACCTTCCCTTTTCACATCACCAGAATCCACCTAGTGTTCCTGGTTCATTCTTCTCAGTAGATTCACAGTTTAAACTGAGAATCTCCCTATGCAGAAAAGCAAGAGGCTGCACATGTATGAAGTCTGTTGCTTTAATCGTTATGAAGTATGCCTGCTGCCTCCGAGCACTGCTCCTCAGGGCACACACAGACCTGCTTCACGTTGCTGTTCGCATACTAACGTCCCCTTTACCTACACTTGCATCCGGCAGCTCAGGGGTTTTTTTTGCTTTTTTGGTTTTTGGGTGTTTGCTTTGTGTCTTAGTTGCAACTGTTGTGTAACGTTCTTCTGCACTGCTTCACAATTGTTGATTTTCATTCCGACGATGACTATATTCAGTGAAATAGATGTAATTTTTTGTGTATATTTTGCTGAAAGCTTTGGAATTCTTAACTAAGAGAGGTGCTATATAAATGTAAATTGTCCTTATTAATGAATATTGCGAAGGCATTAGCATGATCAGTGTATTCTGTGAATGTTAAGTTAAAGAGAGTGAAAAAAAAAATCAGCTGGCAAAATCACACATTTCTTTGTAAATCAAGCATTTTTCTGTTTATTTCTAATTAGCCACAATTTTCTGTAATGCAAATGACATCCCAAAGGATGGTGCAGCCTGCACAGCCACCTTGTGCAGCTGGGGAACTCGCAGGGTCTTTGCTGAGCTGCTGTACGTTTCCCCAGCCTGTGGCAGGGGCTGGGTGATCTGTGGCCCATATGTTCCCGAAACGGGTGGTAAGTCACATCACTCCGAGTTTAGTCATCAAGGCTGTACCATGACAGTGCTAAGTTGCACCATGGCAGAGTTTAGGTGTCAGACCAAAGCCAAAAGAGCATATGCACAACGCTATTATCACTTAAATGTCAGGCATGTCACATGGTGCAACCCTTTCTCACGTTTCGAATAAGCAATTTCCTCTTTTTTCCTCCCTTAAACATGGTGCTGTCAAGTATATCCAAACACCCCGAGTACATCTCCAGAAAGGTTCTAGAGACTTTGCTCGACTTATTTCCTCAGCCCAGAACTATGAAACATTTAAAGTCTGATGCCAAACTCATTGCCAAGTATAATTCTTCATTTATTTATGTGTCTTATCTTGGGGAATTTCAAAGTGCTGGTCTGACAAAAATGAATACAGATTTCCTTTGTTTAGTAAGAATAGATTCAGAGCTGTATCTTGGTGCATATTTTAAAAAATACTAATAAAAACCCCAACACTTTTTTATTACATAGGAGTAGAGCCCAAAGCCCCAGTCTGATCCAGCTTTGTGTTTTTGGAGATGCTATACTGGATCCCACTGTGCAAGATCTTATACTTTACAATGTTAGTTAATTAATTGAAAAATGGATCTTCCTTATTTCAGAGTGAAAGTTTCCTTATGGAAACTTGCACTCTTCCAGAATGTTCAATCTAGCAGCATACAAAGTTGAAAACGAGGAAATGAAAGCCATACCTCTGTGTGACCCTAACTCTGCCCCTCGCGTCCCACCCTCAGAGCTGGCCGGAGTCATGGGAGAGAGGGGCAAGACATTGAGCAGTTTGCCTCTCCCTGGAAAAGATCAAAGGAAAAAATTGCTGTGCGTGTCCTGAGAAGCCAAATGGCACACGTAAGCTATGTGTAAGCCTGAGAGGACGGTAAGAAGGGTCTGGAGGTTTGAAATTTAGCAAAGGGAGCATTTTTAACTAAAAAAGCAGGATAAACACTTGTCTTTTGGGCAGGTGTAGGTCATTGCCGTCCTGCTCAATCGAAGGCTGTAGGAATCCAAAGCTGCACAGAAAACGCTTTGTTCAAAAAGGACAAGTTAGGGTTGCCCAGGTATGTTACTTAGTCCTATATTTCTAGTCAGCCAGAAACTGACTGTTCTCAGAACAAAGTGCAGTTGGCATCGCTCACTGTGCATCCATCTACAACACCTTTTGTCACTGAATAGCAAAAAAGCAATCCGCTGCCCTAGGAGTGGATGGTCCTTTACTGAGGAATGGTTATTCTTTTAAGATGGATGGTGTTGAGGCAAGGTAGAAATTGAATGAGGCTGTGCGGTATCTACGTACCCTTTGCCACTATACCTTGTCTTACACTGGAAATAGAATTATGACTATGCATTGAAATATTTTGATTTACAAAGCATGACAAGTATGAGGAAGCCATGCGCTCTCTCTTGCCACATAGCCTCTTCTGCTTGGTGTCCTAAAATCATCTACGCTGTTTCCCTGTCCTTTACTATCCAGTACCTCCTGGGACTGTCTTTGACTCCCTTACCTCTGGAATTTATTTTTTCTGAAATGTACCGCAGGGTCTTCTGAACCTTTGGCTGCGATCTGGGCACTGTTCCCCATAATGTTAAACCGAAACTTAACATTTGGCAGTTCACTGTCCTTCCTGGCTGATACATTTCTGACAACAGTTAAATTTGAACTGGCATTGGCAAGCACAGCAGAGGTTCGGTGGTTCCTGGTGGCCCTCAGTAGAGGTGTCCTGCTCATGGGAGCAGGGCAGTCCAGAAATTCCTTTGGAACAGAAGTGTAGGTAGTGCCACTGGAGTTATACTTGTACTGCGTTTTTTGTTTCCTGATACTGTTTATCCTTTCTGAGGTTTTCTTCCTCAGAAAGGACGAATGGGTACTGCATACTCACTATGCTAACTAGGGAAAATGTTGGGTACCTGGACCTCCTGGGACACATTTAAATGAGCCTTGGTTTTATTTCCTGCCTATATGGGGGAAAAAAGTCAAGAAAAACTACTTTATAGATAGAGTTCAAAGTACTATTTCCCAGGAACTCCTCATCCAGATCCTTCCAACTTTGGGACCCTAGCCCTATCGTTTGCTTCTCATGGAAACCCCGGATTTCATGGAACTCAGGTGACCCTGAGCATTTTAGAGCGTGTCTAAACAGAAGGATGTTGTCAGACTTTAACCAGAGCAGAGCAGCCACTGCCATGTAATGTGTGCATGCTTGTTCGAGGCCATGCATTCTTCAGCAGAAATAAATTCTGTCAGGAATAGTCACAAATCTGCCTGCGTGCATCCTGCCTGCTAGGGTTTGCATTTGGATCACCTCACTTATTGACAGATGTGTAAAATTTTATATACTGCTCTCCCACAACTCCCTTGTGACTGTCCTGCTGCAGATGCTGGTGAGCCTGAGTTTTGGCAGCTGTGTTCAGCATTCATATGCATTCAGGGTTGGGTGGTTGGTTTTTTTCCCCTCCAGCCCTGTCTTTTCTTATGTGATATATTATTGCATGGAATTATTTTACGTTAATTCTGCCTATTTATTGGTAATGTCCCATTTTTTCAGTCGTTTGGATGCAAATGCAAAAGATAGGTCCCTGGAGAAAGAGCAGGTCTGTTACTGGAAGATGAGACCATACCAGAGGATACAGAGTGAAATGCAGATGGTGTTGTCAGCCTCTTAAATATACAAATAAAGACAAAATGAGATCGTCCATGCAGCTGGAATGAAATCATATGGCCTTGCATGTGTTCCTGCCATAGTGTATTTCCTAGTGTGAGCAAGAGATGCTAAATCCTGTCTTATGCAGGATGTTGTTTGACCAAAAGCTCATACTTGCCCCTTTAATCAGCACCAGAATAATGTGTGTATGTATTAACTTTTCTCTGCACAATATTTTTTTAACAAAACAGCATTTAATTTTAAATGCTAATATGTGTGTGCGGTTAATTAAGAAGCCAGAAATGACTATAAGGCTGGTAAGCTCCAAGAGAGAGAGAGGAAGATCATTACACTTCTGCTCATAGATAGCTATTTGTGAACCAGCTGATAATGTGCAAAATTAAGATTTCGTAAGTGGCATTTTAAATGAATGGTTAATGGCTGAAGATTAATTAAACAGTCAGAGTTGTTCAAAAGAGAAGCTGTTAAAATCTTGTTTATAGGCCAGTCACTTCCATACTTAAAGTGCAAACCCTAATAGCATGTGGTATTTCCATTTAGCAGGCAAGCAATGTAACTAGGATATTTTCCTCGAACAAGGAAATCCACCTTGCTGGATACACATTATGGATGGATGTAGCGTTGTGTATTTTCTTCCTAATTAGCAGTTGTCTGCTAGCAGTACAGACAGAGAAATGCACTTCCTGTGAGAATTTGGTAATCTGAAATAAAATTGCTAAGTCTTATTTTAATTAAAGTGTAAGGGACCTGGTTAAATCTGGTGTGGTTCTGTTTTCCCACTACTTTTCAGTAGTCCATTCTCTTTCATACACTTTAGGGTTTTCAAAATGCCCAGCTTTTCATTGCTCCTGGTTGTCTTCTGTCAGAATGAGTCTCTTTGGCCCCATTGTTAGCCTTGCAGAGTTGCTCTAGCTAAGAAAAAAAAAAGAAAAAAAAAAAGAAGAAAAAAGGTGTGTTTTCAGTCAGGTTTATTCTGCACTGCAGTTCTGGTTAAATGATAAATGTTAACCTAGTCCCATTTCCCTGATTGAAGAAACAACAAGCAGAAGGTCATTATGCTGCTCACAGTTGTGAGGCTTGTCCTTCCAGCAAGTCCTTTGCCAAGAAACTGTTTGTTTTTCTTTTGTTTTCCCTTTCTCTCAGCCCAGTTCCCAATCTTTTTGTTAACTATCTGCTGGTTTTCCCTCCGCTTCCCAACGTAGTCATTTCACTTTACCACCTCCCAGCTTCTGGATACACAAGTATTCCAGAGAAAGGCCTGGTGACTTGGCCTTGTGCAGGCTTTGCCGTGAGCCCAGTGTCAGTGCTGACCTCAGGGAGATCGCACTCTATCCATAACCAGGGCTTTCAAAAAACTCCTCTTTCCTAGGTGCTACTAGTTAAATGGAAGAAAGGGTTTCTTTCTTTCATTGTAGAGGTAATCTTGGTATAGAAAAACTGACCACCAGGTGAGGGTATGGGATTTTGTTGTGCTAGACTTTTAAGTCTGTACATACTAAAAATCTGTGTTTTTTGGAGGTGGAAGAGGTTGGACATGAGGAGCGTAGACCAGCTCACATGTATGAGCATCTGTATGTTCAGACTCCAGGTGGTGACATGAGTTCACAGCAAGCTCTGTCCTGACTTTTCACTTTGTTGAGCTAAATTAGTGGCTTCTGGTCAAGCTATTTTTAAAAAATAGTCCAAGTTTGTTGGGAGACAAAGCATCCTTTCCCAGAAATCTTAAAGTAATGGACAAAGGGTTAAGTTTGCAGGAGAGGGGAGAAAAGGGCTATCACCAGACTGCTTCAAAATGCTGAGTAATTCCAGGCAAGACAGCAGTGATACCTGTCTAATAAGGATAAAGAAGCAACTCTTAGTTGTGACAGGAAAAATGGACATAGACTGAGTGGAGCCGTGAGAAATGTTTTCACAGTGTTCTTCACTTCTGTTTGATGTTATCCAAGGTCAGCGGGACCTGTGCTAACAGGTTCTTCTGAGCTACAGGTAGAACAATCCCCAGCCCCTGACCTCATTAAGCAGTGAGGAGCCCGAGTCCTGAGAGCCTTCAAGCGACATCCCCCAGTTTCTCATACGTTCTCCAAATAAACAGTCAGTTGGTTTTCTCAGTTCACCAGGAATTTGTTGTTACACCAGTTGAGATGACTGCAGCACAGGGAACCATGGGGCACACCGCAGACCTACCAGCATTGCCAGGTTTTGCTGCCACCAGGAACAATGCAGTAACTCTGGTAGGGTTTTCCAGCATGACTGCTCATGCCCCGGCAAAGTGCTTAGATCTGTATGGTACTGATACAGCTTAACCGTTGTCATCTCTACGCACCTGTAAGATGCAGGGAATTCTTGACATATTCCGAAAAGATTGTTTTTACACTGATTATTCTGCAGGGATTTACACTGGCAGATCTTTAAGATTTTTCTGCTAATCTTAATTCTTTTGTTCCACTGAGTGACTTAACTTTCAACATAATAAGATACAAAAGATCTAACAGGGCCACAGATCTGACCTCAGAATGAGTTGATGGGAACCTTCTCATGGAGGGTTCATGCATCCAACAGCAGGATAAAACGGCTGCTCCTAAAAGGAGTCCAGGAACCTTGCTCCCTGCTTGTGTCAAGATGCCAGTGGTGAAAGGTTACCCAAGCACCTCGTAAGCTGCATTGCTGACAGCAAGTGTAGGCAGAAGCATGAACCAGATCTTTTGGTCAGCAGAAAACGGTAAGAATGGATGTTTTTTGAAAAGCTGAAAATCACTCAATATTGTGCTAGCGAAAATATTGGGAGGACTGACAAGATGTGATAGAAATGGCTTAATAGGCAACAGGATGCTGAATAAAAAGAGAATAATTGTGATTATTGTCTGACAGCTGTGCAGAGCATACAGTCAATGACAAACTCTAAAACGTGCTATTTTTCAATCCATGATCACAAGTCCACTGGCACAGACAGTAATCCAAGGGGTCATAGTAAGCCAAGAAATAGTTTATTGTTTCATCAGCTCAAGTCTTCTGATGTAGTTAAGTTGGTATATACTCTCAACCTCTGTGACTGTCCTTACATCCCCACAAGGAGACCTCACACCGTATGGAGTCCACGTGTAATGTAGCTAAGGAGCAGTTTCTCTGGCAGGCCATGCAGCAACAAAGCATTTGTTGATATCGATCAAGGTATTGGTATTGATCTTGGGATGGTCTAAGAGAATTGTGACTATTTTGTGGAGAGTGATGTTAGACTGTTATAGCAAATGAAATAAATAACTTGTCTTAAACTACATTGTGGCCTGCATCGGAGAGAAAGTGAGGTCTTTCATTAGGACAGAAGGGTGTGAGAAAATCATGTTGCTTCAGATAACCACGCTGGTTATCTTTTTTTATCACTAACTTGTCCTTGATGTTTGGAGGACATTTTTAGAGAGCAGTGGAGAGTGGTTGCATGAAAGATTTTGTACTCTTCAGTTGCCTGCAAAACAGGTAGCTGCCTTCACTTTTTCAGTCCACCAAGCTGAGGTGGAGAAAAACAAAAAAAAAAAACTCATGATAAAAAAAAGATGCAAGAGGAGTGAGTGTGAGATACTGCTAGAAAAATGAAATAAAATAAAACATACTTGTAGAGCAATAAATGCTCTCTTAACTTTTTTCCCCCCTTCTTGTTTCTCTCCAGTTTCCTAATCGTGTACCAGTAGGTCAGTGTGACAGTTTTGCAGTGTCACAGTGCTCTGCTGAATCTGTACTCTGGGAGGATATAAGCCCCTTCCCTCCGGTGACTTGGAAGCATTGAGGAGAAATGAGAAAGAGCCAACTAATGTTTTAACATTTCAAACATCTTATCATTGAGTCTTTGACCCATGTTTATGGTTTAATTTCTTCATTCACTTAAAATTTTAATCTTAAATAAAATTTTTCAGCATAATAGTATCTTAGGGGCATTTCTTCTCAAAACAGTATTAGCTGGAACATATCCTTCAGCTGTGGAGTTTATCTGTTATAAACACTTCTGCCCTTAGGCTTTGATGCCTACTTAGTCCTGGATATGGTTGTTACCTTGTAAATGGGAATCAACCGCAAATGATCATTATGGTATTTACATAAAATGCATGGAAAACAATTATTTTGAGTCTGGCCTGTAAGTTTAAGCATAGAACATGTTTCTAATGCAAGTGTTGTACATGGCCTGGCAATTGCAAAGTAAGCAGCAACGCTCTTTCAGAGGGATGAAAACACGTTCAAAACGTGGTCTGTCTTGTGACAAGGTGGGGAGAGGGCAACTATTTTCTATGCCTGAGCCACCATAATGCTCAATAATTGTCTGAAAGGACTGTTTTAATTGAGCACTTGTATGCCATAAGCGTGCTGCTAACCAGGGGACCTGGATTGCTTCTGCTCTGCTCTCAGTTAATGACAGAGGAGGCCTTCTGCGGCCGGAGCCCCTGCTTTACATATCTGCAGATACCTCCATAACGTGACAAAGGGGTGTGAGGTTGTGGAGGAGGGTTGGGGAACAGCATCACAGCAATAAACCTGTTCCTAATTGTTATTGATTGTTAGTACACAAATTACAAGCAGACAGTCTGCAGTCCTTCACTTGAATAAGGTGTTGTTTTCTTCCTCTAACATCTTCTGCTGTCCCTGATTTGAAAAAAAGCAGGAGGCAATTATTTTGTGCCTCTGTATACAATGGCAATGTTTAAGCAGCGGCTGCTTCAGAGAGGGAGAGTAAAGGGGACTGGGGGGAAGAGATTGATCTTTTCCTCCTTTTCTCTGTAAATACCACTGTCTGCATCAGTGGTGATGCTTTGACCTCTTTGCTACAGAGCTTGAAAAGTCTCTTGTACTTAGTGACATGTTCTGTCTCCAAAAATGAATAGGCAGAAGTCTAATTCTCTTTCTTTGAGCGTCACTACAAATAGATTATCAATCTAAATGCGATAAGTGCTCGAAAATTCCTCCCAAAATTTTGACGCATTAGCCTGAGTACTGGTATTTTTTTTTACATATCTGTGTGGCTTCTGAAATGATTAACAGTATTCCTTCATACCTTTTCACCTTTAATCTGCACTCTGCCCGCTATCTCATTACTATTAGCTATGGAAAATATACCAGATGTCTGAGCAGCTTCATTGTTCTGTTGTTTTTCTTTTCAAGACCCTAGTGCATAGATAGATGTTAATTTCTCTTTTGTGTTAAAACCTGCCTCTGAGGAATAAGATTACCAGTGTTCAGTCTTTGGCTGGTAGAGATACTGAGGTCGCCTATCTTCTGAATGCTTAGTCTCAGTTAATGTTTTTACTAGCTCAGTGCATTTATAGTGGAGGTCTGTTCTTCTGTAATGCCCATGGAACCTTAAATTAATGTCCCTTGACTTTAGGAAAGCAACTTCGACATTTATTCTAAATGTTTTCTTTATTCCCAGGGTAGAGAGACGATACGTAAAGACACCTGCTCTTCCAAGTGGGTGGAAATTGAAAATCATGCCAAGAAAAATGCTGTTTCTCAGAAAAGATTCAAAATATGTATTGTTTGAAGTGTGCAATAAACAAAATAGATTATGTAAGCTTTGTGGGCCCTTGTTTGGGATGAGATCACTCATTTGTGAGTCTGTACCTTCTCTACTAACAATACTTTGTGCTTACACTTAAAACATAATGTATGAAGCACTGGTTTCCCCAGCGACTTTGAAAAAGATAGTTAGGAAGCTACGGGCACTGAATCAGCACAGCTCCCTTCGGTTCTACATGAAGAGCCACTGTTGTGCTTCAGTAACACAGCAGTGGCTCCAGACCTTTTAAGAAAACATGTTTCTTTAAAATGGGTCAGAAAACAGCTGATTGATTTGCAGGTAATAAATGTGAATTTGTGTTTACTGGGAAGAAAAGTGACAGTGCACATCTGAATTTAGATAAACACATAAATTTGGTAGTGGATGCATCCTTTCTGTAGATGTAGGTAGTAACGTGATAGTGACTGTATATGATAAGATCGCAGCAGTTGCCACAGTACATAAAAGGATACAAGAACAGATGAAATCATTAATGCTTTCATATTGTATCCTGTCTTATTTCCAGTAACATAGCGTGCCTGGTACTTAATGGGGCATATCTTCGAACAAATCAGCAGGTATGATGTTCTGCAAAACATGAAAATCTGCAACCCTGCGTCAGAGGCCAAAGCAATATCTTGGATCTGACATTTTTTTGAAGTATAAATTTTGTCGTTGGTACAGTTACATAAGCTAGAAATTGTAAATTTGTGTTGTGCAATCTGGAAGGCAAATGATAGCATGTGGAGTTGTATCTGCTGCTCGGAAAGATGACTGGTGTGCAAGTCCAGTTTCCATCAAAGTAAGTGGCAAAATTTCTGTTGATTGAGGTGGGAAATAAGAACTGATTCCCCTGCCTGGTTCTCCCTGAAAGAATGATGAAGTGATGTTTTCTTTTCTGTTTTATACTTATTAGTTTCACAGCCAGATTACTGTAACTTTTTTTGCCATACTTCTGCATGACTGTTTTTGTTAACCACTTTTATTACCTTTTGGCCTGTTCTTCGCATCATGCTATTGACAAAATGAGGTTTACGGTTTTTTTACCCCAAAGTTTAGAGCACAGAATACGGAAGAAATCCATACAAAAAAAGTCTGAAACATTAATTGGACTAGACTACAGCATTTAAAGTAACCTATTCTACCGTCCATTTACCTCCCACATGAAATGAAAACTCTATTTTGATCTGAACTGTCACAGATAATTTCTGCACATAAAACACATCCAGAGACAGCTTTCAAATGGAGTTGTCACTTCTTATTTAGCAGGCTGGGGACTCTCTATTGTTGTCAAACCCTCTTTGCAAAAGCATCACTAACACACTGATTTGCACAGTGGTATGTAAGAGGAGGAATGGTTGCACGGTCTCCATGAAACAATAAATTGTATGTAGGTGCTGGAATCCTCTGCAGCTGAGCTTACCTACTGCTTAGGAGAAAATTCCTTGTTTTTAAAATAGTATTTTTAAGCAGATTTTCATACTACGTGCTGGTGTGGAGAGGGGTTGTGTTTGGTATAACAAGGTTTTAGTGTGAGTAGCAATGATTAACATTTAAAAGCTAGTAATCGACATTCGGTTATTTTCCCTGACCTCTATGGGACCAGAAGTTTGGCTTTAATCTCTTCACAAATTTCAGGAATTCTTAAGCAAGTGCACTGGGAATATCTCTGAACTGTGAGTACAGAACTGCTGCCTCAGAGTGCATTCCAGCTCAGATGCTGAGGCAGGGCTGTAGGGCACTTGTTTCCAGACTGCTATTCTGATGGTGACCAACGTGGCCATCTGGCGAGGCCGGTTGGAAGACCCAGCTATGGCATCGCAAAAAACGACAGCTTAAACATTGAGAACTACCGTTCTTCAGATTTTATTTTTATAACATTCAGTTTGCCCTCAAACATGATTTATTTTTATAAAATAAATTTGCCTCCTGGCCTCAGTTGTATTCTCATAAGTTTATGCTATTGGAATATGCAGTTAAATAGTAGTAACATATGATTTTTATTTCATTTTCCTCTCAAGGTTGGAAAATTGACCAGGATTTAGCGGGTGAAGAATTTCATTAGTGTGATGAGTTGTCCTTTATTGCTGTCTCCGCAACTATTCTATGCAGGATTAAACAGCAAAACACAAGCTGGCAGAATGCTCTTCTGACCTAATTCTGCACCACAGCACAGATAGCAGACTATCTGCTCATCTGTCCGATAAGCATGACTTTGTCAAATCCAGATGTGTGTTGAGGAGTGAAAGGAGTGTAACACAGATGAGGCCTGAGAGCCAGAGTCTTGCATTTTGTCCAGCTGCCTGAATCCTTTAGGTGTCTTCACTGCTGCAGCTGGGGTTGTGGGGAGGACTGGGGGGAGGGAGGGAGGGAGGGAGGGAAGTCGCCTGCTGCAGTGTGGAATCTACAGGGGGGAAAAAAAAAAAAAAACCAAAAACTAAACTAGAAGCTAGAGGCTGAAGCATTACTGGTCAAAGCCAATTGCCTATTTTAAGGGCCATATCTTCTGTAATGAAGCAGGAGATACAGACTGGAAATCACATTCTGATTTCTAAGCTGTGTGCCAGAAGATCTGAGGGTTCTTTGTTCAATGTATCTCACACTCCCTCCTGGAGACGGACATGATGGGGAGGGGGTTTCTCTGTTCCCACTTTTGCCTGTAAGTGTAGTGTATTCATGAATCAATTTTAATGGCTGTCCCATGGGGAGCAGTGGATTAGATGGGGGGGAAAAAGGGTAATTTTGTGCATTAATGGAGAATATACTTGAATAGAAAAAAATGAGGAAAGGAAAAATCATACGGTCACTGTGCTTAAGTCAGTGATAATGCACATCCATGGGGTTTTAAACCTTGGCCATTACAGAAAAAATACAGCAGATGGAAGTGATCTCTCCTCCTTCTTCTCCCAGATCTTGGTGGGCTGGCTTGCTTTCCTCTCTCCAGGTGGGACAAGTGAACAGAACTGGACTGGATACAGCATGTCCATCTCTCCTGCTCCAGAAATGGAGGCTGTGATCCACGTTTGCGCTCAGTTGGCGAGCTTATAAAGTTAAGGGCTAGAGAAGTGGATGGACATTTATCCTACACTGGAAATAGCAATTTTGGAGGCTGCATTCTCACAGGTATTCTGTGCACACTTTTTACAGTTACCTGGCACCAAAGTGACTTGGTCCCATTAGTCCAGTAGCTCTACCTAGTTGTGAGTTCTTTTAAATCAAGCAAATGGTATGCTGTCTGTCTGTAGTCACCTTAAACAGCAGTGAGGCTCAGAAACTCTGAAATTGTCTTTGGAGCCTGTATAGGCATGTTACATTTGCCTCCTTCCTGAAACACCAAGTATTGCTGTCAGGCATCCTGCAAACCAGTATCGTTTCCATACTGTCTTGCGCTCCCCCACCTGCGTTTACTGTTTCCGTCGTTGTGCTGTGTGGGAACAGGACTGTCTTTTTATTACACATCTGTGCAGAGCCTATTGCAAGGAGAGCTGTATCTCTGATGAGGACCTTGCAGTGGTGTTTTGTCTGCAGGTGTCCCAGAGACGGTCATGAAAGATTTGAAGGCCATCTCAAAACTATGTGGAGGTAAGAAAGATACCTGTCAGAAGCTGGAGTGAGGCCACTCCAGCCTACATTGTTTATCCTGGCCCTCGCTACAGAATTTGGAAAGGTCTTGTACCCTCATGTGTCTGCCTGACCTTTCAGAGGCAGCGTGTATGCCTGTGCCTCCCCTGTGCTCCAGACCAGCTAGCAAATGGCCTGCTCCAATCCAAAGGTGATGGTGCTTACGTTACTATTGGTGTGTCCTTCTGAGAGCACAGTACCATCCAAAAAAAAAACTTCAAAGCTTGCTTTTCTGCAGGTCTGCCTTCAAAACACAAAGCAAACATGTCCCGCAGCAATGCCAATTACTGACTCTTGAGAATATCCCTAAGTAATGGTCACACCCTCGTTTCAAAGGCAATATATGGGGCCATTATCTGAGCAAATACAGTGCATGTCACTGAAAATCCACTGATGATGATGAATTCTGGTTGCTGTTGACTGCAGCCAGATACGGGATAGTGAGTAAGGGGTAAAACATTAGCCCTTGAGCTCTGTGGGTTTTTTCTTTGTAAACAGGTCATAAGGGCTCAAGCAAAATACAAAAAAGAAAAGAAAAGCTGGAGATGAGTCTCAGGCAAGAGCTGGGGAAATAAAGAGACAAGGAAAGAGGAAGGAATAACAAAACTTAAAAAGCATCCTTTGGGGGGAGGGGGAAATCAGATGAAAATATTTTGAAAAGGGAAAAAATTAAAAATTTGAACAGTGCCATCAGCTTCTCTTTGCAGACTGGCAAAAAGATGTTTGTGTATAGAAGAGTTAATTCAGGTTTGAAAAAGTCCATGAGTTACAGGAAAAGCTGAATTGTTTGATTATCTTGAAGCCTTCAAGGAGAAACATATGGGAAAACTATGGAAAGAAATATACTGTTAGATATATTTGTGATGTCTTCTGGAATAAGTGTGTTTGTGTTTGAAAACACTATCATGTCAATATTGTTTTCAATTTCATTGTTAAATGGGGTTAACTTGTATGAATCTGAAACATTTCAAGATTTTATTTTTTTAAGTAACTTCTGCTCATGTGATGTGACGCTGCTACATACCTCCTTCTAGTAAAAAATGTGGAATACCAGAGGTGTGCTGTCTGTAGATCAAATTTTGATAAAGTTCCTTTCGTTAATACAAATACCCATTTGTGGAAATAGAGGCAGTTTCAGCTCATTTCCATAAATTGGTGTAGGCACAATGTATTTTGTATACTTACAGGAGAAACGTAGTGCTGGAAGCAGAACACATTTTTATTTGGGGAAAGTGGATGAGGTGGTATTTCCCCTACATGTTCCGCTGCTTGATAATACCAAAGGAGTGATCACCCCTTGCTAGCATGTGCCATCACTGACCGCGGTGACAGAGCCAGGTTCCTTCGACAGTCCGTAGAGGCTCCTGCAGCGGGTGTGCTAGAGGAGCAGCAGTGGGGTCCTGCCCTCGCTGCCTGCTGCTCCAGTGCCTCCCTCCACTGTCCCCAGTGGGGCTGGCGACAGGAACCTTGGCGAATGTCCTCCCAACAGGGTATTTCAGGAGTGAACTGAGGCCACGGTATAACACATCCTCAGCATCCATGAACAGGTTCTTTTATTTATTCATCTTGTTTGTGTTGCGAAACAGAGGCAATGGAAGAAGAGATTTGTTTTCTTGGTCTTGACTCAGAATACATTTACCATTAACCACTCCCCCCAACCTTTTCTGTAGTAATCACTTATGAGCTTTGACCATGTTCCCCAGGGCAAGATTTCTCCACATTTTATAATGAGGAACAGGACTTTCAGGTTTTTCTGTGTGTTGCCACCAAAACCGATGTTATAGCTGGACTCAGCAGCAACAATAGCAACACACAATAATAACCATCCCACATGAGATTTAGATTAACTGCTCTTCTGTTTAGTTCATATAATGCCTCAACAGCGTGATCTGATTTGCTGTTTTCACATAATCCATCATGGATTGTCTGAGTTAGGAAACTAGGTTCTTCTGTAGCAGATCGAGAGAGATGGGGTCCCCAACATTCTGAGTGTAGCTTCACTTTCTCCAGCTGCGGCTATGTCACTTTATTTCTCTGTTGGGTTTTTTTGAACATGGTTTGCTTTTTCAAGCATGAGGATTTGGGGGAGCAGTAATGCTTCTATTAGAAGCATTACTAATTATCTATTAGCACTTTGAGGCTGCCTTTAAGCATAGGGGAAACTAAGTAGTAGTCACTGGCTGCAGACCTCCAGCTCTGGTGGTGAGGCCGGAGAGGAGAAGTGGGTGTTTCGGCAGGACGCACAGACTGTCTCCTCCTCCATCTGAGGAAGCTGCTGCTGTGGCTGCCAGATAAAGCTTTTGGGCTTGTAGAGGCCAGCTGTGGCACTCACATGGCTCCCATCAGCATTGGCATCAACAGGAATAGGAGGCACATTTTCAGCACTCACCTTCCCTGGAGACTGCAGGAGAGTAAGTAGGAGCTGCTCTTTGGGGAGGCAGAACTCTTTTTCCAGGGCTTGTGGAAGGGAGTAGAAGTAGAGAGTTGCACAGAGGCAGGGGGGTCTGTCTCCTTCCCCATGCATGAGAGGTGCAGAAGGTCTGCACCCCCTCTTCCTGAATCTATCAGTCCTTTGCTAATTGTCTTCCCTCACCTGAACCGTTTTGGTTCTTTCCTGCCCTCCTCCTCTTTTTTTCCCCACAGCCTATTGAAACCCTCCCTGCCTCCCCACGAAACTTGCTCTGCCATTGCCGAATTGCATTTTACCAACCCACGAATGAGAACAAAATAAACTGCTTTATCTTGATCATTTGGGCAGGAAAATGCAATTTGCTTCTGTTGCTGCAGATCTTTGAGCCAACTCTGGTCTGGACACCTTTATCACTTTGCAATCTAATCTGCTGAATATCTCAGATCCTCTTGCATTGGAAGAAAATGCTTTTTTAAGACAAAATTAAAAATAAAAAAGCCAGCTGCGTCCTTATGCGTGCACAAATCCACAGTGATATGCATGTCCTCCTATATCTCTGTATGTATGTACATGTATAATAAATAAAAAAATACATATAACGTTGTGAAAGTCCACACCTAACTTGCTAATGTCAGCTACAGTTGATAGACAGCTAAGTCAGACTCTTTTTATAGTCCATTTCTAAAATGAAACCATAAATTTTAAAGCCAGGCTTCATCATTGCAGAGAAAAAAGCTTTTCCAGCCTATTGATGAAATATAACATTTGATCGGATTTATGAGGCCCAGATTCAGGAGGATCATTTGCAGAGCACTTAAAGCTGCTTTTTCCTGCCCTTTGCCTTCCCTCCTCCCAAATACACATACCAAAAAAAGCCATTAGTAATGAAAAATTATTAAGGAAGATTTTTCTTGATTCCATACAAATGTCAACTTGAGAGAGAGAAAGAGGAAGAAAACAGTTGCAGGAGTTCTTACAGTAAAGGGGGTCTAAGTAGAGCCAGGCTGATTATACGAGAGGAATACTGACTTTTACTAATAAATACACAGTGTGATTATTTGCTGTAATACAGTCATTTGTAGAGTGTATGTGTGTGTATATGTGTTTTTAATAGTACCGGATGGAATTTATTTTTTTATCACATTGAGATATTCACAAACCAACCACATAAAGTTAAAAATAAAAACGATACCCAGCTTCTCAGTATCTTGATAAAGTTTCCTTCTGGCTTGTATTCCCAGGGTGATAATTTCAGAGGAAAAACATCTTCTGTAACTTGTGATCACAGTATCTGTCAAATGGTAGGAAATGAAGAAAACTGCCAGACAGTGTCAGATTTATTAACAGCTCTAAGAAAACCAAAATTAATGCATTTTCTTGTCTTTGATGGGTTGAAATGTCCATGTGCTGTACTTATCTTAATGGACAAGTGAAGGAAGTAGCACTCATCAATTAAGTCTCTCATTAAGCTGACTACAGCTTAATCTGGAGCACATGCAGGAGTACTATGTGCTTACCAGGCTGTACCTCAAAGGTGCCTGGTGGTTGTTGTTAAGGAGTGCTCATCCCGCGGATGCCAGGAGCAAACCAGCTTTATGCTGCCTTCAGGAGCACGCAGCCAGTGGCTGGACCAGGGAGCCCGCAGTACTACAGGGCAGGGATGGGGACAGCCATACAAACCTGGGCTGCACCCGTTGTGTGAGGGGAGTTGCTGGCCTGACTTCCATTGGAAAACTGTATTTCCACCTGTTAATAAAGAGCAGTCAACCATTTGGGTTGAAAATGCCTATGTAGGAGGTGTGCTGAAGCTGAATTTTTATGGAACATGATGGTAGCTGTTTTGGGGGGTGCTGAAGGGAGAAGACAAGGGGTTGTTTTGTCTCTGTAAAAAGTAAAAATAAGCAGCATATGATTCTTTCAATAAGAAGCTGTAGTCTTTCCATACGCTGAGACGGGGGCTTTATATTTAGGAAGGGAACACAGCCTAGTCTTATACCAGACTCTGCCTTTTTGCCACCCTTTGAACGCTGACAAATTGACTAAGTTATAAGATTTAGAGTACTTCCCACACACATGATAGAAACTTGGCTCCTGACTTCACCAAAAGTGCTCATCCTGAACTGCCAGAGCCTACACATGCTTTTCCAGTAGTAGGTTCTCCTGGCTGCTGCAGGGACCAGAGAGGTTCCTGGTCCAGGAATGAAGGATGAGGTGAACAGGGCATGATCAGTGTCTCCTTGCCCATACACCCCACCTTCCAGGGAGTGGAAGGGTGAGCTGATTTGAATGCAGAAGCCTAAGAAATGCCATGGATGGGCAGGACAAGAATAGGAACAGAGAAGGAGGCAGGATTGCTGGAGCAGCCAGAGGATGGGGACAATAAAGGAAGAGTGCTGGGTCAGGGCGGAGTTGTGGGCAATAAGTGGGTGTTTCAGAGTAGAGAGAAGTTTACCGGTAGTGCAAGTTTAACGTTCTGTTAGTGCATTAGACATGAGCACGCTCATTTGAACCAGTGCAGAAAGGAAGAAGTGCTGTTGGGTGCCCCAAGCCACCTACGGCCTCATCATTATTGGCAGACTGCTTTGTGAAATGCTTCTGAGAGATGGGTTTCAAGGAGTGCTGGAAGGAGAAACGCTGACCCAGGCACACCAGGGGAGGTGTTTCTGTACTAGAGCAGCCTGTGGGACAGGGATGTGCTTGTATGGGGAGCCAGTAAATGGTTGGAGGAAATTGGCATCCTTGGCTGAAAGGTATAAAGGGAAAGACTTCCAAACATCAGGATGAGAGCAGGGAATGAAGGGAGCAAGACAAAAACAGATGTGGAAGGATATGTAAGGGGTGTCTCTAAACACGGCAGTTGAAACCATATGAGGATCATTCTCTAGGGACAGAGATGGGCCTGAACGAGAACGCTGGCTTTAGCATTTCTGGGACTTCCCACCCAAATGCAGAGCGATAGGTTTGCTCTTCCTCTTCCAGGTGAGATACCCCAGGAAATGGTTGTGTGTAGTTTGAAAATTCCATTACCTTGGTTTTTCTATTTTAATTTAGCGTTTTTCAAAACAGTTACTGAAAAGGACTAGGGCTTACTTTCAATCTTAAACACCTGAAAATCAGCCCTGACTTCTCCAAGTGAAAAATCGGGAGTAATTTCAGAGGTGCAGTGGAGCTGCAGCCATGAGGAGGAGGAGTTAGAAGAGCTGTGCATGTCTGGAAGTCCAGGAGCATCCTGCATAGTAAAAGTAATAAAGTTACATTGCTAACTTTAGGCCCCTGAGTAGAGAACTATTTCTCCGAAATGCAGTTCGGTTTATAAAGTGTTTAATTCTGTTGATGCGGAGCTTGTGATGAAAGCTAGTTGAAGGAATGTGCTCCGAGGAGCCTAGCTGCACGGGGGAGAGGTGCCCGAGGAAGGGGGCTGCTGGAAGGGTGGGCAAGGTGGCCTTGAAGGCGGCAGAACTTCGCAAAATCCATCAGCCGCTTCAGCATCTGGCAGGGTTTCTGTTGAGCAATAACCACAAGCTAAATTTGCCATATATGATTCCTGAGAGAAGATAGCGGTAACTGATGTTTTGACTTTTGAGCGTGTTCCTGTGAAACTGCTCAGATCTCAGTTGTAGTTTAGAAATACCGCTCTGTCAGAGAACTAAAATGAATTTCCTTCAGGATTTGTCCCCATGGTAAGATTGTCATAAGATTTTTAGCCCCTTGCACTACTACAGTGTAGAAAATATAATGAAGCCTGTTTCTCTTGCACATCTGTTAAATGCTTCATGTGTCGTTTTAGTATATATTCAGAAGAAGTGAACTTTGGATCATTAATATTGGAGTTTGGATGTTCCAAAGAGTGCATGTGGATTATACTCCCCTCTGTGAGAAGCCCCGTGTATTGTAAGAGTCATTCAGACGTGCTCAACGGTGCCTTCCTTTTGCTGTGCATTGCACTCGCGGCTAGCGAAATATGTTAGAAATAATTTCATTTGTTGTCTTTGCTTTTCTTTAGCTTGTAGTTGGAACGTTAAATGCTTTCCTTATAAGGCTTACATGCTTCACCTTGCATGTGCCAGTGGCTTAATAAGAACATCTGCTGTCTTTCTGTAGCAAATCTGATGATTTTTCTGTGCACGTATATTTAGTTGTACATATAAATAGAATCCAGGCACCGTTAGATGCGTATGAAAGTGTACGTCAGATTGAAGTGGTAACATATGAGGTTTTCTGCAGTTCCATTTATGAAGTATCAAGTTAAAAACGAAGCTGTGAAGTAGCCAGAAAACTTTTTATTTCTGCAGCCAAAGGCATATGCTTGTACAGCTTAACCTAATGAGGTCTTTGATACATTCTTAGAATGGTCAGTATTTCATGTGTTGTAGCATTGTCTGCAAGTTGCTTTTTCATTGTAGTTGGGCTTTTACATAGCAGAACGTAGGAGAGCATTGCTCCAGATGTCTGGCTCCTTTCACCGATTTTGTTGCTGTCTACAGCAAAATTTGAGTTTTAGCTCTACAGTGCAAATTCCCTTTGAATCTTTGGATGCCCTTAAACAGTGTAGTACTGGAATATGTGTAAATGTCTACAGAGTACAGTGATTGGAGTGGCTGGTTTAAGAGGAGCTATAAAACGGTTCCAGCTGGAGTGCATTCTTGAGGTAAGCTCAAAATACACTCCAAATTGTCAGCATACTACTCAGGAAAAACACAAGAAACAAATCATCTTTAGTATGCTTTGCTTCCTTTAATGCACATAAGGATAGTGTAAATGGAAGCCGGTCAATTTTCAACAGTTTGTGTAAAATTGTCCCTAGGTTTTCCTTCTGTACTTCAGCCTTTGTGAGTAAATGCATCACACTGGGTTTTAAGTGTACCTGTGAGTATTTCTGTGGACATAACGCCGTCTATATTTCAATAAGTATTGTGTATCTGTCCATTAATATTTATACAGAACTGAGAGCTTTGGTTCTTGCAATTTTTAATAAACATTGATGGTGTTACTAGTTTATACAGAGCATTCAATATGCTCCATCAAAATGGCAGCTCTAATTAGGTTCCTTGAATTAGCTAATGGATTTTGAGAAAGATAGCTTACAAAGCTCTTACAGCTGTCCAAGATATTCCTGCCATGGCAGAAAGACAAAAGGCTGCTGGAAGCTACAGACTTTAAAGCTTTAGAAATGCAGCTGACAGTTAAAAAAGATAAATTACGTTTGTATTTTTTTCCCGTAAAAGTCCTAAGGCTGGATTAATGTTATCCTCACAGTGACCATTCATTAAAAACACTCAGAAAAGCCCCCTTTATGGTAAGGATGCATTTTGGCTGGGATCTATGCTTTTCTCTGATGCTTTGCACATGGTATAAATGAATTCTTTCTTTTTTCTTTTTCTTTTTTTTCTTCTTTAACGCAAACTATATCTGTAAAGGATTACAGACACAGAAACTTTTTTTTTTTTTTTTTTTTTTTAGCTGAGGTTGAGATTTCTACCTCATTTCTACTTGGGCCAGGTGTTCTAAAAACAAACCACATAGAGGATTAGTTGCTGCCATTCTGCCAGTGGCATAGATTTGTACGTGTGTAATGAAGAGCAGGATATAGTCTCTAGTGTGAAACTTGGAGAGCTAATTTCTGGGAGAAAGACGAGTAGTTTCTCCGGGCTTTGTAGTTTTCAACAATATATGTTTTAGAACGCGGGCAGCAGCATCTCCTGTGAGCAAATTCTTAGGTCGTCGATTCTTCCCTCGCAAGGGAGTACAGAAATTGAAACTGCACTGAATTGTCACCTTCTCTCCCTCCTGCCTTCTCTTTGTGTGTGCTAAAGGGAATTCCTGAGGGACCCTTGAATGGCTAATTCATTGGAAGTCTGTAAAGTACTTATTATTTCAGCTTTAGCAATAAGTTTAATAAACTGTAGTGCAAAAAGCAATAGTCTGCAAGTGAAAAAAACTAGCTGCCAGTTGCAGGCAGGTGTGATAGCCGTTAAGAAATAGAGCTACGTTTCCATGCAAGAGTTTAGCATTCAGCGTTTGTTTTGTTGAATTGTTAAAGCTGCTGTAAATGGAGTTTGCAGGGCTGAAAATCTGCTCTGTGTTGATGTGACCTATCTATTGTAAATATGCCAGCTGCTTTACATCAGTAAAGTAAAATACCCCCTCCCAAGCCGTGTTGTAATACAAAGTGCCAAAAAAGGCAATTTAAGTACTTTGCCCTGTAAATCCAGAAGAAATTACCTTGGAGAGAATTATGCCTCACACGTGACTTCTGCATGATGGATAAAAGGCATAATTGATATCATCTTTAGTGAAGAAACCAGAAACTGTTGCATTGTCTAGAGGCTACTGAAAATACCAGGAAAATCTGTTTTTCATTATTTTCATTGTGTATTGTTTATAGAGAGTTTGGTTGTTGTCAGCAGCCGAGTCCCTAATCTCCCTGCTTTCCTAGCCCTTCAGAGACACGTGCACATCTCGGATCAACAAGACAGCAGTAAACTGGTCACATGCCAGAAACAGACATTGCCATTAACCAGCTTGAACTGTAAGGCGTCTTTTTTATTATTATTATTATTAGTTAAAATCTGGTGATTGCCTTCCTTGATGAGGCACAACACATTGAACAGAAAAAAAGGAAAAAAAAAAGTCTCTTCTCTGAAGTAAAGATGACAAGCTGGCTACAAACAAGAAAATGTCCCCTTGTTTTGTTTCATTCCTACTCGATTGCAAATAACCTGTTAATGTTAGAGTAGTACATACCATATCTGCTGTTACAGTGAAGTTAAATCTCAGTTTCTGTAAAGCAACAAATTAGGCTATACCTTCCCTTATTTCTGGCCAGCTGTAGTCAACTGTAAGTTATTAACGAGAGTGATGGAGATGTGAAGTGGCCTGGATTGAAAAGATGATGCTCATCTGAATGTCTAGGCCATCTGCCATGACAAACAGGAAAAGGTGTTATATGTCATGTGAAAGGAGGGAACTGTAAAAGGATGCTTTGTGTCAAGCCACTGAGAGATATTTTATAAACAGTTTGGAAAAACTGAAAGTGATAGAAATCTGTTGGTCTCAATCTTCAAATCGTTCTTTTGAGGCTTCTGTAAACATATTATTAGTTATTTGGGGAAAGAAAAGGTTAACGACACTGCTAAATCATATCATGCAAGGTTCTCTTTCCTTCTTTCTTCCTAATCAGTCTGTATGAACCTAAGAATACCATCTTCTTTCTTTCTGCTAAGCTCCTAATGTCAAGAGGTCAGTAGCGATGTTACAGGGTCAGTAGGGCTCAATTTACATCCAGACAAATGGTAATCATGTGCTGCCCTAGGAGTCTTTGACCTTTTGGACAGAAGTGATAGTACTGCTTTTATGTCAGCCTGAAGAATTGAAAGGTGACAGCGTATGTTCTGCTGAAGCACGGTTACGACTTTTTTAAATATTGTAAAGCAGGTTAAGACTCAGGGACTTTAGTGTACACATTCAAATAAACTCAAATAAGTGTAAATAGCTTCTTCAGTGTAGTTTGTTTTCCAAATCAAGTGTCCTAAGTGGGGTCCCTCTCTGTTGATGAAGACGGTAATTGTCTAGACATAGGGTGTATTCTTGCCCAGAGCAGGAAAGCAAGTGCTACGGAGACCAATAAAACCATTTGCATGGTTCCAGTAGCTAGAAAGACATAGTTCCTAAGTTGGGTCCTCAGCGTGGGGTGTGTATAGCCAAAACCCAGGCTGGCTCTGGCTGAGCATCAAAGATGAGTCCTGAGCCTGCAAGGCAATATCGGTGATGTCAACGAGGTATTTCTGGCAAGTCTTCATTGCAGTATCATTCATTTACTCAAGTGCATATGAAAACAATAGTTGTTCATTTCTTCCTAAACTCTCTTTCTCTTGGTGCTTGACAAAGATGAAAGCTGAAATATTGCAGAATTATGTTCTTATCATTGATTTTCTTTTTATCGCTTCCCACCATTCTTTTTATTCCCTCTTACTACTGAGGTTGCAGAAAAATCTTCATAAGCAATGTAATACTTCAGGGTAGAAAGACAAGGGCTGGAACTGAGAGAGTAACATACTCAAATATTTATTTGTTATCACTTCAAAATAAAAGTTTTATCTTAAGTGAAAGATACTCTTACATGCTCTGTTGGACTCATTTATACTGTATATCTTTGCAGACCACTATGTTCCTTTTAGTATATAAAATTAGTTTTGTTTTATAGCAGATTGTGAATGGAAGATTGTCCATTCTCTTGAGTCTGTGAATCACGTTTTGTCTTGGATTTGTTTGTTAGTGGAAAATTCACTAAAAGAATCATTTTTATTTTTCTTTTCTTTTTTTTCTTTTTTTTTTTTTTTTTTAACTTGGAAGCCCCAGTTGTTTGTGTAGAGGCTGACAGTCAGCTGGGTGAAATCTGTGTTTGAAAGAACTGGCTGGCAAAAAAGCCCTGTGCAATATTAATGTGTTTAGGAAAACCACTGGAAACAAAATGTTTATTGCCTCTTTAAATGTATGTTTATATACAGCTTTAAGTGGTTCATCTTACTCTGTACATGCAACACTTGTTTTTAATTTTGTATTATCTAGAGAGCTGCAGTAAGAAGTCACTAATTTAAAAAATGACATTTTTAACCTGAATGATTGAAATACAGATTAGCAACTCAGAGGAAGAACAGGGGAAGATTTTATGGTGCAAAACCTGAGCCATATGTATTAAATACTGATGATGATATTTTGATTCTTTGAAAAAATAACTTGTCTGTCATATTGGGTGTATAATGTTATTGCTACAGTGCTTGTTCATCTATCTCTTCAGAGATGACGGGATGAAATTTCACAGTCATATTTTACGTAATGTTAGAGCTAGCTTGAAGCTAAATCTGTGCCAAATTACAGTTTCCCTTTTGTTTTGGGATGCCTATTCCAACATCGTAGCAGGTGCCCTTACGGTCGCAGTGGGCAAGGTGGGACCTGTATGGTGCCTCTGACAGAGTCAGGCACAGGGCAGAAGATGGTGATTTCTGGCGGTTGTTTATCTAGTTGGTAGTACAGCCCCAGCAGTGAGGGTTAGAACAATCGCATGGACTATTTTTTTTTTTCTTTCTTTCTCCCAGGCCAGAAGAAAGCGTTGGTTTTGTAAGGATTGTATCTAGCAAAACTACAGAATGGCTGATGGGGATGTGTTTTTTCCTCTTTATTTACTACTTATTTTTTCTATTAAAAAAAATAAAATCCTTGCAATGTGTGCAGCTTATTCAATGAACTGTTGAACTTCTCTTTAAGATTGTTTGTGGCATGGGATTTTGGACAGGTCTTGTCACTGTTGTTTGAAATCATCATCTGAGTCTTTGCTAAATTCTTTGTAAAGTTTCTCAGAGGTTTTCCCCCAGATAGATGTTATTTAAAACCTTCCCTAAAAAGTTTCAGGTTCTCTCCCAGTATCAGCTGCT
Source organism: Chroicocephalus ridibundus (assembly GCF_963924245.1). Lineage (NCBI taxonomy): Eukaryota > Metazoa > Chordata > Aves > Charadriiformes > Laridae > Chroicocephalus > Chroicocephalus ridibundus. Next base: position 30,960,712 of record NC_086290.1, read on the forward strand.
TCTGAATCAGTCTCTTTACATGTAGCATACTTTTAGGAAATAGTTCTGAAATCAATTGCAAAATACGGAGTGGACCGTTCTCTTACGATCTTGTGACAACCGAGAAGTCCATGGGTACGTTAAATGTTAGAGCCTGGGAACACATGGTGGTGGAGGGGAATGGCAGATGTGTGGTTGCACGGTTCTCTGAAGAACATGTAGCACAGGGAGCCATGTCAGGGAAGTGAGATCTGCACAAAACTGTAGGTATGATGAGGACTGTAATATTTATATCTCCTCAAGGAGGGAGCACTACATTAAATGTAAAGCTACTGTAAAAGAAATCTGTTTGCTCTACTTACTAGGCTTGGTGAAAAGCTTCCGTAAGTCTCCTTAATATAAATTGACTTTGATTGGAGTATTGTTTTTATATTTCTTCCGTAAGTTCAGGCCCCTTTTCAGTATAAATAGTCATGCATCCGAAACATTTGAACTGGTATTCATCTGCTGTTTCCCTGTCTGAGAACTGCTATCTGATCAAACCAATATTTTTTAATTATGTATTTATAGGCAGATGGGAGAATAGTTTACAGTCAATGTATGATCTTCTCTGCAAATCTTGGAAAATTGTGTTGTTTTTTTTTTTAATATTGCCTTATCAGTTTCTTTTTTTTATTACTGATGACTTCATTCTGTTTGAATTCAATGCTTCAGTTTCTTTGGGGTAAACTAATAGATTATGTATGCGATATTTGCACAGTGCTGATTGAATTCATCTGGTGAGTTTGAATGTGGTTCATATATTCACATAATTGTCAGGAGCCAACTTGAAATTCAGAACTGTTTCATGAGCATTGCACAGGGCATCATATTCATCTCACATTACTCAGGAGTGGGTAAAACTTTCATGGTAAGCTAGATATGCAGCTCTTTCAGAAGCCAATGTCTTTTACATTTGTGCCTATAAACAGTCATGGAGAAGGCGGGGGGGGGGGGGGGGTGTGCTTTAACTGTTTCCTGAAAAAACGAAGCTGATGTGCTGACTGAGCCTCTTCAACCTGTTCCCCCGACCTTTTTAACAAATTCTGAACCTGCTGGCCATTTTTGACCAGACTTGAGAGGTGATTCAGTGTTCAAAAGATACTGGATCACTAAGTTTCATGAAAATAAGCAGCCTGCTAGAGAGACCCAGATGAATGCCCTTGCTGGGGAGAAAGGCTGCAGTGTGAACTCAGTCCCATTATCGGACACCAGAGAACTCACAGGAGAGAAGCACAGGAAATCAGACTTCACGGAGCTGCTTGTTTCCACAGAGATTATGCTTGTGTTTTCACACTAATCCAGATGGATAACTTCCCATGTGCTGCTATCTTTCACTCAAACGTTCCTACTTATTCTCATGGTTAGGGTTTGTACTTTAATATGGTGTGGCAGAGGTTTGCCAAAGAAAAAGCTGCAATGTATAATATATAATAATATATAATCAGCTTGATCTCTGCAGCACCTACTTCCACTTACTGGCTAGATGGGTTTAAGCAGAAGGAAGTTCACCTATAGGAGATCTCCAGTAAATGCAGAACAGGCTGCTGGTACTGCCTCTTACAATGTAAATCTCAGACTGCATTTGAAAAAGGGGAAAAAAATATGTACGGTATTTTCAGATTATCTCTTCAGACGAAATACCTGGAGGTAGAAAGTGGGTATGTGGCCATCAGGCCCCTGGTGGCAGGTGCTAATACAGTTTGCAGAGAGCTGCAGGGAGCCAGATTGGCTGGAATCAAACTAGACCCCTTGCCTGTATTTCAGTGTTTCCTTCTCTTAGCTGGTGCTGCTTTGGGTAATGATGTTGGCAAAGCAACAGGGACAACATTGCACTTTGGGCCTTATCTGTATGTTAGCAGCCCTAATTAAATGCTTTATCTGTACTCACAAGTAAAGTCAGGGGATTTCACAGGTATTGTATTGCTCATGAGCTGTGGACCAAGCTCCACTGTTCTAAGTGATAGCTCCCATTAGCTAGTGCTCAGTTCCAGGGTTTTGCAAACTGGAAAAGGTTCTCCGCTATTTGACAAGAATTCATGCAAGGAACAGAGGCATTTATCTGTGGAAGGAGTCAAGGGGAAAAGGGAATGTACTTTTTTTTTTTTTTCCCCTCCTCAATAGTCCACGGAATTTGTGCAAGCTTTCTACACTGTCTTGGCAGATCATGAGAAAAATTTTGTATGCTCTGGAAGAGCTTGGTAAATCAGCCAGAGAAGCCTGAAACCTCTGGGACTGCGTAGAGTAGAGGGCTGGATAATTTAGGATCCAGGGAAGGCAAGTAACTTAAGTGTTTGATTCTTCATGGAAACATACTGGTGCTGCAAAGAAACACTTCCAGTCCTGGCTGCATAGTCAGTTGCATTTGCACCCCACGTGGAATTTCCCTTCATTGGTAATGAGTGTCCAGCCAATCTACATTGCTATTAGATACTAGAAACTACTTGTTATTGAACTGATAGGTTTATGTCCAGTCTTTTGTATGTGCTTTCCAAATTCAGTTTGCTGTGCAAATCCTATAAAAGGCTTCTCTAGATTCTGGCATGCTGGTGGTGGAGTGCAGAGTGACGAGGTGCTCCACTGAGTCTGTGCTCATGTGAGTAAACCTGTATCTCTATAGCTCATTGTTGGTGAGGTAGAGTTAAGGTTGCAGATTAAGAGAATATATGATGAAGTGCTGTAGAAACAATGGTCTGAGTTTAGGAGGCGGACACAAATAAATTCTACAACAATTTTCTGTGAATGCCAGTAAGTGCTACTGAGCCATACAGTCAGTATTCACCCCAGTGCTGACTAGAGCAGGGCTGGATATAGCTGTGGGAAACTTTTAACGTATTCATTTTCAATATGGCTGTGGTTTTTTTGAATACTAAGCCATTTTCAGGATTGTTTTTTTAATCCTTCCAGGTATAGCTTGAGCTTTCACAGTTGCACAAGTCCAGATGTAAGGCTTTGGAAGGCTCATCAGGGTCAAAATCCACACAGACAGGCGTGTGTTTAACATGACAAACTAAGCAACTCCACTAGCTTTACCACGGCAGTTTGCAGTGTATGCAGTTCAGCATACAAACTGAAGTCTTCGTGGATTACTAAATGGATTACTGTTTAATTACCACTTTAAAAAAAAAATCTCTTACCTTCCCTGTACTTTCATGGTTGATGTTTTAGTTCTTTGTATAATTGGGAGGGAGGTTGTTTTTTATGAGATAAATCTTCGTTCCGCACTTCTCTGTGAACATAGTCTATTCTTTACCTTGAACGAATGTAATTTTAGGGAAATTCCACATTTAGCGTGGGAGCAAAAGGAAACATTTTTCTGGCAGCTTATCATCATCATCATCATTATTATTAAAATATGATAGCCATTTATAGCTGCTCATAGGAATGTTAAAAGTTTCCTTGTGCTCCCCCATCTGTCTGCATCCATCTGTTGTCTCTTGTCTTGTACTGGAATTGTTAAGTTCTTTGGACAGGGAGCCTTTTTTAAAAATGGGGATCAAGTTCGCAATTAGCAGCTTTATTAATACAAGAAAGCAAAAATAAGTGTGATACGGGCCAATGGGCACTATGTAAGTCAGAAGAATCAAACGTTCATAATCCATTTGTCTCAGGTGTGGCAAATCGGTGTGTGTGGGTACCTGGTAAGTGTTAAATATGTGTGTACACGTGAGTTTTATTTAGCATTTTTTTGTTTCTCTCAGTGGCTGCGCAGGTGGTGGGAACGCTGATCGTATCCAGAAGTTACGGAAGGAGTACCATCAGGCCAGGCGAGAAGGCTTACCTTTCTATGAGGATGACGAAGGAAGAACACAGCCGTCTGATTACGACCAGCGTTGGGTAGGTCCACAATGCAATGCAAAGTGCTTTTGCAGCATTCAGGGTTAGAAGAAGGTGCTGATTTGTGTTTTCCAGAAATCCTGTGTCAGCTTAACATGAATCTGGGGGGTTTGTAGAAATGGAGAAATCCTTAATGCCAGCCCACCAAAGAAAACATTAATAACATGAAAACTTGGCTAAAAATAACTTGTCTGTTTGCTGTGTTTGATTTAGGCCCAGGTTTCCTCTCTTTAAGCCCAAGATACGCAGTCATTGCCAAACTTTGTCACATGTGGTAGCATCAAGGCTTTTCAGCAGGATTTATGGTACTCTGGTCGTTCATCCAGTGATTCCCCGGGTTAACAAGAGTATTAGAAGAGCAGACTTTCACTGTGCTTAGCTGTAAAGTGAGAGGGAGGAAATAGAGGCATGTCTGCTCCCGCTCTTCCTTCTGCCCACTGGGCAGTAGCAATGTGGCCACGATACATCCTCAGTAACTTTTTATAAAGTGAAAATTGCAATAATTTGCTCCTCTCCCATCAAAGGATCTTATAACATTCTACCAACACTATAGAACTGTTACAGACATGCTGTATTCCCTGTTTTACATGTAGGAGTCACACTTCACAGAGATGTATTACCTATCTACCCCACTACCAAAGAGTAACCCACGGTAGAACCAGAGATTAAATCAAGAGTGACGGATTTTTGAATGCATTAAATAAATACAACAGCTATAGTCTATGGGATCACAACTGCGGTACTCAAGAGCTCCACCTGAGCAGGTTTAAGAGTTGGACTCTGTCTCTTTAGAAGTAATTATAATCAACCAGCATTCAAAAATGTAACTTTGATAAGGTGCAATTTATGCTAAATTTGAAATTCTAGTTTAAAAAGAGACAGAATTATGTTAAAATCTTAAGAATCTAAATACACCTGAAGTTTGAACTAACATTGTAGGTGTTAATGTCCCCCAAACTACCAGTGTGAATGCTGAAGTGAAATCTTAAATGATTGGGGTTGTAGTCCAAAAAAAACCATGAAAGACTAGACTTTATTGCAATCACAGAGACATAGAGTTAAATGGGGTGTTTTTACATAAATTATCATATATATTTGTTCATTAACCAAAAAAAATATTGTTGTATATATTATTCTGATTCAGTTACCAAAACTGTCACCTTCAGCAAAATAAAACTTTAATCTACTGCCTTAAATTTTGTGACCCAATTTGGGGAATCTATGTGGCTGCCATTCTTCTTCTGAGTAGCTTTTGTAAACTAAAATGAGAATATGCATCAAATGTGTCTTTCTGTTGAAATTGTATGGCATGTTAAGTGTCCTGACAAAGGCTCCAGACTGGGCCAGTGGTGCCTCTTCAGCAGCCTGAGAATTTCTTCTTCTTATCTGAAACTGATAAAGCTTTATTAATCCTCAGAGGAGGTTGAGATTTATGGTCCAGTGTAGTTTCCTAAGATTCACAAAGGTTTCTTCTAGGTAATCCCTTTTAAGCCTTTCCTATTAGGTATAATGCCCAGAGATTACTGATTTCCAAGGCTTTGCTTTTCCTGTGAGGCAAGTTGTCCTTAATCAGAGCACCTGAAAGGGAGCTTTAAGTATCTCAATCTTGAACTGATTAATAATAGTGGCATCAGGATTGTTTCTTTTTGTCCTTCCAATGCAGAACATTTTTAGATGTTATTGTGGTGAGGAATGGCAGTCTGATCAAAAATCAGAGTTTACCTTGAGGGCTTTATTCTCTGAAGTTTGTTGCTGCAACAGTTCCTCTCGTTGAAGTGTTTTACAAATTTCAAAGACTTCTGATCTCTTCACTGCAACAATATCATCCATTGATCCACCCAGCCTTGCTTTCATGGGCATTGTCTTTCGGTATGGAAAATAGTGTGGCCCCAGCTTCTCTCTTTCGACTCTTGGCTGAAATTTGTACACTGACATGTAATTTTACCCTTAAAATACATGTTACATCAATCCATTCAGACAGAAAAGAAGAAACAAAAATAGAATCAAATATTAAAAAGAAAACAAATGTCTCAAAGCATCTTGCCAGGAGAGTCCTCATGATATTTTCTAAGCAATGTAGTCTTTCCCACCTCGGGCTGCTGACCCTCAGCAGTACTGTGGTAATACAGACTGAACAACAGCTGATTTTTTCCACCTTTACTCATCAGTGAAGAGACGTGCTGATGACTAATTGCATAATCGCAAATAAATAAAAACTTACTCTAATCTTTAGGATGTCAGGTCTTTCTTTAAAGAGTCAACAGACAGCTGAGGAGGAGGAGAACCTTCTGGTATAAGTTTTCTTCCTTCCCACACGAGGTTATGACACCAGGGAAGCTGCAGCTGGGAAGAAGATGCTGGGTCTCCCTATTTATTTTTAATACTCCATTAGTTCTTTCTATGCTTTTGTCAGTCAGCTGTTTTACCTAAGCCAGCTTTTCCTATAAGATGTCTTTCTAATGTACAGCAGCTGCTGTAATCACTTCCCACCATCTCATGAAACATGCAGATAAGTTGGGAAAAACGAAGGATAATTTGAGAAGACACTATCCCATCGCAAATCAACAGCCTCAGTAACGGACCCTGGGTCTTGTCCTCCAAAAAAGTATCTGAGAACTCATGAGGCAAATTTCTATCTGATAAAGCTGACATTGACAAGTGGCCTTTAGCTGACACTGTAATGGGACAGAATTTCTAATAGGAGGGGTATTTCTAACAATCTACTTTTTTTAAAGTGGGGTAAATCAAATTAAAGTGCAGAGCCGGCTGAAAAGCTAGCATTGTAAGGGAAAATGATCTCATGACAGGCAATTGGGATCCATAAATGTTTTAAAAATAAGGTCAAAAATTCATTTTAAATAGGCCTGCTATTCTTTCATCATCCATTCCTCCCCCCTGCATCCATTTTCCAGTTCTCCTCTGTTCTCATCTGTTGCTGGATGAATTTTTTGCTCTCTTGCACCTTCATTCTGCTCTCCCTTCCCCACAGTCTGTTCTTTTTCTTTTTGTAACTGACTGAATAATTCAGTTTAGTGTGTCTCCATAAACAGACACATGTATATAGCACTGTCTGTGCTATAGAGCCAGATTCTTTGGAATTCTTTTCCAGTTCCTTTGTGGTTTGGTTTGTTGTTGAGTTTTGCATCCTTTGGACTCCTCCCCTCCACCCCCCTTTCAGGTTTAGAACTAGGATAAGCCAAATTCTATAGGGTGGATCACAAATCTTCAAGTAAAGCTGAGCTAGTTAACCAAAAGACAGGCTGATGATAAGTATAAATATTGTCTAGGAAAATGAGTGCCTGTTGTTGTCATTATAACGTGGATTACCCTAAAATTTTCTGACAGCAAGGGTGTATTGAGAAGTATCAGCGCAAGACAGAGTTCAGGCATGTGCATACATACTCGTGTCTTAGTAGGACATCAGATAGTAAAAGCGCTCATGAACATATCCTATACAAACCTAATACTGGTCTACAGAAAGAGGCATAATATGTTTATGCAGAATTATCATATACTGCAGTGTCAGTCAAAACCTGAGAGAACTACGTAAGCAATAAGCTACAAGAACAAGACTCCCTAGGAGCCGGAGGGCTTTTTCATGGGGCATTCTTTTTCAGGGTGAGTCACAGACTAATAACAGATCATGAGAAATAGAGAAGGAGCCGTCAAGACAAAGCTGTGAAGTTCGCATCTGCACTTGTATTTAGGGGCATTTAAATAATGAGGAATTAATCATCTATTTGAGGATTTACTTGGATTTTCTTACCGACTTTGTACAAATCCAGTTACTTAAAACATCAATTCTTTCCTTCAGGGTGGCAGTAAATCCTTGAAATTTTATCTTTTTTTAATGTCCATGCATGTAACACCGTCCACATTGCAAATAGTTCTTCACCTGTTAGTGACCACATCAGCTTCACTGTACCAAACCTTATGGTAAGTGGTTCTAAAAGCCGTTTTCTTATTTGCAGATCTGATTTGCGAGCTGATAAATAACCTAAAGATATAAGAAAACCTATCTCTGGATACTGGCTGTGAACATTTCGATTGGAACAAATCTCTAATGTACTGAGTTTTGTCAGTTCCCAGTTGAGAGTATGAAAGAAGAATCATGCCTGTCGATGTTAAAGGCCAAGTACTTTATTGTGTGCCTGGCAGGGATCCAAGCCTAAAAATCAACCAGAACAAAAAAAGGAGCGTTAAGAACTGCATTATTTTTCCATAATGTGTCAAAGGGTTCTGTGCGTGCTTCAGGATGAATAAGGAGCTGTTTGTACTTTTCATGATCAATTAATTCCAGGTTCAGGATGTTGCATTTCAAATAGGTTAGGTTCCCAAAAAGCACAGACGTTTGTGTTGGACCATAGTTAGAAACCAAAATTCCAGCTTCTAGAATAATAACATTCCTGTCTTCTAGCGCAATGGGAGAAGCTGACAATTTTATGTACTATGTGAAACCATATAGCAGAAACTGCTGTGAATTCCAGACTTTCTGAGCCCACAGACTATTAGTAGAAAACATTGAATTTACCAAAAAAAAAGATGGTAACTTACTTAGAGTATAGCTGCTTTGAAAACCATGGATCGGAAGTATTTCTGTATATGTTATTAAAGTATTAATTATGACAGTATGTAAAACATTTTATTAGGGTGTATGATTAACTTACCAATCAAGAACTTCTTATAGTCACTACTTATCTCGGTATAACAAAGGTTTCAGATTGGGGTGTATTCTAAAAAGCTGTTCAAACTAAGCAGAGAGATTTTGAAATTTATAGGCTGGCTTTTGGGGGTAGGTTTGGGGGGAAATTATTTTGGAGAAATCCCTGCCAAACCTCATGTGAAAAATAAACTATTCCAAATGGCACATGCAAGGAGAGCCAAATTCAATTCCATTAATACTAGTAATAAAGAGTGACTCTTCTAACTTGTTTGGAGTCATTCCTACTTACACAAAGGTTGAATTTGGCATAGATTATCGGAACCAGAGGGGAGTCTGAAATGCTCATGTCTTTGTGCTAACGCTATGTACACACTCTTATTTACCAAGGGAAACAGTTCTGGTGCCATATGTCGTCTTATCAAAACCCACTAGTACTATTTATACCCAACAATATTATGTGAATTCCAGAAATACATCATGCCATCTATTCCACAAGGTACCTCGTCACACAGCTGCTTTTTGTTGTATTTCAATGCGGGGGCGGGGGGGGGGGGTTCTGAGGAGGACAAACACTAAGCGTTTCTCTTATTTCATACATCAAACAAAACCATGAGGTGTTGCTGGGCTGAGGCCATCCTTGCAGGCTCACAGCACCAAGAGGTTCCACATTAACACATGTGCCAGCAGTCGTGTCCCTTGCAGTTAGGAGAGGTTCTTCTGATGTTGCCCAAACAGAGAGCTTGAGTGGGGCATCACGGAGATCATGACAGCTGCCACAGATCATGTTGATATGATATGAAGGGCCCTAGAGGTTTTCTGTTGAATATATTTTTTTCCTAATTTGCCAGTATGTTTCGGGAGGCAGGAAACAAACCTTTAACTGGTAATAATTATATTGGTGAAGGGAGTTTGTGAACAGTAATCCATGCTACGTAGTGTGCTGAACAGGTAGTGCAGTTGTGCACGTAGAGAGGCCGCAGCTCTGCAGCTTTTATGCTTTGGGGCACAGTTGAATGGGCACAGAAACAGCCATCTCAGAGCTAGGCTGTAATCTGGCTTCACTGCAGGTCTGAGTAGCACGGTAGCTGGGTCTTTCAGATTTGCTTCGGTTTTGGCAAGCTTCTGCCAGTATAGGCTTTAAGAGTTTTCAGTCTGCTTGTTGATCACTCCATAGATAGGCGACTGTGTGGCCACTTTCCCTGAGCGTGTGCGTCCACTCTGTCAAATCTCAGGCCAGCATCCCATGGGGAAGCTGGAAGAGGATTGAGATTTTAACACCGAGCCTTCACATGTAGGGTTGCTAAAGCTAACACTTTGCACTTTGAACCTTCCCTTACCCTCAGCGATACGTACTTCTCCATGACAGCTCGGTCCCGACCCCTAGCAAGTCAGTGCCCCACATACCATAGAATCAAATACAGCTGCTCATGGGTCTGACTACAAGGGGGAGAAAAAAAGTAGGTTTCCTTTTAAAATTGACCTCCTCTTCCTCAGGCCATTAGTAAGAGGCCTGCTTCAACTTCTGGAAAGGGGCCCCAGTTACAACAACGCTCATTTTTTCATCACGAGACAAGCCTGTAATGCCATTGAAATTCATGTCTGAAGCTAAGCATGTGCTTGGGTATTTATTAGATCAGGCCTAAGACTGGGCCTCAAAGCTGACCCCTTCTTAGGCACAAGCTTTTGCCTTTACTACCAGGTATCTGGTGCATTTATCAAATAGACGCTGACACGGTTGACTTCTTTTTGAATTCTTACAGCTTAATCTCCCTGGGTTATGTTCTTTTTCAGTGCGTTGCTGATTAAAAAGAAATCTCTTCCCTAAAAAATACTGATGATCCAAAGAGTTGCCTAGCTACCGTTGTCCCAGACAGCACCCTGTTTCCTAAAGATGCTGGTCACTGTCCAGCTCTGCCTGCTAGGGATAACATCCCAGTCAAACAGATAGCAGTTTTCACAAAGGACTGCAAAATTTGTCCATTTAACATAATGGAAAGCAGAATGACCTCAGTCAGGCAAACAGCAACGGTTGCCCAGTGTCTGCAGAACAAGGTCGAGCTTGAAAGAAGCTGGGTCAAGCAATACAACTATGTCATTGAGGCTGCTACAGAGTACAGATCTTTTTATTTGTTATACTTAAGTATGTGAAAGAAGCCAACTGAAATAATGGACTTTTGATTACTTTTGATTTCTGGATTGAGTTCTTCTATTGTATATCTATGCAGCACTTCTCATTATTGCAGTACAAGATCCGAGGTGGAGGCCTTGGGTCTTCTTGAGTTTTGGTGAAGTTCCTCACTGCAAAATGCATTAGCAGAACTGCTTGTTAAATTTCATCCTAGGCACAGTTTCAGCAGTCAGGGTGTCAGTGCTCTGGCTACACTGTTGTCTTGCAGTTAAAAACACTAAAAAGTTCACAGCCAAGGTGTGAAAAGTAATTAGAATGTATCGCTGGGTGCTGGGTATAAGCAATTATCTATGAATATATAAAGGCTCTATTTTTCTCAACAAACAGGCGACATTGTTATAATTATTTAAAATGAAAAAGAAAGTCACTGACTCAGACACAGAGAGATTGGGCGGATAACTTTATTAGTTCCCAGTCTAAGGTCTGTAGTGCAGATGCTAATCTAATATCAAGACTGCATTAAAATAAAGTAAAAAATATGGGAAGGGAGAACTCCATTTACCCTGTAAGGCTGATGCTGTACATGAGTTTGGCTTTTCTGCTCAAGGCCAGCTCTTTTCAACTTTCAACTTCAACTCTGGCTGTTAAAGAACACTTGGAAAAAGGAACACTAGCGCCGTCTTTCTTGCTCAATATGGGATCCAACTAGAACACACATTCCTTCTATTGAACGTGCTGAGTTTTGAGAAGTTATGCAGAAGTTAGTAATCAGTTTCATTTTTGTTTGCATTTAGTTTTTTAAACCTTCTTTAATGTTCTTGCTTTGTTTAGTAAATTGAATTTGTAAGCAGGAACTTCCAAAGCCGAAAAGAATCTGATAAAATACTGACACTATGCAACCTAATCTGAAGGGTTCATTTTGATTTAATTATTTTAATTTTTTTTTAGTGTTTTTGAAACACTTGCTGTGCAACCGTATTTATTAACAATAAGAAAGTAAGAGCAGCAAATACTGCTGTCTGTGGTTTTGATGCTTTTTCCTCATCAAATGGCCTGGGTGCTGTGTTAAGTGTCACATTGCCCAATATTAAGTAGAGCCATTCCAGCTGAACTGTATGTCATAAGTCCTGTATGATAGGAAATATTGAGTATTCTGTAATCCAGGTGATACTGGGATGTCTGCCTTCTGAGCAGAAATAGGAGTTCTGGCCCTGCTGCCTGCAAAGGGGTCCTGCTATTCAAGGCAGATGATATGTGAATAATCCAGTGTCCCAGAGTAGCATAGATTTCATAAAGTAGTATATAAAATTCAGCATGTATGTTGTGAATGTGTATGACGGAGCAAGAGGACAAAAACTCGTATCTCTTCTAAAATGCAGCCTGGTCACCAATTGTAAGATTTTTCTGGGTTTAGTCCATTCATCCGTTTTCTTGATAGGCTGGAAGTAATGATTGTCAAAATTACTATTGCAAACAACGCACTCCCAAGTTAGGAAGACCAATGCTGCACATGGCAACAAATAACGTCAGTGGCTCTCAAGAAACATGGACCCAGGGGAGGCCTGGACCAGGTGTAGGCTTTAGACCATCAGGTATTCCAAGAAAAGTCAGATTAGCAGATACCTAGAGTGAAATTATGACTTTAAAGTTATGATATGACTCAAAACAAAGTGAGCAAATTGGGATTCTAAGAGGATCCAGAAGTTTCTCGTATTGCAGTGAGCATGGTTATATCAAATTATATTCTGTACTTCATAATTTGATGATAACTCCTTCAAGATAAGGTAAAAATTTATAATTTGAAATACCTGTCTGTGCCTTCCATCCCTGGTCTGCAATCATCAAAACAAAGTAATTCTGACAATCTAAATTCAGTCTTTCCTGTGGAATGATTATAGGGGAATTTAGCAAAATAGTACCTAGTGGTACCCACCAGTGGATCAGTATTAACACTTACATTTGCATTTGAAGCTAATTTTCAAAGTATTTCTCTTAATTTGCTGGGAAGATACCTGTCAAGTTAGCAATTAAACTGTAATTTGGTCACTGAGGTGTTTACATGGATTAATAGATCTCCCTCTTAAGCGTGTGCTCCTGGGTTTGAAATAATAGCTATACTGTGTGGTAGCATGACCCCACTTGAGTTTCACACACACATGCACAAAATCAAATTCCATCACATTTTAATGCAAATTTTACCTTTGCAAATGATGGCCTGAAAAGAATGAGTTTCCATGGTAACCTTAGGGAACACATAACCTGTTTATCATAACTTCTCCAGGAAGCAAGACAGGGGGTGGGGAACATGCTTTGATGTCAGCTATATTTTTCTGTAGACAGCATTCTGCTGTAGCACGTATAGAGAATTTACCAAAATGCTCCTGCACTGTTCTAAATAAACTTTTTTCCCTTTCTTAGAAGCAGAAGCAGTCATATGGAATAACGTACGAGGAAACTGCAGTAGGCAGTATTCAAAGCCATTAACTGACCTTTCAGCTCCTGTCTATAGTTTGGCAACTAGGTCAACAATTTGAAAGACCAATTGCAAATTAATACTTAAAATAGATCTCTTCCATCACTTTATCTCTCCTTGCTTTCCCTCCACGCTTTACGTTTGGCCCTCAGGTATCACTGCCGCCTTTCAAAGGCACTTTAAGTTTTTTGTTTTCTTGTTCTTCCACTTCACTGCTGAAAGTACTGTTTGAAAAATGCCTTGAAATATCTCTGAACTCCTGCATTGTGGAGGTACCACAGAAAAGAATATATTGATTATACTTCACATTCGCTGCTGACTTTCAGAGTTGAGGTGGTGGCTTCTGGAGCTGCCATTAGTGAGGAGTGAGTTTGATGGCTGCGAGCATCTGCAAGGTTGTATTTTTCCTGCAGATGCACAGTAACTCCTGGCTAAAGGAAGGTATGTCTGCAACATTTTTTTAAGGTCATTAGGAGTAAGGAACAGATGTTGAGGTTTTTCAGAATGCTGCTTTGAAGTGCCATTTAGGAGTCAACTGACAAGACTGACCCTATAGGCAATGATTTTTGGGACTGGAACACAGAGGAACCATTGCCCACAGTTACCCATCTGGTATCCATCTGGTACCAGCAAACAACAGACAGTACCAAATCGCAGAGAAACTGTACCAACTGCTAAATTGGTATCAGCAAGCAAAGAAGGTCGCCACCCAACAGCAGTTGCAAGCAGGAGAAACAATGTCTGTAACATTTACAGACTGGTATCTGAAGATCCGGAGGAACCTGATGCCATAGCATATGGAAAGCAATTCCTCTCTCTAAGCCTGCTTATGCTGATGTTGTTTGCTCAGTATTAACCCAGGTTTGGGATTTTTTCTTTTTTTTTTTTGTTAACCATATTGAATTTGCAGTGTGGAGAGCTTTTGTCATGATGCCATTGAGAAAGCGCCTCTCTTTAGTGGCATCTATGTTTAACAGGATTAAGGTGGATTTAATACCCTGTGCTACAGACTAACCATTCAGATTCTAGGAGTGCTGTTCCAGAGTGGTGTCAAATCACAATGGAAGGAGTTGAGGTTAACTTTTAACTCCATGACGATTTACTCTTTTTCTTTGATGTGAACTATTCTTGGGGAGAGTTGTGGCAGGGGGTTGTTCCCCAATTTTATTGCCATCTTCCTTTTCTTCCCTTTGTTCATTTTCCCCCCTTCTTCCTCCTTTTCTTCTCTTGAAGCAGTGTGCTGGTTTGTACAGTAGCTAAGTGTTTAGAATGTAATAATACAACAGTGAGAGATTTACTGCCTCTAGGCGCTACCCCTTCTACTCTTGAGGACCTCCAGCAAGGCATGATTTTATAGACAATGAAAGGCTCTCTCTCTCCTGTGAAGCCGCCTGCCTGCAGGAAGCTTTTCACTGTCTATTTCCACTACTTGCTCTGCAATTTAGTTCCATGCCCTGCTATTTCCCCCTTCCCTCCCTCTTTCCTTCCCTGACATACGCATGCATATACCCCCCGCGTACACATTCAGCACCAACACCAGATGTAGGTAGATACGGCAAAATAGCATTAGCTCAACGTGTGCGTTAAAAACCTCAAAAATACCCCAGACATTTTCGTTTTGCCATCCTCATCATAAATGGAAATATTGATCTCCCCCCTGTTTGCTTTCCAGGTACTGACACTGTCATTTCATTTTCCCTAAAAAGAACACAAGCTTATAGCTGGGCTGCAAAACATGGCCATTACACCCTGGCATTGGTGCCAAGAACTCTGCTGACTTAGCTAGAGAAAGATGCTGAAAGCCCCCGACTTTGAGAGAAAATTCAATTCAATTTACTTCATACAGTGTCTCTCACGAAGTATTTCAAAATGCCTTATATCAGGAGATAACATAATGAGAAAATGCTTTAGAGAACTGGGTATTCAGATAGCAAGGCAAAATGATACACAACAATGAACTGGAGTAAAAGAAAAGACGACTGTCATTTAAAAGCCGTAATCATCTGGATAAGTAGTCTTGTAAACTAATTACAGTGAGAAGAGAAGCAAAGAATGCAAGACTGGGAGGAACAAGAAGCAGCTTAGTTTCAAACAGGCTAAGGCAGAGGGGTGGTTTCATGGGGGGGAAGGAATTGTGCACAGTATTGTAGAACAACTACAGGAGATCTGCTTTAGAAATGTATTCACACGTACGTATTATGTGCGCTGTATATTGCATCACAAGTGTATCTCAGTGACAAGGTAAGTTATTCTCTCTAGCGGCTGGGAAGAGATTAATTACATTGGCCTAGTTCAGTGGAAGAGCAATTGAAATGCCCCCTTGTAGTTGGAAAGAATGGATGCTGATGGGTGCTGAGGTTTTTTTGTTTTGCTGCTTTTAAGTTTTGCTCTCAGCTCAAGGGCCTCTGCCTCTACTCTGAAAATACGTTTGCAAGTGAGGGTGTCGCAAATCTGGTGCTCATTAAAGACAATTAAGAGGTAGAATTAACCAAAACATATTATACGACTAATGGAAAAAGAAGCCACCCACAGAGACAGACACAGGCCAGGAAATGATCTCATTTTGCATGGTCACAGGAAACCATAGTCCTGCAGCAGCAGGGATCGGGGGATGGCGGAGCTAGGGTTCAGAAAGCAGAGTATTATCTTTGTGGGGCTGTGCGAAAACACTTTTGAAAACACAGTTTTGGCTTCACCTCCATCTTTGCTATTTTCTCTCTACTTACTGTTGCAAGATACAGCAAATGCTGAGAGCTTGTTTTCTACTAAGCTAAGGCAATTGCCATGTTTTTAAACTGTTATGGGAACAGCCTGTTTCCCTTTTAAAGTTCCCATCTGTGTTTGTATTTCCCTCAGTCTATTGCCTTTATAGAGAATTTTCCGCTCTCTCTAAACCTAAACCATTAGTTTCACCTCCTTGAACAAGAGGTAGGGCATTACTGAGGAGGAAAAGTAAATCCTGAGATAATCAGCCCTGCTTAATTCCAGCATGGAGCACTGCTGTCAGTGTTCCTGGTGTTTGTTGCATAGGGAGAAGGGACAATGCCTGTAAGTATGTACATTTGTGTACCTGAGTATATATATGTGTACGTATGTGTATATATGTGTATAGAGAGAGAGACAGAAGGGGAGCATTTAATTAATTGCTAATAATAGCAATCTGACGGACCGAGTAGTGTTCTGATTGCATACAGCTGATTTTCTAAGTGAAAATCGTCAAAACTACTCACCAGCAAAACCAAGATCATCAGTGACTCTGGAGTGTGCGTCTGCGTTTCTTACGGGGAAGAGGAAGGATGGTTTGATTACTATCTCTTTTTTCCTTTAGACAAGGATGTTTTTCTCACCCAAGGGAAATGCATTCTAGCAGCATGAACATAACTATTAATCAACACTTAAGCAATAATCAGTGAATGAAAAATGATGACCAGAAACTGAAAGTGTACTTGCATAGCTACTTTGGCGCTTTTCCTTTGAGATCACGCCCTTGCACTTTAACATGAACAATTCTTATAAAATTAGTGCTGATATATTCCAAAAGGCAGTGATTTCTTAAAAAAAACACTTATTTTTCACTTTAAAAAAAAATACTAACAGTGAATGATACATTAGGATCTGCATAAGTAATGTTATAAAGCTACCTCAATAGTCTCTGAGATAGATCCTCAATTGATGTGAACCAGTAATATCTTATGGGGTTACTTCAGAGATGGAGATGCCGAGATCATCATCACTAGAATTCTGCATTCAAGTGTGTGAAGACGTGTTCTGGATACAGAGATAGAGATGTTTTTCCTGTGTATTTTCACCCAAAAAGAAGATACAGCCACTGAGAGATGCAGGTGTATGTCAGCTTTGGGAATGCCTCCAAGAGGAATCAAATGCTATTGAAATTAAAACAAACCACCCTCATCAGTGTTTAGCATGCTTTCCTGAATCAGGGCCAAGGTATGTGGTAGCACCCAGCAGAAACCATGGCTGTGAGACTCTACTAGGAGTGCAGCGATACCTTCCTTTAGCTCTTCAAGATGTTTTTTGACAAACTTAGTCACAGTTCTAATAGCATCAAGTGTTTTTTGGCATAATCTCAAGACCAGACTATAGTATAGAATGCTTAAAGTGAGCGTGTGCTTAAGAGAAAGAAGGCTCAACATTCCCTGTGACTGAGCCCAGAAAACAGAACTTCAAAAATCTGCAAGATCATGACTTGGTGACTGGGCTGTGAACAGGCACCTATAGCCATCTGTTGATTCACCTTCCCAAATTATTTACCCTGTATTTGCTGTTGACAAGAAAAAAAGTTTACATTAGTTGCCAGACTATCCAAAACAAACTTTGAAGGCATCACACCATGATTTGAGAACCTCTAACAATTACACTCCCAAAATGTCTGTAAAATGGAGCAGGAACAGAAACGCAAGATTTCTCAGGACCTGCTGGGAAGATACTGCTTCCTTCCTTATTCTTGAAAACTGTCCTACGAGCAAGTTTGTAACAGGGAATTTGAAAGTGCTTTCTCTGTAGTGGTGAAGGTGGTTTTGAGAGTTCCGGTGGAACATCATCTTGGTTTGCCATTGCAGCCACTGAGCAAAGAAAAGCACCATTAAGAATATCAAAAAGAAGTATTAAAGGTGCTGTCTTATATCCAAACAATGGTAAAGCAGTACTGATGGGCTCGTATAACATTAGACTCTTCTTTGAGGACTGCTTCTGTCATTAAAATCAATGCAACTTAATTAAAGCAAATTATAGATAGATACATCTATAAATAAGATATTAAAGTGCGCTGCTGAATATGATAATTGCCGCATATTTAGCAATCAGCGTGTGTGTTCTGCTTTTGCCAGGAGGGATTTCTTTCAGTGGAATCAATGGAGCTTTATTAAAAACCATCCAAATTAGAGGGAGAAATGATGAGTGTTATAATAACGCAAAATCACTGTTTCAACTTTCATTGCAAAACCAGGAAAGCAAAATACATCCTTCTTTGTGTATGTAAGGAAAACATCAGGAAAATTCTTTTGAGTCGTGGACACTGGTAGAATTTTTAATTTTTACCTTTTGATGGAAAACATAGAAAAGCTGGATGGAGGAAAACATGTTTTCTGTGGAAATGCTGGAGGTCTTGGAGGGTGGGATAATTAGGATATCACAGCAGTAAGGCAAGGCACTAAGAAGACCCTGTAGATCAACTTCCCCCATTTCACATGGAACATCCAGTTCACTGCCTTACATAACCCACCTCTGTTTTGACAGCTAAAGAAAGTGTTAGCAAGTCAAATAGTGCTCTTAAATCTCACTTGCAGTCCCTAAAACCAGGCACAGTGTTGAAATGCAAAAAAATAAAATGGGTGAATTTTGGTGCTTCACCTGTGTTTGAAACATTGAGACCGGGGTGGAGAACAAATCCACTTTTACCTCTCTCAGTTTTTCTTCAGTTTTCACTTAATTGAAAACAAAAACCAACTGTGTCTCAGCAGAGGGGAGACCTGAAGGTTAAAGGGCAAATTCCGTTATACCACGGCTCTTTTTTGGCATGCTGAATCTCAACCCATGTGATTAGAAACGCTCACAGACAAAAGAAGAGCTTTGAGAACAGAGGTCAAACCAGCATCTGAATCAAGTCCTTTAACAGATGATCACAAGACTATTGAAAAATGTACTAGCAATGCAGCCGTACCATGTGCCATGTTTATACACAGACTTTCAGGCAAAAAAGGAGAACTGGGTGGCATTTTCCAAGCACTTGGGTGATGGCAGAGCAGATGCCTCGCTCTGCAGCCTTCCTGGGATGGCTCCTGTCTTTTAGCGCATGTCAGTCATATAACATACAACGTAGTATCTCGCTATTTTTGATGGGGAGAAAACCACAATGCACGAGCTCAAGTGACTTTCCTGAGTGTACACAGTGAATAAGTTGAAAAAGTTAGGAGTCCCAGGACTCCCATCTTCCTAAGCTCTTCCTGATCTCCCATAATTTTAAGTAAGTCAGGCATGACTCAAGCGTGGAGTCAGCAGTGTTTTGCACTGGGTTCACAAATGTGTAGCTAAAATCACATCAGCCTTGATGAAGTTACGCTGTTGCTACTTATCTAATGGACAGTACAAACTCCTCATTTTCTTTTTTATCTTAATGATGAAATGTTTGGAGGAGGCTTGTTGTTCAGAAGTGGGGAAAACAAAGGGTTGAAAAGAAAAAAATGAAAAGAGCAAAGGAGATGTTTAGTGTGTAAGTGAAAAATGAATAAGCCTGAATGCAACACCCAGTGTGTATTATTCCTTTTTAAGAGCATGAAACTTACAACTCTGAGCTGTGATTTTTCTATAGCTGGTTAAAAAGCTTTAAAAAAAATTTTTAACAAACTGATCTCTGCAAAGATGATCAAAGTTTCCTATAGTCAGCTCTAAATGAAATACCTGCAGGAGAGGGAATGGTGACGGTGGCTTTCTGAGACAGCCACCCTAAAAATGGCTCCGTGTTGTTCTTTTCCTTACGAGCAGTAGCCAAGGTCTTGAGTCTTCAGCCTCCCGACTTCGCTCCGGATGAACCTGGAGCACAGAGCTCAGGTAGCTCAGGTGGGAATTTGTGTGAGGAGGTAGAGCCCCAGGTGAAAACGCGCTGTCCTACCGAGTGTGTCCCCACTGCTAGGGGTAAGGAGCTGCTGCTGGCTTCCATTTGCGGTGTGGTAGCTCTCACCATCAGCTGTGTGCACGTGCACAAGGCAAAGTTGATTCTGGCTTCACGAAACTTTAAAAAAGATCACTATAGCTGTTATTGTTCACACCGCAACGGGTGTCCAACCCCAAACACCTTGATCTATGTGGAAGGGGCAAGGGAGGCTTTGCTGCTGGCAGCTGGTCTTTCAGCCTTTAACAAATGCTCCAGAAGGAAGGCAGTGTAGGCAGGTGAGGAGGAATCAAATGCGGTGTCTCCTGGGAAAAAACATGGCCTCTTGCACTTCTCTGCAGTTTTCAAGGTAGTCTCAAGCTTCAGGATTAAGTAAATCCTTTTTCTGCTCTTAAAGAATTGTTTTTCTGCAGCCCCAGAATTTTCCTGTAGGCGTATCCTAGACTTATTTCATGATACCTGCCTGCAGGTATTCTCTACTTATGCCTTATAATCTATTTGCAAATATTTGAATGCTCTAAGATATTTGTTTCTGGCTTGATGTACATGTGCATGTTCACGTCACCTTTTTTTTTTTTTTCTTGGGAAGTTTTCCTAGGGAGAATTGGCGGGTTAGAGATATTTGCTGCTAGCTTATCACTTTGTGTGTTGATAATACATTTTTCTAATACACTTGTGTATTAGAAAACTCAAAGTGCCCTGCGGTTAGAGTATTTGCCAGGGACATAGCTTGCAGTGACACCTGCACAGCTTTTGTTTTCTCTTTTTCTTTACAGTTGCTTTCCCTCTCTATCTGTTTTGGATCTGCATGTGAAAGGTGAAACTATGAATTTTTCTACAGTTTTCTGCCTTTAAACAAATGTGGATTCCATTTGTCCAGGGAAGCGGAAGGAGTCCCAGCCTGCGCTCGTTCTTCTCTGCCTTTTGGCCATTCACGTTGGTCCCCTGCTGAGGGCTGTGAGTGGGAGAGAGGAGAGCAGCGCGCAGTGCCCACATCCCTCCAGTCTGCGCATCCACCAGCCTGGCTCTGCCTCTGAGGGCTGGCAGGGACTTACGTAAAGATGCAGAGGTGTCAACCTGTACAGCAAAAATGTTACTAGCTATGTAGGAAAAGTGCCTTTCCAGCACACCGAAAATCCTGACCATGAAGGCAGTGAGTTATACGGATGTGATGTCGTGCCCATTTTCTGGTGCCTTGTCTCCAAGTGTGGCCACTGCTACGTGCTTCAGAGAATCCACTGGGACTCCCAAAGGGGCTATTAGGAGAATAACCTGCCAGTGCAGAGGTTTTTGCCTCCTCTGCCTTTTGGGGAATGGCTGATTCTTTGAGGCTTTACCTTTCTTCAACCTGTCGAAGGCTTTACTGTCTTCTGCCAACCTGATGCTAGTTGTTTGGATTCGTATGCATATCCAGTTTATTAATTTTCCATGCTACAAAGGGCTTGGCCATACCGATACTTCAGAACAGTTAAGTTTCATGAATTGTTTGTTGTTGTTTTTTGATAAAGATAGCATTTCCTTTCCTCAGTTTAAGCATGCTGCTCTTTTAATTGCACTGATGGGATGATGGCTGTTTCTGTGTTTATCTCTACCCCATTATTTTTGCATATTCATGTTTTGCTTGTTAGTTGAGGCTGCTCTAGACTAAGAGATGATCTCTTCATAATGATGGCTCTTATTTAAGTTGATGTCGTTAATTTAAACCCTAAAAATATGGGAGCGTGTTTTGGATCATTCTTTCTGTTGCTCATTACCATACATTTGTGAAATGTGTATTTCATCTGCTGTCGTGTTCTCTCTTTCTTGATTGGGGTGTTGGTCTCAAAAGCCGTCTCCGATATGGACTCAGCAAAGTAATGCACCTTCCGTCAGCTCCCATGCCTCACTGGTCACCTCGTGGTCAGCGTCTGTTTAGCTTTGATAGGACTTCCAGGTTTTAATCCTTTTTATTAAGACTACTGTTTGCTTGCCTAAACATTTTGTGATTATTAACCGCGCGGTTAAAACCTCCGCACCTGTACTGAGGGCCAGCTGTGAACGTCCTGTTTTGGGGAAAGAAGAGAAGCCGGAATATTTTGATCTTGTTAATTAGTACCTTTCACACCGATTTTTAGCTTAGTTTGTTGTAAAAGGCAGCAAGGAACCCTTTGCTTTGACTCTCTCTGGAAACATAAATAACTTTTACGAGGGAGGTGTTTCCATTTTTGCGGTTTCTCTCTTCATCAGGATAGTATTTTATTCCGGGCACCATTTTGCTGGTGGCTGAGTGATGATACGTTTTTACTGTCGCATGGACAGATGGAGAAGGGAAAGAAGAAGAAATGGCTGAGTCTTTAATTAGCTGTGCAGAGCCAGAGCATGCTTTTCCAGTGCGTCGGGGGTTTTATATAGGGTGTGGAGACTCAGCCGCTCGATGGATCCAAATTAGCAAAATTGTGTATCCACCACCAGGGTGTTTCTATGGCAACTGTCTCTCAAATCATATATACAAACAGACCTGGTGGGGGGTATCGCCTTTTATTTGGTCTGTAGGAAAACCATCGGAAAAGGGGTGGTTTCAGGCTGCAAAACGCCCTTGCGATGTAAATATTTTTTTACTTTCTGGTGACTGGTATAAGTTTTGGGATCACTGCTTGATGCTGGTGCAATTCCAAATCTGTTTGTGTTTTTGCACGTTGACTGGCTGCTGTCACTCCCGCTAGGCGTGAGAGTCATCACCGGGAAACTTGCACAGGGTTGCAAATGCACAGAGTTACCGGGCACATCCTTTAGCTCATAAACATCTTGCTGCTGCACATGATGAATAGCCTACCTACAGCCATGGAGATAGACCGTATACTACGTGGCTTTTGTGCTGCGTGAACCAAATTATACATTCATTTCTTTTCCCCTCATTCTTCTTCATCAAACAGCAGAAATGTGGAGGCTCTTCTCTCACCGGCGTACCTGGTGAATTAAGGGAAATCATCAACCTGATCAAATTAGCAGTGTAAGAACAGCCAAAGTGGCTGTGACTCTCAGCCTAAGTGACTCTATCTTTATAAATTCTCTCTACATGTCATTTTTTCCGGTGGAAAAAATGAATGAATGATCCATTTAGCCTACTGCCCTCTTTTTGAAATGTAGGGCAATTACTGTTATTTTTTGCTCGTCCAAAGTCAGGCACTGCTAAAGCATGGGTCAGTTCAAATCAGAGGTGGTTATTTCTTGTGTCCGTCAGTTCCGTGAGGACTCCTTTCTGTTTTGAGTCAGACAAAGGGGAGTTAGCAAGAGGTCTGTGCTAAATAATTTTTTTCACTTATGAGTATCTTGGATGTTCAGTGAGTGGCAAGGTGCATAACGGTATTTGTCTAGAACAATTCCTAAGCTTGCCTAGTAGCTCCAGGGGACAGTGCCTCTCTTTGCATTGGACTTGGCTTCTGTAATGGGTCCACAAGAAATTGTACACAGAAATGCTATGTAAAGCTAGATTAGACCTGCTACACCTGAGTGCATAACCTTTCCCATTGTAGAAGCTTTTACATCCCTTCAGTGAAAATGATGTATTGTGCATAAATTGAAGGACTGACAGAAATGTACTCTAACCTGTAGAATGTGAAAAACATGTTAATTTTTGTTTGTTGTCTCTTTTTTGTAATCAGGCATTTGCCGAAAGCTTGATGTGATTTATTCTTTTCCTTTTAATGAATTGTTAAAAATGTTTGAAAAGGCATTAAATCTTTCTTTCTGCTATTAATCCGTGAAAGGGGAAGGGGATTTTAAATGGCCTCTTAGTATATTGCTTTATAAAACTGCTGATTCTAGCAGCACCGGAATAGGAATACATACTAATGTAGGAAACACTGAAGGCAGTCAGAGCCTCCTGCATTTATGGAGGAAAAGACTAATAGCTCCATTTTAACAAGGCTCTTAACACTTTGGGCCATCAGCAGGCATTGAGTGAGTGAAATTGGGAGAGCTCCTGTGTGCTAAAAGCATTGAAGTTCACCGTTTTGTACCCCAGTTGGAGCTTTCCTGATAGAATTGTGCTCTCCAGCCAACGCCAGTTGCCATCTTGAAAACAAACCAAGTAGCGAGCTGGCATTTTGACTGAGTGCACTAATGCTTCACTTCTGAAATGGCACCAGAGCATGATAAATGCACTTAACTCCCAGCTGGATACTTAATTTTGCAGTGGCGTTAGGGAAAGTTTCTGGATTTGTGTTAAGAATGAAAGCAAAGCCTGTTTATATCACGTTTTATACTCGAGCAAAACACACAAGCGGAGAAAAACCAGCAAACTCGGTACTAAGATGCTAGCTTTGATTCAAGCAGTTATGCCACTGGCATCAGAAGGGGTGTGCTTACTTAATTAGATTACGTCCTCATGTAACTGAATTCTAGGAGGAAGGCCAGCCAGGGAAGGAGAGAGAGTATTCCGGCTAGCGCGCAGATGAGGAAAAGGCTCTGAAGATTGTACCCGTTCTAAACTGTTCTTTGATATGGAAGCCTTTCTTGTTAGCGGTGATAAGATTATGTATGGGATTTGGAGCTTCTTTGAGCCCCTGCCTTTCTTTTGTTGATTTTGGCATGTTGCAGCATCATGTGCTCTCTGCTTATCGTTTTGAG
Organism: Chroicocephalus ridibundus; assembly: GCF_963924245.1. Taxonomy (NCBI): domain Eukaryota; kingdom Metazoa; phylum Chordata; class Aves; order Charadriiformes; family Laridae; genus Chroicocephalus; species Chroicocephalus ridibundus. The sequence continues at coordinate 30,985,067 of NC_086290.1, forward strand.
ATGCATTGTTAGTAGCTGGGCTGCATAATTGATCTTCATCTCTAATTACTCTTCTCTCCACAGGTGCCTGGAAAAGGTCCAGATGGGAGCTCATACAATCTCCACTTCGAGGGGATGGAGAGGCAGTACGCATCCTTACCCAGGTACGGCGCCGAGCCTCATACACACACACTGATTCACCCTCCCTCCAATGGGCCCACAGCTGATGTCCGGCTCCAACAGGAGAGATTATTTTGCAGTTTTGTCTTGTCACCTTTTGCTGCTGATTTAGTGCCACCTTTATAACTGTACTATTAATTTGGACTTTTGAATTTAGAAAAAAAAAAGCTCTCTCATTGAACATGTCAGCAAGAGTCATGATCCACAGGTAGAGAACATGACATTGAGGAAGCTGGCTCTGCAAGAGTTATAACAGGTCGTAGCAGGGCATAAACGACCGAGTTTATAGTGATATAATCCTAGCTGGCATTGACAGAGTACTGCTGTGGAAAGCCTCCGCTACGGCAGCCACGGCTACTGAAATCCCACTGTTGCTGCAAAGACCGTCTGACTAGCAGTTCTGTTCCAGTAGCGCATCTCTGTGCTTTAACCGAACACTGTGGAAATGAGAATGAATTCTCCAAGGGCTTTTTTTAATTTTTAATCCTTATCAACTCAATGAAGAGTAATTCTAGTCTGAAACCAGTGGGGCATAACAAAAAGGAAGCGTTTCAGAGATTTCAGTCCCGTTTCTATGGGAGTTCTAATAGCGGAGTGTAAGATTTAGCAAGCGAGAAAGGGCAGTGAGAGGATGCTATAAGAGATAGCGGGAAGCAGTTGTAGGAAAACAAAAATAGAAAATATTTCCCCTTTAGAATTAGAGGTCTGGGAAAGACCTTAGAGGGGTTGCCCGTTCTACTTCTTGGACCTGCAAGCAAGATAACTTGTAAAAGCAAAGCAAAAATAGCTATTTACAAGCAAGAAGAGATTCTTTGTTGTGAAGTAGTGCTGGCATTTAGGAAATCAGTGAATAATTTCTTTTTGCTTCTTTTTCCACTGAGCTATTTACATTCAAAGGTGTCACTGGAGAGACTGATTGATAAATAAGTAATGCTATGTCCAATTCCAGGTGAAAATACATAGTCTATCTTACTTTTGGAAACCAATATATAAAGGCTGTCTCACAAGATATTATTGAGTGTTTGTAGGCATTTTTAATGTCCATGGTTTCTAAACCAAAAGATGTGTCTGTCGTTTAGTTACTGCCTTCAAATGATATTTGTGTCAGTCTGCGTTTTGGAAATTCATCCTGTGCAGTAACTGGCTTTTACAACAGAATCCTGCTTTCCAGCAGCGTGTCCTGTACATATTTCCTGACTGAGTGTGGATATTCTTACTTTCCTGAGTAAACAGCCACCTTTTTTCATAGTCCTCCAACACTCACGTCTCCTGGCATGTTTTTAGCAGTGATTTTTGCAGGTTAGTTAGGTGTAGTTTAATTAAGCACACTCTTTTTTATCTATTTTAAACTTCGATTTTGTTGAGTACTTCCTTGTGAATTACAAGAATAAATTAGCAATTGGTGCCCAGTGTATGTCTGTACAGCAGTTTTCGCATTCCCGTATCATGTTTCCTTTTATTCGTTTTTCCTTCCCTTCAAGCTAATCAACCTTATTTTTTTCAAACTTTCTAAAATGGAAATTTCCCAGTGAAGTAACTTCCATCACTCTGAATTCTTCTTGTTTCACTGGTATTCCTTTTGAGCGAGGATGATCAGAACTGAGCACGACCCTGCAGATGCAGGCGTGCCCTTGCTTTATGCAGCAGTGTATTCTGCTGTAGTTCTGTGTATTCCTTCTATCCCCTTCCTTTTCAAACACGCTGCATCCTCGGCATGTCCCTGAGGTGTGTGTACTGCTCGCCCCGCAGTTTTGGGGTTTGGGGTTTTTTAAAAAAAGTAGGTCTGTCTGAATCAGATCATGAATCTCACGGTGTTCTTCCCAAAACCGCCATTTAACTTGCTGGAATCGTGACTCTGTAGCTCTTCTGACAGGTTTGAGTATTTAGCTGGCTGGAACTCGCCATGTCGGAAGTCATCCAAACATTCAGTAAGCTTTTGCAGATCGGTGTGAAGAATGTCATTTCTCTCAGTGCCTAAGGAGATTATGCTGGAGAGGGAGAGGGCCTACGCTTCCGAGGGGTTGTGTGCTTCCAGACCCAAACACTCACGCTGCCGCACACAGGCCGTGCCATTACCGCGCGTCTCCAGAGGGTTTCCATGCTGGCAGGAGCAGAGCTTTGGGCCAGCACACGCTTGGGTGCGCCTGCAGTCCAGCAACCGCCCGCTGCCTTATATACTTAGGTTTTGTAAGTTTTGCAGTTTCATGTTACTGCAGTAATTAAGCCCTGGCAGTCACAAATGACTAGATTGCTACAGTGAAGTCTAAATCCAGAAGAAGAGGATGCAGTCTCATTGCCAGCCACTAATGGAAATGAGTGATTTCTTTTGTTCTCATGGCTGACTGCCCAGGAGTAAAGAAGAATCCAGGTAAAAACAACCCATTTGCCAGCCTATTCTCAGTGGAGGATCCACAAATACTGCTGTAACAGGCAGCATTATTAAAAAAAAAAGAGAAAGAAATAGGCAGGTAGAAAGAAATACAGAGGTAGTAGTTCCTCAAAGAGCAGCTTTCATTTCCCCAGCATTCTAGTATTAGCTCATGGTTTCCTGCCCTTGTCTTGTCCCTGTCCTCACCTTGGTCAAACCACTGAGCTCCATTTGGTATGGACGTGGTATATAATTGCATGCTTAGCCGTTTAAGTAGTTTAATAAGAGATGCTTAAAGAGGCTTCAGATGAGGGTTGTAGATGCAGGAAAACAGACTCTTATTGCAGTATTGTGTTGAGTCCAGGAGGATATGACCTTTGCCTGCTGCTCTGGTGTGGCACCACACAAGGAAAGAGAGGAAAGCGCTTGGACTGCAGCCAGTTTCACTGGATGAGGGGGGAGGAGGGGATCTGTGCCATGTCAGGAGTAGCTGGGACCTAGACAGAGAAACTGTTCTGCTTACCTGGAAGCCAGCAGGAGTCATGCCAGTGTGTGTGGGCATGGACAAACTGAGTAAGAGAGCTTTGGTTTTCCTCCCCACTGGGCAAGAAAGAGGAATGATCGCCTGCCAAATAGCTTTATGGATGTCTGGTGTCCCTGAGGCACTGCCCATTCCTACGCAAAGGCACACACCCTGCACGGAGAGGAAGTCAGATTGCCAGCAGCACCCGAACATGGCTGCTGGGCTGTAAAAATCTAAGCTTTGAAACATCGTTGCTGCTTTGCCCTTTTGTTTTGTATTTTTCTGTCTTTCTCTGAAGCTGCTAAGTTAAGCCTAGATATGATGGGCCAAATTCAGCTGATATAAGTCTGTATTAGCTGTATTTGAGGACTTCAGCTGTGTCAAGCGTGCTTGCCTTTTCAGTAGATGAAGCAGCAAATCCAGTGTCCCGCTCTCACTGAGCTCAGTGATGCCCTTTTTGCCTTTGAGAGGAGGATCTGTTCCTGTGTAAGGTTACATTTTTAATTAAAAGCTGAAAACAGGAGGCAGCAGCCTTTGGAGGAAGGCTTTGTATGTGACTGGCTTAATGAGCGGCCAGCTGAGTTACGTAGTTAAGTTTCTAGGTAAAATAATGCCAGTCTGTAGACTCAGTTTGGAAATGTCTACAGAGGCAAACATCTGAATTAGATGATAAGTGGCCGTGGCAGGAGAGTGGCAGGTCTTCATCTCGCACGGCATTGTGCTGCTCTGTCTGCAGAAAAGCAGCAAAGTGGGGAAGACAGAATGGAAGGCTTTGCAAGAGCGATACAGTTCTTTGCGCTCAGTACTTACGTGTTGCCCTGGGGCTACAGCTAAGTAGTGCTGAGTAGTAGTATTAAGCAATGTTAAATCCTCCTGCTTAGGAGGAGAATGGCTTGATTTTTATACCTTTTAGCCTCATCTTTTGGGAAAAGGAGCACAGCAAGGGTGTGGGAGCCAGAAAAATGCTTGTATTATTTAAACTATTTTTAATGCCTGTTTTTTGGGTCGTGCAATCCAGAATATTTTCCTGGTGGAGCTGTGGAACAGATATGAAGCTGAAGCTGCTCTGTTTGTTCATAGTTTTATTTTTGAGCTTGCTTTTATGGAAATCTGTCTTAATGTAAATCACAGTCTTGCCAATGGCAGCCTTGTTTGGAGAAATCTCGTGTTCGAGGACACGTTCATTTCTGTGCTGATGGAAAAGCTGGCTGTGACCAAAAGCAGACTGCCAGACACTGAGATGGGACACTGGTGACAAGAGTGTAGATCAGAAAGCTCAGCCATCTTCCTCGTAAAAAATGCTGCTTCCAAAGGAAAGCTAATGCTCCAGACTTTCTCTAGAATCCTCATATTATTGAAAAACAGATGTTTTTGTTGAGAAAGGAGTGGGGCTGAAAAGGCAGTAAGAGCATTAGAAAAATGCTAGCACGGAAAGATGAGTTCAGGCTGCATAGCTGAGTTCAGCTCTGTTGCTGTGGCTGGGAGGAAAACACTGAGCAAACTGGTAATTGGCTCACGGGAATATCTGTCTTAAATGTTACATGCATCTTAAAACTAGGAAACTTGCAAACGTATTAAGGAACTGGCCTTGCAGTACAGTGGCAGCACGTAGTCTTACCATGCTGGAAACTTCTCTTCAGATTGAACATGCAACTTGCACTTCTTAAAGCAGTAGCTAAAAGCAGCACATCCTCCATTTCTAGGTATGAAGCCAGAAAGGACAATTTTGATCACCTTGCCTGAGCCCTCAAAGACCTACATTTCTGTATCAAACTAAATCCCAATTTTGATCCATTGCATTACTTTTATAAATGTATTTACAAAAGCATCTAACTTAGAATTAAGATGTCACATTGTGGAGAATTCATTACATTCTTCAGAGGTTAATTATTTTACTGTTTAAAAGGATCATGCCTTTTTTTTCCCTCTAAATCTGAAATTAGCCGATTTCAGTTTCTGGCTACTGTGGTAGATATTTTTTCTGCTAGATTTTAAGAGTCAAGCCTGCAAACTGCCTCTCCTTCAGTATTTCTATGCAGTGATCGTTTATGTTATCTTTTAAGCTCCCTTTCAATAATTTGAATGGATTGAGCGCTTAGGTCTTACACTATAGAGCATGAAAACAGCATTGACTCAAGGGGACGGAGTCCCCATGCAGTCAGTTTATGAGGTAGCCTCTAGAGTTGGGTCAAAAACATTTCCAACTCTTTGGATCAAAAGCAAAGTTTCTGTAACACCTATGTCATGAAGAAATAAGGTTGCTCAAAGAGAAGGAATGGATTACTTAGCAAGCTTCATTAGCTTTTTCTTGCATCTTAGTGCTCTTACCTTTATTTTACTAACCAAGTTTATTTGAAAAGACAGGATTTCTGCAATTTAATTGAATCCCAAAAATGCCATCAGAAAGTGACTTGACACAAATCACAAGAAAAAGTTAATTGTCTATTAAATAAGAGTCATCATTCACCATTGTCTAGCAGAATCTGAAATTAATATACTGACATTACTTAAATATGTATATAGTGTATTCTCCTGGTTAGCAAAAAAAAAATAATCTCAATTTTAGTGCAGACTATAATTAGCTGCAAATCAACTTGTCAGAGCATTCCCGACCTATGGGAATTGACTAACCAAGGAGCACAGATAAAAAGGCAAGGTTTAATCAGTTACTTAAATCAAAATTCCCTGCTTGTTGGTTTAAATCACAATTATTATTTTTTTGCTTTAAATCACTTTGATTTAACTTTTCCATCCCACACTGCAAAAAATCTGCCCCCCTTCTCATTTTGTGTACTTCATTTACATTCCTCCTCGACATCCAACAGTATGTCACACCGCATTGACCCAGCAGTGCAGTTGTGGTTATAGCCCTCAGCTGAGGGATGTGATGTTCTGGTTGTTTTTTGGTGTTGACCCATCTGCGGTGGCACAGCAGTTCTCAGTAACGGTGACAGTGTTGCTCTGTCTTGCACTACTGCTGCTCTTCTGCCAAGTTATCTTCTGCCAAATATTCTTCTGACGAGTTACCTTCTTGGTGCTCAGCCACTTCTTAGTCTGCCTCTCCATTTTCCACTCTTTCTCTCTTCAGCTGACTTTGTTACATGACTCTACTGAATTTGCAGGTATCACAGGGAATGCCATTGCTGCCTTGCAGCACTGTTTAAATCGGAGCATTGTTCACCTGGTTAAAAAGAGCACCTGCAGATATATTTTTATAAATGGGGGGAGGGGGAGCATGTTACCAAAACTTCAATGGCAGTGTAATAACTTATCAACGCAGTCCAGAGTCACCAAAGTCACAGTCTATCAGTGAAACTATGATTCTGGACTTATATTATACAGGTACAGAGCAAACCTATTAACTTTTGGTGCATAATATGATACACAATATTTTTAATAAGGCCCTCCAAAGTGGTACAAACCAGTGAAGGGCAGAGTGATGGGCAAGTATTTTTTAGTTTTGTGTAGCTGAAAAAAGTCTGTATCTATCTCCCCCATTTCTCATATGGATTAAAATAAAGAGAAGAGGGTCAAGGGAACCAATTGTGAGTGGTCTTTTTTTAATTTTCAATGTAAATCTTTTTTTTTAATATATATTCCTCTGACATAACTGCAAAACTAAGAAGACTTGATAATTTGGAGTCCTAAGTAGTATTAGAACTAAGTAGGGCACAAAAATGAATGGCCCACTCAATTTCACCATCCTAGTCATGTGAAATATAAATAATATTCAAACAGGACATTCTATGGTATACTTGATTATTAACTTCCTCTTCTGTTTTAATCATCTAAAGTAATATCAGTAACTCAGGGATATTTTTTAAATAGGATCTTTATCTTGACAGCTGTACTTTCCTTGGAAATGCAGCAAAATCTTATCTGTCTGTATCTTCCAATGTGGTGATCTCATTATAAATGAAATATGTGTATGGTTTTAGTTGGGTTTTAAGTCCTGGCAGATGAATTTAGAATCAGTTTTAATGGAAATACTGGTCCTACTCAAGGACCTCCAAGATACGTTGCAATAAACCAGCCAAGATGAAATACAGGCAAAGAAAAAAGATCATTCTCACATGCTAGAGCACAAGCTTGGGAACCAAGCTGATGTGCTCATTAAAAGATTAGCTTAAATCCAATATCAAACAGTTTAAGATTTGCTTAGCTAACTTTACTTAACTCTGCAAGGTAATAAAACTGATTGCTGTGGAAACTGCCCAGTGTCTCTGAGATGTCAGGGAAGTCATTGTATTTCAAGAAGGACAGGGTCCAAATCCATTGTGGGAGACCGGATTTGTGATACGTACATGCAGGAGAAGGCTGGAAGTGCTCTGTTGCAACTTGTTCTGTTTTACCTCGTTTCGGTTACTCTGCTGCAGTGTGCCATGATGCTAATATCATCTCGGTGTCATCTGTGAAGTCTGAAGGCGCTTTTTTGTGTATGGTGTCAAAACACATTTGTCCGAAAACATGCAGAGTTCATAAATAACTTGTGCATACCTTCTACAGGGAGAGTCTCAGACGTTAAAAGCAGAGCAGGTAGGAAAGGATCAGCATACTGTAGACGTTTCAAAAAATGGTCTTCTGTCTTTCTCTCAAACTTGGCTGAAAGGAGGAAAGAAAATTGTAAACAGGATCACAATTACAGAAATCTCTAAGTTGAATGAAAAAGGAAGGAGATTTGGTTGTAAAAGATACCTCCAGCTTTCTAATAAAACAGAAATATCAGTTGAAATGAACAGGATGCCTCTCTCCAAACCAAATTAAGTCTTAATTCTGAAAAAGTATACTTTAGAACTTCAGAAAGGTCAAGGTTCATGACATCAGATCCTGGATTGTGGCTAGCAGCCCACTTCTATAATTTCCATGGGAATAACTAAAGAAAATTGAGCAAAGAAAATGTCTGCAACAACTGGGACATGGCTTGAAAAAAAAACACTAAAAACCAGATGTCCCAGAAGAATACTTTAGAAGTGTAGAAGGAGGCAGACAGGGATGGGTTTTGTCAATTTTTCTAATAAGTCAGTCAACTCCTCATAGCGAAAAGCCAGTTGATGCAATATGGAATAGTTTAAAAGTCAATTAATATTTTGAAACTAAACAGCCAGCCTTTTTTGCAAGGAGATACTAGCCGGAGTAAATACAAATACTTTCAAGTGTCACATTTACAAAAAACATGGATCTGGTATGGATTTTAGTGTATAACCAGGCATAAGGACCTCCCACTCAAACTAAGGGCACCAAATTCAGCCTAAAAATACAAAGATGGAGGAAAATACTGCCTTTGAACAAAAGGGCTTGAATTAATATTATAAAATTTAATGAAGTCATGGAGGCATTGCCTCAGAAAAGAAAGCTGTATTAGTTATGCCTCCAGTGAGTAAAAGAACAAAACAACTGTTAGGGAACAAAATATTAATGAAAGAAAGAAGTGTCAGTACAAAATGGTTAGGTTGAGATGAAGGATCTGTGGAAAAAAGATAAGTGAGTAGCAAATTAAAAAGAAAATCAAATTAAAAAACAAAAGCATATGTCCCATAGAATGCATCAACAGAGTAATGTGCTGAGTGAAACCTGGGGAATAAGATGTGTGCTACAAAATGCAAATACTCCCTTTGCATTGTTGAGATGGATATGGAAATTGCTCAGGAGACCAACAGGCTGCTGAAGCTCAGCTGGCTGCTTTCTAGGTACAGATATTTGGAATAAAAACATTGCTGCTTATGTTGGGTTATAAATCAGAACTGATCAAAAAGTGTGGACTCTAGGCTGCAAAAGTGAGGAAATAAGCTTTTTTTCTTTCTGTGAGAAAATTAATTGTAAAATAAGACAATTCCACTGCAGTTCTTGGCTTTCTCATGATAAATGGGTCTGGAGGTGTGACTGAAAGATGGTTGTCAGTGAACATGCTTTAAAAACAAAAAAGGAGAAATGTAGGAAGCCAACAGCATCGGGTGTAAATACGTATGATTTTCAAGGGTGTTGGATCAGGATTTTTTGAGCAAGCTTCCTGCAGCTCTGACGGCGTTGTGCGTGAACCTCCTGTATGTTCTATCACCGCTCAGCCAGGTTCCTGGAATCAAACAGCAGCTTAGAGGCAGACTGCAGTTAGTTCTCCATAATCCATCCCGTTCCTTTATCCAATCTTCGCAAAGTAGGTTCAGAAAAAAAAAAAAAACAACAGGAAAAATGTTAAAAACAAGGAAGCAATGGCAAGTTTCATCTTCTAATAGCAAGTCATTTAAAGTGAGTTCAGTTATAGGTATTCTTAGGTACACTTCTATGAAAGAGGAAAGGAGATAATGATGATAAAGTAGGAAAGTGAATTGTATGCGGACAGTCTTAATTGCATGCTGTAAGGTAATGACAGGCTGTGAAATCTTAAGAACTCAAATATAGTTCTGGGTTCTTTTACAAACACATAGGGGACAGAGTCGTGAGCACTCAGCGTGCCACCCACTGAGAAATAAGAAACAGGGTGGGGGAGACGCGAGCCGTAGAGAAACACAAGGGCAGCGCTTTAAGCAGACCTGCAGTTGTTTGTGATTGTTATCCGTGGTGAAACCCTGCCTTGTGAGGAGAGAGCTTTTATATAAACTGGTGATTAAAGGAAAGAGGTGTCTAATTTGGGATTAAGAGAATCACTGAAGAATTTAATAGTAAAAACAGTTGCTAGAGCAGCTGTTTCAACACAGCTCATACAATTGGCAGCCAAACGGCTTCCATTTCAGAAGTAGGTGACATATTTAATTTCTCTGCACAGAAGTCTCTTAAGCACATATCAAGAGAGTATTCCAAAATCCACGAGTTTTTGTCCAGCTTTCTTTGCCCATATATTCACCTAACGCTTTTATGTTGCTCCTCAACTATGACACTTCAGAAAATCGTGCTTTGGATGTGTCGATCCAGGTTGAGTAACACCTTATTCTACAAGAAATGTTGTAGAAGCTAGTGTGAGCCTGATCCAGAACGACTGCGATCCATGGATGTGTTCCTACCGATTGCAGTCAGCAGTAGGTTTAGACTGAAATGCGATCACTGTTAAAGCATATTCCTTCATTTCTGTGCTGTTTGGGTCAGTCTGGTAGTAATTTGATAAACTCTGATTAGGGTATTTGTTTTTTCCCAGAGAACTCTGCCCACCAATATTCACAGTCCCAATCTCTCCATATTTTGGAGATCCTGGAAAAAGGAATATATCTTTGCCTGCTCTCTATGTTCTTCACCACCACATCCCATTTTACCACAGATAAGTGAAGTAAAAATAGGACTTAAAAAATGAACATAATTCAGGGTTGTTGAAGAATTGCAAACGTTCAGCAGTTATGGACCATAACTTTAAGAGCAAGCACGGAGCTAAAAACCCCTGTTGTACCCTGTCAGAGAAAATTAATTCCTGCTTTCTTAAGAATCTTTACCCTCATCTCTAGGCTTGGAAAAGATTGCATTGTTCTAGCATTTAATAGTTATGTAAATTAGCACTAATTTTGTCACTTAGCACCTGTACAAAATTTTCTACTAGAACAGTTCTTTAAAATACGGCATAAACAAAGCACAAGATGCACAGTGATACTGCTCTGTTGTTGATGCTTATTTGGGAAAATCTGCATGAGCTATAGAGCATCTTTTCCACTGGTAAAGATGTTATGGGTATGCCAGAAGCACACCAGCAAAACTTTGTTGGCACGTGGTTGGTGTTAAGTAGCACGTAGGCCACTAGTCAGACTTTCAGCAAGCTGTATTTTGGAAATATAGTAAATACCATAATGCATATGCTAAAAACTTAACCACATCTTTACAGTAACGGTAGCGTCTTTGCTGTACTCGAAAACTTTGTCTGCCAAACGTCACTTAATCTGACTATGGAGATATTGACAGAATTCATACCTTCTGCTGGCTTTTGTCTGGTATCAGTGATGCCTCCGCCACTTCTGCGCTCTGTTCTGCGGGAGCAGATGGGATCCTCCAGCTGTTTGAATAAATATTAGTTTTAAAAGTTAGCCTGCTCTAATTAACCATTCAATGAGGGGGAAAATGGCGGGGGAGAGAGCACCTAAGGGTCTCTCTGCTTCGGGCCTCTAGCCCAACAGGATTCATTTAAAAGTTTGAGCGATGATGAGGTGAGGAGTCATGTAAACTGGAAGCTGTTCCTCAAGTCACTGTCCTCTCTCTGCACACAGAGTAACTGACAGCTCATGCACTTGCAACAGCTGAAAAAACAGAGCAGAACATGCGAACGCGTCCAACTGTATAACATACGTGGGAAGCAAGAGGAGGAGAGTGTTAACTTTAATAGAAAGTGAATTATCTGCCATTGTTGTTCCACTCCAGATGTAATTCAGCAAGGAGATTGGATCTGTGCATTAGATAGTCTGAAACAGCACCTTGGAAATTGGCAGCCAGTTCCAGCCAAGGGTGGAGAGAGCGGGCGGTAAATATGTGAACAAAACCCAGCCCAGGTTATCAAGTAAAACCCCAAGCCAACGGGGGTCCTTGGGTATTGAGTAGCTGACACTTTTCTTCATTTAAAGAAGAAAAATAGCCTTTGTTTTCCTGGTGAAGGGAAGTACTTTGAGAGCAGTCTGTTGTAGATCATGACAAAATCTGGCAAGCAAAACCAATCTCAGCAGGATTTCACAGTTGAAAATCCATGTGAATGGCTTTTTGCTTGGATCTAGGTGTTAGCGTGCTGTTGTACATACCCATGTGTCACCAGGTTTTGGTCCCTCATTTAGCATTCTTGTTATGCATTTTGGCTCCATCCGAGATGCTGTGCTTTAAAGAAAAGGAATATTTGTTTACTGAGAACCGAGATGTCTTCAGTATAAAAAGCATGTATTTTTAGAAGCATGGTATGGTCACAGTTTTCCCCTTTGTTTTGCTTTCTTAAAGAGGTAATAGTGATATGCTCTTGAATTGAAATCAACCACCCAAAACAATAGCTGGGACGAGTAGAAGGACATACTAACAGTCTTTCTTCCAAAGATCCTCAGTCAGCAAAACACACTATACGTTCAGCAATTAAAGGTTTCCAAAATCAGTTAAAAGCTTGATAGATCCCAGTAGCTGTGCTCAGAAAGCCTATGCGACTTCGCTGTGCGTACTGTTTCTTACTGGCTGACTCGACTTCTGTTAGTCCTCTAATTAGCTTTGTGGGGGTCTCTGAACGTATTTGGGTTTCTCGCTGACTGGGGAATTGAGCTGAATTTAGCCTGCCTGAATATACCCGTGCTGGTTTTGAGCATTTTCTGTAAGGATGTCTTTGCCGCGTAGTGTGTGTGCTGCAGCCCCCTCTGGAATGGCGAGTGGAAGCAGCTCGGTGGTACGGGCTGTGCTGCAGCACTGACTGCATCACGCTTTATGGCAGGAAGCACAGAGCAGATCGGTTTGAAACGAAAGGGAATTTAACAAAAAAAAAAAAAAGACTAATTCAATTAGTCGTTTGAAATTGAGTTGGGGTTTACAACTTGAATTTTTAGGCCCAGATCCATCAGAGCACTTAAGCACCTGCTTTACCTTGAATACGTTTTACTTTTCAATAGCAATCATTGCCTAGCTATCAGAGGCCTCCAGGAAACCTGGACTTAAACATGCATTGTAAAGCATGAGGGAAGGATGGCAGACAGGCAGTGGTACTTGGAGAAATCTCACTTTTTCACTGCCTGCACTTTCTGTTGTTTAAATAATGCCTCCTTAGCATTGCCTTAATGCAATGCTTTTTGTTAAATATCCTGTAAATAATATCACGAAAGGTTATTTAATGAATAATCTGACTTTTTCTTTGAAGAGACTTGTTACTGATCTTAACTTGGAATTTCTTTAGTATTATTGAGGGGAATAACAACCTTAATGCCATTTTGGTTTGATTTCTTTGTGTGAAGGGCTGACAGCTCTCCCTTCTGTCTCGTCACCAAACATCTGAAGAAAGCTCTGTTATTGAGAGATTACTGCAGTGGTCCTTGGTCTTACAGAGATTTCAACAGAAACATTTCGTTTTTAATGGACAATGGAAAATGTTCAGCTGTCCATTATTACACTTCTTTGTACACAGTCTAAAAATATAAATGGAAATTATAATTACATCTGTAGTGCTGGGTCCCAGCTGAAATCACTTTAATCCCAATGTGGGGAAAAAAAAAATCAATACAGAACCCTTAACCCTGGTCTTTCCCTCCTTAGACATTTCATTTTCAGTTGTACTAGTTTATACCACAAGTTTTATACTTTTTTGGAGACCATTTTGCATCCTTAGAATAGTATTGCTGCTTTGTGCTTTTCTGACTTAGAAACTGGAATGTTCTTCCTGAGTTTATATTGGAGCTGCTTGATACGATACGAAATTTCTCCCTTTTACTTTATGATCATTAAAAAATGAGCGATCTTTGAAATGTTGCAAAGTTCTTTTAAAGAAAATGGTGTTTTACTGGAAGTAGAAGTACACATATTTTTGTTAGAGAGGAACCCAACACAGCATTAGAGATTTAACATTGACGTTTGGAAAAGTCATCATTCTTCTCAAGTCACCATGGGCTCTCTACTATATTGTGCTTTTTTCCTAGGTGTTCAAATAGTAGATCTGTCAAGGTTAAATATTATGGGGTTTATTTTTTTATGTCAACATTTGTAAGTACAGACATGCCATCAAGTGTTTTGTGTTTCTGAAACCTACATCTTTCTGCAAACCTGGACTTAGACCTTTGTTGCTTTGTTTTGAGTTAGTTTCTGGGGTGGAGAGGTTGCTTTTATGATGTAAGGTCTATGGAACCTACTAACTGCTGACTAACTGCAGCTTCCTCTGAAGCATCTGGTTCTGGTAACAGTCAAAGAGTGATGCTGCAATTCAGAGCACGGTCTGCTACATTGCCCCATTTGCCACATTATTAAAACTCATAGATGTAACGTCCACGAGCAAAGGTGTGCGGTTCATCCTGGTAGAATGTTTTGTTTCTTAGTAATTGCGTACATGTACCCCCCTCTGAACATGAACTCTCAAAAAGTAAAAAATAAATTAACTGCGTTTTGGTCAGTCTTTTCTCTGAATACAATTGAAAAGGAACGTTTCCACGTGGAGTGTGGCATTTCAGCAACCTACATCTAGTACTCTAGCTATTTATTTGCTGTCTAAGGCTGTCAGGCCTTAACTTCCTGACTTCATTCCAGGATACAGATGTCTCATTCTCTCCTTGCCCTCTCCTCCCCTTTCAGATACCATTCTTCTATACAAGAGCCTAATCCAAAGCTCATTGAAACGCTTCCATTGACATCCAGAGGCTTTGGCTGAGGCCGGATGAGTCTGGGGCACAAAGTTCCTCATCCCATCAAGTTATTCCCTATTTTCCATCTGGTATATAGGTAGAGCCCAGATATCTTTCCATCTTTACCTCCCTCTCCAAAGTATCTTGATGTTTTTTTCATGAACATGCCACTTCAAGTCTATCACACTGCACAATCTGAAAATACTTAGAATGATATTGTAGTAGTGACCTTTATTGTTCATTAGTGAATCAGCAGCGTAGCTTACTGTGGCTTTAAATGAGCTATATAAATTCGTTGTTATTTTCAATGATGATTCCCTTGATTTGAACATACTAGAGCAAAGATAATTGTTTGATTGATTCATTATGTAAAAGATTGTTTCAAGTTAGAGGGTGTTTTTATTTAATTTTTTTTTTTCCCCCAGCCAAATTGAGACATGCTGTCTGGAATCTTTGCCAGGTTCTTACCAGGTTCAGATCAGGAAGTGCTTTTGCTTCTCTTTTTCTCAGTGACGGCATGTAGTAGCCCTCCTGGGTGGAGCAGGGGTGCCTCTCTGATTGTGGTGGTGTTCATCATAATCTAAGCTGAAGCTACTGACAGCATCACGTCTTGCACATAAGACTCCACTGCAGGTGGTAGTCTTTGACACATGATGTATATATGTGTTCAAAAGAAATTGCCGTCTGTACCTGGTGGTCCTGCCCAAGCCCCTCTATCTCAATATTGACTTGCTCCTATCTTCCAACTGCTGTGCTGTCACCTCTGTAAGGTATCGCTAATTCCCAGCTGTTGGCATGGCTTTCCCGTTGCTCAGGGATGCAGTGTTTTGGTGTGTTTTTAAAGCATTTTTTTTCTGTCTTCTGATGTGTGCTCCAGCTTCCAGTTTCAGCATCCTGATGTCTTCTGTTCTAGGTCCATGACTAAGCTGATATAACCGTGTTGCCACAGGCTGTGCTTGCTCTCTAGAAGGTTGCTGTGCTCCAAGAACTTTGCTGTTGCAAATTTTATTTTGTCATCTGGCATGCGGCATGGTGTGCAGATGGCAAAGAAGAAATTTGTTTAGAAGCTACATATCTCCTCTATTACAAGTGTTGGGGCGGGGGGGATGCACATGGATCTGGGATATTGACGATTGCACGAGTTCCCAAAGAGCAAAGGATGCCACACACCCGGGGATGAATGGTGCTGCCCCAGACCAGGAATGCCCAAAAGAAAATCACATAGATCTGATGATGTCTTATGTCATCTTGGACTCCTTGCAGGCACTGCTAGGGCTGCTGCCGCTGGGAAAGAAAGCAAATAAGAGAATAGAAGCCAGGCCAGGAGGGGAAAGTGGCCAAAAAAAGTGGTGGGAGCCATGGGCTCCAGGAAACCAAACCTGGGCCTTGTGGAGGGGGGCAGAAAGGACAGCGAGCGATGTGGCATCTTGCCTTGTTGTCATGTCCTCCCATCTCCAGCCTGTGCTCTAACGTGATGTTGACTTTTCACTTCCAGATTTACTTTTCTTAAAGAAACAAAAGTCCAGCAAATGAAAAGAGGAAGGGGAAGAATTGAGTGTAGAAGTGCATGAAAGTAAGCAGTTATGTCATCTTCATCTGTGGATGGACCACATAGCTTTATATATCTATAGGCATTAAAGTTAGTGACATATATATGAGTAAAAACTCTGCCTACAACCGTAAGGCTGGGTTACAGGGGTTGGGAGCTGTATTGTGCGTTTCTCCCATGCTGTGTGGTTCAGGTCTCAAAGCAACGTTAGAGTGATGGATTTGGTAGCAGTGGCATGCGTGTGTGTCTCATTCGCACACAGCTATTCTGCAGGGTGTGTTGAGGGGGTGTTTGAGGAACCAAGCAGATTCACGGCTGTGTCTCACCTCTTCCGAATCTGCTTCTGCTACCAGAATCTGGTGTGCTAAACCCTCCTCATCTGAGCAAGTCAACAGCCTGTCCCAGGCTGCCGCCTCAGAGAATGGCAGCGACTTTGTAAATAAAGGAAACAATTGAATGATAAGTTCACACTTCAGCACACTGCTTAACAACCTGATAACAGTTAATTACATACAGTATTTTTAAATGCAGCAACAGGGAGATAACTGATGCAGAGATGGAACACAGGCACTTGGGCCTCACGACCGAAGGTTAACCTCTTACTGCCCGCATCCCTAAAGAGGCCAGTGGCCCCGCAGCTCTGAATCTCACCAGCTTTGAACATTTACTGGCTAGCAGTGAGGCAGGGCCATCCATGCAGCATTTCCTCTAGGGGCAGGGGGAAGCTGCGCTCAGCCCCTGTGACTTGCAGGGCCCCACTTTCTAAGAGCAACCTGTGTGCTGGCAGGGGGGAAATGCGGGGTGGTAAAACAAGGGTTGTCTCCACCGTGGGCAGAAGATAGAGCATGTCCAGTCAGCAGTGGCTGGGCTTGCTGCAGCTGCACTGATGTTCGTGTAACTGTAGAAGCTCTTAAGGAAGAAGCCAGCATAAACACAGCTGGAAGGGGCTGCAGTCGCAGGGCGCTCACGGCCGTCTGCAAGTCACGGCAGCTGCAGTCAGTGCTACTGCTCTCTGGGCACCGGGTGGGACGTTTCCGTCTCTCCCAGCCCAGTGGGATTTAGGGGTTTGACCCTTGTTATTTAAAGCTCAGCTTCAGGACGTCTGCTGTCAGAGCACCCGCAAAGTTTGTGACTTAACGCAAGTCTAATTAACTGATTTGCCTATCCAAATCTGGAGATTTACACACTTCTGTAGAGGCAGCTGTAAAGTTATAACTTCAGCTGTTTATCATGCCCTGAGCCTTTAAATCTCAATTATTAAAGGTGGTGTTTAATGGCTGGCTGGAAAAGGGGTGGTTCCCAGAGTGTTAATGGAGTGCGGCAAGCCAGGAAATCTATAATCTAATGCCTGTATAGAAATTAATGGTTCTAACAAAAGAACATATAGCGGGGGGAGGATGTACGTACAGGCTGTTTGTGCTATTTAGGAACAAATCAGTACATGAGCAGTAGGGGAACAATGGAGACTGAAATACTGCCTGAAGAGAGAAATAAGAGCCGCCTGTTTTTAAGGTCACCCTCGCCCCCAAAAAGCAGCCATCATTCTCCTCTGGCTCTTGAGCTTTGCCTTTGTTGCAAAGGGGAAAAAAGGGAATAGCACATCCCGGTGAGTTTAACAGAATGTCTGGACCCAGAAATAGACGAAATGGAGGGGAAAATAACCAGCTACAATCAGTTTCAAAAATCATTTTCCTTTTTTTATTGAAGCATGGTTTTACTACCCAGTTTGTGCCATTGGAGGCAGAATTGACAGCCATGCTTCATCATGGCAATGGGAGAAAACGCTGCAAGGAATGCTTTAATTTAAATGAGAGATGCTTTAAAAAAAAAAAAAGCCTAAAAGCTTGGTAATAACATTAATAACCACTTCTTACAGGTTTTTACTAGCCCACTAAAGATCAGACAGCGTGTTAAGATCCCAGCGGCTGAATAGTAAAGACCTGGGCCCAGGTTGTTATTGCCTAGGAAGATTCTTTTAATGACTTCTGTTATTTGTTGAAAATCATTTGAACAGCACAGCTGAATAATCACCACGCTTTAAATTCATTTCACGTGAAAAATGAGAACAGGATAGAATTTGGGTTTATGTGTCTTTGAAAGCACTTTACAAAAACAGCGTGCATAGCAGTAGCGCTGTGAAGGATAGGCGAAGGGAGGAGGCTTCCTTGCTCACGAGGAGCTCTCCTGGAGCTGAGTTTGTTTCCCTCTGAAGAAGAATTTTGACTATGGCAACAGAATTTCTTTTAAATAAAATTAAAATCGTCTGAATCAGCACAGGACCTTCAATTTCTACCCTGATAGCCTCTAAAAAAGCAAAGATCTGCAGTGTAGGTTAGGGTGAGGCGGAGAGATCTGGATAGTATTTCTGGGTTTTGTGCTGCTGCTGTGCTGGGGCCAGCGTTGGAGTCTCACCCTCTGTGTCTCTCTCCCTTCTCATTGCTTGCCTGCTCTTGAGGGAAGTAGCTGGCTCTTCTCATGGCAGGGATGTCCATTGGAGCTACTGCACAATAATGCAGTACAAATATTATCGTAAGAAAGATTAACTTTTTAGGATCTCGCACCAGTGGTGGCAGTTCTGCATGTGTTCAGTACTTTTTTGTATTAGTTTAAGCCTGCGTTGAAATCCAAAATTCAGCTGAGAAATGTAAACATTTGCTTCTCTTGCTGGCTTAAGATGCATATGTCCTTTAAAAAGAAGTTTTCTCCCCTCCGATGTAACTTGGCCAGCATCGTCACAAGAGACCAAAGGCCAAGAACTCTTTTAGTCTATGGGAAGAGCTTTCGGCCCCTGCTGATCTGCAAAACAAAAGACCAAAGGGACCTTAAAACCTCATCCAGGTCTCTCCCCAACAGAGCATTGGGGGTTCCTGAGCAACAAGCATGACTGCTTAGCATTGAGAGTAGGTTACCAATGCCAAGAGGTTAATGACTCACACGGTATTATGTTGTGTTGAATAATGAGTAACATATGAAATGACACATGTTGTAATGACTCGCTACTTAAAGTACCAATCTATTTAAGATCCCTTTAAGCTTGAAGAAATCACAGAATAGCGATGTCTTGTTCAATAGGTGCTACTTTATTTTATGCCTCCTGGTAGAAGAGATGTATCATGCCTGAGAGCATATGAACAAAACAAGTGGGGAATTGAGTAGGAAGGATTATTGGACTAGTTGGTTTGAATACGTATTGGGCATTTATAGAGCACCAGCTAGCATATTTGGGTTTTTGTTCCTGTTGATTTGAGGGTTTTAATCCTGATTATCTCAGTTCCTATATTTGTAGGTTGGATTTGGGGAAGGAAAGAAAGGGGAGCTTTGCCTGTAGGATGGGATTATCAGAAGCTGGTCTGAGATTTGCTGTGGAAAATAAACTAATGCTGGAGCGAAGGAGCAACACGATGTTTTATGGCTTTGTTGCTGATGGGAGAGGGTTTAATTAAATGGCACTCTAAATTCTCATGTTAACCAATCTGTGACATAGTTTGCTGTGTTAGGGATTGAGAACAATCAATTTGCTTGCGTGAAAAATGCTGTTCATGCTGTCGTAAGAAAACTTATATAATCTCATAGTAAAGTTTTAAATCTATCAGACTACTCTTTTCCTTTCTTACAGTTGTTTCTGCAGTCTGCTTATCTGCAAGGAAAGCTAGTATTTGACTAAACTTTATGCTTGGTCCTGGATGTAAAAACAAGTGGGGCGCCTTAATGTCTCCAATTGTGAAAAACTGCCCAAGGAGCTGCCGGGGCCCAACATCTCTCAAAATGTGTCCCTCTGCAAATAATAACGGAATTTGTTCTCCAGCCGCTTTAAGGCTAGACTTCAGCTAGAGTAATATAAACATGTCTATGCACTTACCTTCCAGGATTGTGGTGCTTTTGCTGTTTGCTTCTAAATATTCCAAGCCGTAGTACTGTAGAGAGAGAAAAACTATGCATATAAGCTCTCTTACGTTCAAACCAGTCAAGGCCACTGTTAAACTTTGCAAAATTGCATGCAAGGGAAAAGCATCAGGCCTGCCTGCATTGCATCTGAAATGTGCTCTTCAAACAAACTTGTGTGCATCCCTCCTCTCCAAATCCGAAACAAATAGGAGTTCTTTAAAAAGGGGAGAAGAGAGATTTTTCTGCTCTGTTTTTCCCCCCAGTAATGCAGTCATGAGATGATCATTACTTTTATGGGTCTGCAAAGCCTATAGAAGTCAAAGCTATGTAATATACATTGCAGAGTGTTCTGCTAATCCAGTCCAACCGCAGCCGTGCCTGGCCCAGGGATGAGGGTCTGGTAACTGGAAACCTGACACTGAAGGAATTCCAAACACAGTCCTCAAACTAAAAACAGCTCTCACCACATGGCATGTGCTACATGAGCGCCAGGGATTGTATTCGTTTATGTTATCTGATTTTTTAGCCTTGCATTGTTGATAAAAGAAGAGGAGAAGAAAGCACCTCCACCAGCTCAGCCCATAAATAATCTGTGTGTGGTGTGTTTGAGGTTAGTATGACATTGCTAGACATCTGCTGCCTTCTGAGAGGTACAAACCTTTCTCACAGACAGCAGCCACTGAGCACTTCCTTGTGCTGCAGATTCTTCCTAGCACTAAGATACCAAATTTGATTTCCTGTGGCTTTTTAAATGCAAACCCCATCATCGGCTATAGAAAGTATTGGTCTGAAACAGCAAAGAATATTTGTTATAGGAGTATCTCACCTATTAAGATACAGAGACAGACTTTAATGAAGCTCAGAGTCATGCAGTGATTTTTTCGAAACCTGCAGTGATTTAAAAAAAAAAAATTTTTTTAAGTTATGTGCACATTGAATATTATGCAACAGAAGTTCTTAGTGCCACTGACTACAAACAGCGCCGCAGTGTCTTTAATACGGTATCAGGAAAGATAAGGACTACACGGTCTTCTCAGTCAGTTGTTTTTAGTGTACGTTGAGATGAGCTTTAAAAAGACAGTGTAATGTATTTGATACCGTAAGATTGTTTGCATAATTTAATTCTTACATCTGCTTCTCCTTTCTTTAAAAGTAGATCCTCCTGGCTGACAACAAACAGCCTGCAATCATAATGCATACAATAGAGTTCTCCAGTGAGAATTTGGACGCAGATAGGACCTTGTTGCTTTCTCCTGTTCTTTAATCACAGGCTGAGCTGCCTGATGCCATCACCCAGAGTCTCTGTATGTCTTGCTTAGACATGAAAGAGACTGCAGCCAAATGCAGGCTTTCCATTTGCCACTTAGTCTCTGACTGTCTTTGAAGTTTATTTGAAGAAGTAGTCCCTGACAAAGCAAGGAGGCAGTTTTTCATGTGAGATTATATCCCTTGCAAAATATTCCCTCAGCAGTGAGAAGGAGACAGTGATGTAAGAAGAGAGCATTCCCTTCCTTGCTTTTTACCAGGTATTAAGAGGGTGACCTCTGTGATTCTCCCTATAGAACAGAGGCAAGAAAAACTCTTTGTCATGATGAAATACAAACCCCCAACATGATGGGGCACAGCATGAACAGCCAGACCGTCATTTTGATTTCCTTTCTTTTCAGATAACCCAAGCATGTGTCGCATGGCTGATGTTAAAGGTGACCTGCAAATGGGGGTTAACAATGAAACACAGTAAACCTGAAATGAAATGGGGTTTTTTTCTGGTTGTTTTTTGAAGCAATAGATATTCAGGCCAGTCTACCCTGTGAGATTCTCTACAACTTAAGAATTACTGAAATAGGAGCTTTAAAAAAAATGGGAACTGAAGAAAGCAAAAAGTGGTTTAGTTAGGTTTTTTGACACCTACAGATACCCATTTGACTTCAATGACTAATATTTTGGGTAAAAGAACCCTTTCTTTTAGTATTTTGAATCTTTTGATTCAGTTTTAAATAAACCCAGAAGCTCTTAAAAATTCTGCAGCAAAGCCAGAAAATATCATATTTTATATCCTTTGTGCTTGGAAGGTAAATAAAGCAAGGGCAGAAAAACAAACTACTTCAGGCTTTACTTGTCCTAGAGAAAATAACAACACATGTACTGTTAATGGAACATCAGTCTCAAGCTTTATTTGGACAAGGCTACTTTGTGCTCTTAAAGCTCAAAAGGAACCGCAGTTCTTATCTGGTGAATCATGTAGAAGATAAACCAGTAGAGCTGCTAACCAGGTCTATGAAACGTGTTTGCAGTTATCTCTGCGTGTGATCTGTAATTTCTCTGCAGGGGAAGGTGAGATTTCGCTTCCTCACAATAAAATGAACATTTTAAGGGGCACCTTGCCTATTACATTTTTGAGGAGTGCATTTCCACGCTGCCCTACCAGTTTCGCTCCTTTCTTGAACTTGGTGCTTCTATCTCCACTCCTTCCGCTGCTTCCTTCAGCGGCAGCCTCTGCCTTTAGCTAGACCCACATCAGTGATGCATCTTCCACTGGGAGCCAGCAGAGCTAACTATCAGCAAAAACACTTTTTGAGCTCTGAGATCAGTTCCTTCCCAGGATGTTGTGTCAGCTTCCCTACCTTCTGCCTGCCATTAATTTCACTGGACCCCCAGGTCAAACAACTGGCCAAAAATCTGGAAAACAGCTGACGGTCAGAGCAGCTCCTACTCAGCATGTCCTCTCAGAGAGCACACTCCTGGCCCGGTCCTTTTGAGTGGCTGGACCTGCTTGACCCAATTTGTGGATTTTTGATCACTCCCCTGGGTCACTGATTTTCCACTTGAGGTTATTGGTTTGACCCCCAAACTGTGGGTCACTTGGGAGGTGTGATATGGCCCTGTGAACTCTGAACTCATCAGGAGCCAACAAAAACAGTGAGGGAGGGGAGGAGAATTTCATTAGGGCCTCCTCAGAGGTGGCAATGTCTGCCGAGCAAAAAGGCAGGGGTTGTTTTGCTTCTTGCAGAAACAAACATAGCATCTACAAGGGGCTGCCAAGTAGAAAGTGTTTGGTTTGGGTTGTTATGGCAATTTCTTTAAGGATAACCAACAGCATATACTTTTACACCATGAGCTATCAAGTGAGAATGGCGTTGCTTCAGAGGAGCCTTGCGCTTCCTGCCAGGAGCTGCCCCCAGTGTCCCAGACTTACTCCTAATGGTGACAGTATTTCTACAGCCAGAGCTTGGTATCTGTAGGTGTTTCTTCTACCTTAAAAAGATTGACTTTCTGATGGTTAATTCGACACACTTGGGAAGTGAAGGGCTGTTGATTTCCTGTATTTTCAGACTTGTCAGATGCAGGTTCATGTGAGAGGTTCATGGAGACTCCCCAGGCTGGTGGTTTGCACTGTGAGCAGCTCCCTAAGAGCAGACTTCACCGGGCATGGCTGGTAGGTGGGGAAGAATGAATCCTCAGGAAATAACTCGGCTTCAACATGCAATGCTGGTCATAAAAGGGAAGAAAAATGTCGTCATGGTAGCATGCGTATCTGCATGCATAACACCCACGGGGATCACCAGGGGAAGTGAGCTGGAGAGTGTGGTGCAGCCATGAGTGTATCTTTCATGGAATTTCCCCAGGGTTTCCCAAGGTTTTACTCATGTGAGAGTTCTGGTAATCATTGTTTAGATCACTGCTTCTGTTAATGCCAAGGTTCCTAAAAAAAACCTCACGTACCTTCTGTCTTTCTGGGCTTTCCTAAAGGATCCCTGTGAAGTGGATTCAAGCCTTATCTCTGTGTGCAGCCTCTCCTCCCAGCTGCTAAGCCTTGACTCTGGGGAAGAAACTCAAGAATGATATATTTCATTGGTGTTTCACCCTCGGAGAAGGGAAACTGATGCTGAGAGTGAAAAACTTGGATATTTCTTTATTTTTTAAAGAAAGATTTTGCCCTTCCCGCATGTTCCCCTCTGCAATTTGTCTACACAACCAGGGACAGTATTAGCTGTAAGTGAACCAATGGTGGATTTAGTTTTGTAGCATAGGTAACAGCAATGACAACCTGATGGCATAAGCTCAAGCTGCTTGGGTACATGCCTCAGGTCTGGTATGCTTATGCTTTGGCTCACCTTCACTGCACAGTCCTAGGTCAAAGCTGCCTGGATGTGCTGCCCTCTGCACCGTCACAGCTTCTGTGGCAGCGGTGTCACACCGTCTCCTAGAACGGCACTGGCTGAGCTCTCCTGGAAATGGCTCTTTTGGCTGGATGGCAAAACACATCTACCTCTTTTGCGGCAACATCCAGACCTCTTATGTGACTTGAGGGATGAGCTGTGTGCTGAAGGCTCAGTAGTTGATGCTGGTGGCTCAGTCCTGTTCTCAACAGTTGTTTTGGTACCAATTAACTTTGAATTTGTTACTTTAGAGTAATTCAATTCTGCAGTTAGAGCTCTGTCCAAAAGCTACCTGTCTCTTCAGTGAATTCTGGATCTGATTCCAAGCACAGTCCCTTTTTAATGTTTTCCACAAGAATTTGGTTGATTCTAGCTGTTGATGAGAACATCTTCTAAAATCTAACATACAGGATTTTGAGCATTATCCTTACATTAAAAGATGATGGGTGTAGGTTTGACATTTGTTCCTGTTGTTTTGCTGCTTGACAGAAAGCAGTTCCTGCCATCACAGAAGCCTTTTATGATTGGAAGTGCGTTTTTGCACACAGAGGAATTAAAAGCTGAGTGTGATGGGACTAGTGAGCAAGTCTTCATATAGAAGTGCGTGGAACAAGTCTTTGGCCTGCTGTGGAAATTAGGCTTTGTTGCAAGGCGTAGGTGTGTGAGCAGAGACAGCAGTTGTCTCAATACATGCAGTTAAGAGTCCTTTTAGTATCTCAGAGGGTGGCTGCAGGCCCTTCAGCACTTTGTCTGGACTGTCTCACCAGGAGGAGGGGGGGGAAAGCCAGGAGTGCCTGTCTTTTATAATGTTCTGTTTTTAAAGCAAAAAGTCTCTGGGGAGCGTAGGGTCCTAAAAGTCCAAGGCCTGGAATTCTTCCTTTTGCTCTTTCCATTTTAAACAGGAAACATTTGCACTAAGTTATTCCAGGGGGAGAACTGTAGGTTCATTTCAAGGCAGATAATGTTTGTTCATTGCCTATGTCCATGATTTACCCCATGGGCTTAAACGAGTGCAGCAGAAAACCACATGTTTTGTTTTATTTTGTGCAAAACAAGTTCCAGTGGAGTCTGGGAGCCCAGATTAAGAATGGGGGAGCACGCTTGTAAAATCTCTGTGTGAACAAAAGAGAGGCATTGACGAATTGTGAACACCTGATCTGCTGTACCAGAATGATGACTTTTTTAATAAATCTATGCAAAGAATATTTAAACAGTTGATGAGTTCAGTCCCAAAGCCACAAAGCAGGTGTAATTGATTTATACTTTCAGCCCCTGTTTTGGGTCAAAACCCTGCCGTCTTCCTTTAGCTCTCACTCGGAGAGAAGCTTCCTCTGCAGTCAATGGGAGGTTTTGCCCAAAGTGCAGAGACATTTGCAATCAGACTCGCAAAAATTCCTAATTGAGTTGAACTTTTGGGGATGCTCTGGTGACATGTCTGTGAGAACAATTATTTTTGCCATTTCAAAAGTATCACAAGTTAAGCTGTGCTAGGGAAAAATATCAATGCTTCATTAGTGCAAATCATGGAATTAAGATGCAGAAAGCTACAGAGAGGGCTTCATGGCACATCCTCAGGGATGACATGTTCACATGTTGCTTTTCACGTGAACTAGAGCTTCTCAGATCCATACTGATGCAGACAAGTTACAGGGCTGTTGTAACATCAGACCTTCTAGATCACAGGAGTTTTTTTGAAACCCCGTTGGCAGCTTGCCCGTTAAACACAGGTATCGTATCCTGACATCCCTAGCGTTTCTTCCAGGAGTTCCAGTTTTTCCAGCTATGGTGTTTGGAAAGTTTTACAGTCTGACATGTTAGAAGAAAAAATAGTGGGAAATGGCTTGGAAAGCGTGAATATTTGTGCATGTAAAGCTTATGGGATTTGCAGACTTGCAGACCCAACTCATCTGTTTATCCTCAGGCTAGATAAGATTCAGTCAAACATGCATTGTTTAAAGGAGCTTTGTTTCCATTATGGCAAATGGATCACAGGAGGCTGACTTTGGGAGCTGAAGGGCTCCAGTGCTCCCCCATTGTAAAAGGGCTGTGATGTGCGCTGGACCCTTCCTCCAGCGTCCTGGGTGTTACAGACTTTTGTAGCATGCAGGTGGGAGGCTTGTTATCCTTCAGAAGTTCTTTTGATTCATCTGGATCTGTCATGCTTGGGGTGGCATTTCCTTTCCCAAAGTAAACATATATTGTGAGTACAATAATGTGTCTCTCAGCTAGTAGACTGCCTTTTTATGTGCTTTATTATGTTTTTCCTCCTCAGGCGTGGACCTGCAGAGCCACTGGAATATTTAACAGGGCCACGGGTAATATACAAAGAGAGAGATCTTCCCTACTACCAAGGAGGACAGCCTGTTGTCCACCCATCTAAGGGGAACTACATCCGTGCGCCAGACACAAGAGTGGCCGAACTGAGGTACCCCCAGTACTACCCAGCCCAGCCCGTCACAAACCAGCATAAAGGACCCCTCCGGCAGGATGTGCCACCTTCTCCTCCTCAGTCCCACCGAGCACCAGCTTATAATGAAATTGTCCGACACCGTGGGACCAGTCCAGACCAGTACCAGTACCGGCAACAGGATCCCAGGCAGAAGAACCCCATGACTGCAGCTGTATAGCCATGCACTGGACTCGCCAGCGAAGCCTGGGAGGAATCCCGCCGGACATCATCCTTGTAGAGTTGTTCCCAAGCGTAGCTGCCTGTAAGAATGGCACACGAGACCTGGAGTCGTTCTTACTGAGCTGGGCTCAGCGTAGGTGCTTTCTAACAGGCGAACTAAAGCCGCGTGAGGTACGATGTGTTTTGAGTACATGAGGTACCAGTTGAGTATTTTTTAATTCCTTTTAAAAATAGAAAAATGGCTGCTGGAAATGAAGCGCAACACTTAATACACCTCAGGGCTATTCACCGAATCCAGTTACACCTATACAGTATGTAGCCATCTGTATAAGGGCAGTGGTGTCACCAGAGTTTACTTCAGAGTGCTGTTGTAGAGCCTTTAAGTGAGAACACAACATGCAGTACGGACTTCGTGCAGAGCTGGGGATCTTGTGTAATCCTGTGCTGTGACCGTGAGTTGACAAGGGACTGCTGTGGAGTTAGCGGCGCATTCCAGGCACGTTCAGACCAGCAGCTCTGCGCTTTATGGGATGCTGCAGTTTCCAGATTTGTAATCTGGCCTCTGTCTTCCTCTTTCTCTTTGGTGGTGGCAGCATTTATCTTGCAGCCTTCATTTTTTGCCGTTCGTGTAGCAAGATTCTCCTCTCATCGCACCTGCTGCATTAGAAGTAAGGCGAAAACCTTTATGCGCCATGCTTGGGCAGGCTCACAGAGGACAAGGCAGCCAGCCACCTGAGAAGTGTGTGTCTGTAGATGTGCGTGTGTGTGCTTGCGAGCATTTCTTAGTTGTACAGTGTGCACTCCTTAAATGGATCCTCAGCTGCTGTTAATAAGTGTCGCTCTTGGGGTTTCAGTGGAGCTGGCCTGGGAGAAGTGGCTGAGCATGGACTCCATAACTCATATTAAGTTACTGTATCAGGTGCTGCCTTGGCTCCGGCAGGGCAGCCCCTTCCCGTCCCGCTCTGGGCAGGGTTACAGCGAAGTGCCTGCCAGTGGCGTGCCCTGCCACCACGGGAAGGCACCTGTCCCTGCGGGTCCACCCTTGCTCCCGCAAGGGAAGCTCAGCCTTGGGCAGCACCAGGCTGGTGCCAAGTGCCAAACTACTCGAGTTCCCGCAGCCAGGGGCCATCAGATCAGCAGGGAAAGGGGCTTTTCGCAGTGAGGGGCGAGGGAAAAGACAAGGAAAGCAACAGGGGGGCTTAAAGACCCTGTAGCCTGGGAGGAAGAGGAGAGAATAGCTGTTCGTAGCAAGTTATTTGTAGCAGTGCGTAGGAAGAGAGAAGGTGTGGGTGGGGAGAGGGGGCTGGCAGTGCAGCAGAGCCGTGGGGGGACAGGGCGGTGGGGTACCTGCCAGCTCTTTGCCCCATGTGGCCTGAGCTTGCCTTGCAGCCAGCCAGCCTGCCTGGGAGGAGGTCAGAGATCCATGTCCCCAGCCACAGGGACCTGTGCTACCCACCCCAGCAGGGCTGTGGGTGCTCAGAGATTTGGCTCAAGGATTTTGTCACAGGGAAACCATACAGTCTTGCCACCTAGAAATATATTTTGGTGAAGTTTTCAAGTGTCCTTAATTCCTCGACTATTGCCTTTTGGGAGCTTTATTAAACCATTTGGGCTCATCTCCTCATCAGGGAGAGACTGTGACCTGGCTAAGGATTAAGCACAAGGATTTCTTTGATGTCTTTTTGACACCTTTGGTATGCAACAGATTAAATCACATAGGTCACTTCCCAGGCATTAAATATCACCGGGAAGATCTGTCCTGCTAGGAGCGTGTCTCTTTACTAGATATCCCTGGGAAAAGGGCTCGTTAGAGTAAGAGGTCCATGAAGCGCAGGGCAGGGTGCGTCTATGCACTGCTGCTTTCCAGGGGCCACAGCTGGCAGGTAATGGCCCTCAGGAGAAGCAGCTTTTAATCTCAGCCAATGTTTCTTCTGTGCTGCTAATGCTGGTGAGAGGCTGGCATAACCCAGGGCATGGGGAGCACTTGCAGCAGTCCAGCTGGCCCAGCAGGCTCTAGCGTTTGTATTCACACCGATCTCTACCCACCAGCCTGGCTGGGAAGCAGGGGAGAGGAGACGGCTTTGGGGTGGTGGGGGAACGTGTCCGTAATTCAGATGCAGGGCTGGACTCCCTGGGGCAGGGGCAGACACAGCTCTAAACCCAGTCAGGAAGAAGCATTGGTGGGAGGGAGAGAGGGAGAGGAATGCAACCGATTATGAAGCAAGTGTGTTTGATTCTTGTTCCATTTCTTTCTGCCCTCTTCCCTAGTAATGTAGGAGGGGAAAAACCTCTGGAGGGAGGGTTGGATGTAAAGCTGGATGTCTCTCGGTACCCTCCATAAATAAGGCACATTCCCTAAGGAAACTCTGCCTGTCGTGTACGTGCTGTACACAGCCTTGTACTTCTCTCAGAGAGTTTTAGATTCTGTGGGATACTCAGCCAGGACTTGGCAGCCACAGGGTAGCCACTGGTGTTATGAGGGCCCGCTGAAAGTGATGCGAAAACAAATTAAAATACTTTCCTTTCCCTCCTTGAAATAGAACCCCTGATACATTTGATCCAACTGTAAAGAAACTAAGATGTTTGCGACAGTGGCTTTATCAAGCCAGGCCACAATTAAGAACAGCTCTGAATATAAGCTACTGCCTTTATAAATCACTCTCAACTAACCCTTCAAATGGCGTCACAGCACAGTGAACAGAACTTATTTACAGTATTTCAAGAGCCAGGGCCAAATAAAATCTGGATGGAAACAGTTCCTGGGTTATTTATAGCCTTTGAAGGACCTGCGCAATTGTCTCCCCACAACCTGAATTCTCTCCTTAACAGCTCCCCTTCACTGCATCGACTCCACTCGGTTGAGGTGGACAGATCAAACGAACACCTTCTGAGTTGTTAATCTTACCCAACACGTTATTAAATGATGCTTCTGCTGTTAGATCAGTACAGAGCTACAAAAAAAAAAAAAAGAAAAAAGTGCTACAAGTATAATATATGGATGCATCCTACAGGTGAGGAGCTAAGGAGGAAGAACGGTCTGACTTAGCTGGGGGAATAAGACCGAAAAGTATTACAGAGAATCTCATCAATCTCTGGTGCCATTGTTCTGGGAGAAAATTGCCATTTGCTGGTTTAATATCTGGTAGAGGTACGGTATTTTCAAAAGTATAATGTGTAACTACAGTATATATAGTCAGCTTCTCTGCAGTGTAAAACGTATGATTTTAGCACCATATTGTGGAAAAATATGTACCGTGCAGAATTCACGAGGTGCTACAACTGACGGTTGAAAATACACACTTGCAAAATCCAAAAGAGCCGTTAAGTAACAAGTTGTTCTTTTCCCCATATGTCCATATGTTTGGGAAAATTATGAGTCTGAAATGCTCTTGACACGTAATTGCCTCGCACTCCCTCATCCAAAATGTGCCAGTCCAGCAGTAAAGTTACTGACGTAGCGGGTGTGAAGGGAGAGCTTGGGTTTGCCGCAGGAGCAGCGTGCCATAAGCGTGCGTGTGAACAGGAGTCAAGACAAGGGGGAGAGAGGCCCGCTCCTGCGTGAAGCTGGAAGCTTTGATTTCCTGAGCTGGTGGCGTGCAGCCTGCATTTTCTGGCTCTGGCGCGGGGCCAGCTGGGCCCAGCAGTTGAAAGATTAAGAGATAGAAAAAGAGCCTGTGGATTTTCTGAGTGACCACCCACTAGTGAGCCATGATCTTGGCCCGCGAGCAGACATTACCACTGTGATATATTATGATGCAGAAGTCTCTATAGGCACCCCTCAAATGAATAAAGAAATACCAATTGCCCTTTGAGGGGAAAAAAAAAAAGGGGAACTAAGCATTAAAAAAAAAAAGGCTCCTGCCTTGAAAAAGTGCATGCAGCCCTGAATTCCAATTCACTCCAGCTTCCTGATCTAGAAATAGCTTCACATGCTGCCTAAGTTTTTTACAGATGAATTGTGCTACCTCCTCCTCCCAGCCATCACAGATTTGTTTATCAGAGAGTTAGCGTGGTGAGTGAATCCTACCGACTGCTCCACCAGGGCCCCATCCTGACCCTCTGCTCTGAGCAGGGGCTGCTTTGCACTTCCAAAAGGCCCTACACCTCTGCTCTCCGTCACAGTTGTTCTGCAGAGTCTCTAAGCCTTATGTGCAAAATCGGAAGCCCTATTCACTTATCTCTGCATAGAAGAGAAGGCTTTGTAAGACATCATTCTGTTATTGGTGGGGAGAGAGAGGTGTTTGTGATCCTGACAATACCTGTGCGTTTAGGTGAAACTGATTTCAAAATCATGTGTGATCGTTTTGGGGGAGAAATTCAACACACAATTTGAGAGGTTTTTTCTAGTACCACGTCAAAGATTTTGATCTTTTGTTACATATGGCTATATAAATTTTACCTGTTTTATTTTGCATTAAAATAAAGGCTTTAAGACTATATATGATTATGTATTTGTATGTTGAGTCTTTCTCTTCTTTGTATCTACAATGTCCTCCTCACCACTGGATGTGATTTGGTAATAGAAGATCACGCGTGATGAGGCCAGATCAGAATTGGTAAGGTGACTTTTAAAAAAAAAAAACAAACCACAACAGCCATGCGCTGCCTTGTAGGAAAAAAAAAAAACACATCATGGGGCTTAACTTGATTTCCTCTCAAATTTGCATTGTCGTCAGTTGTAGAGCCGGAGTCCTGGTTTCATAGCCCTGACTGAAAGGAGAAGCAAGAGAGAAGTCCCTTGCCATCTTGGCGAATTTCAGCTTAGGCAACTACATCTTCGTTGCTGAAGTTCCCCAGACAGTTTCATCTCAACATCGAGGTCTTCTCTTGCCGTCGGTATCAACCGAGCTGTTTGGCGGCTGTGTAGCAGGTACCAGGTCCAGCCAGCTGAGGCTGTATTTCAGCGAGACAGCTGCAGCACTATCTTGCCAGAGATTTAGGACTCCTTGAAAGTTTTACACAGGTACTTAACTTGAGGTACGTGGGTCATTTCACTGAAGCTGATGACACTACTTTTCATACTCCAGATTATGTGGAAGCATAAATCTTTGTAGGATCAGAGCTATGGGTTGCAGAGCACACTGAGGTTCAGGCAAGAGCGTTATGTTAGATGAAGTAATTTTCAAAATAGCAGATATTAAAGTGAAAAGTCAGTAGAACAGGGAGAAGGAAGAATGTAGCCTGAGATGAAAATTTTGGTTTACTATAAAGAAAAAGGAGAGAGTAAAAGAACAAAATGGAAGGATAGAAAAGTGCAGAAGGTTTACAACAAAAGATATGGCAGAAATTGTAGTAATGGTTCTGTAAAAATTAATGTGTACTATACTCCAAAACATTTTGAATGCAGATATTTGTATTTATGTCCGAGACAGTTCATGGGCAACTCTGAGTCAATTTTAGCATGTATTACATTATAATTCACATAGATGCCAAGTTTAAAAGTTGTTGGGTCATAACTTGCACTCATAGCTCAAAACTGGACAAATGAAACCCTGATACCTCAGTTTCTCCTTCTGCTAAAGTTGTACAAAGAGTGACAAAAGACAAACTAGGAAAACTGAGTGTAAACTCAGTGACCACAGTTTCAGAAGGTACTCCTTCTGCCTTGGTGGTGGTATCCCGTGGTTTCCCCACAGCACCACTCACTTCCCTGGGACCTGGGCTTAAATTAAGATCTCTCTTGCAGTCACTGCCCTGTGTGCGTAAAGAAGTGTATGGAGCCATTTGACTGTTAATTAATTTTAATGAACCAGATTACACCCTCATAGAGACCTGCACTCTGCTGTAAGCAGCATGGGATGTAGTGCCTTTCCCCACGGAGGGTCTCGGAGCTGGTTACTCACCCCAGCAGAAACGCGGTGACCTGCTGCAGTGTGACACCAGGTGAGCACTACCTGTGGGCAGAACGTAGCAGCAGCTCGGGGGTGAGGACCACGGCAGCTGGGCAACTTGGGAGGCTTTTGGGAAGCAAAATGCCATTATCAAGATTGGAGAGGAGCAGGGCTGCTCCTGCAGCCTCCCAGAAGGCGTTTGGGGCTTTTAATAAGCCACAGAGGTCTCTGGCTCAAAGGCAGCTGCTCCGGAGGCCTCCTGAGGAGGTTGTTCAGGCTGCCTGCGCTTGGTGCGCTCGTCCCTGCAGAGGGGGTGCAGAGGCGCTGAGGAATGGCTTGGGAAAGTGTGGAAACAGGTGAGACAGAAGGGATTCTACTTCCCAAGCACGGGATCTGCTCCATGGAGGGCAGCTCTGCCGCTCTTTTTCCTCATGAGCTGGAAGGGAATGCCTGATGTAGGCAACCGGAGAGACAGGATTGCTCTGGGGATTGGGAAGGAGAGGTGAGGGGGAGGAGAGTGGGAAATCACAGGGAGAGGCAACTGGAGCAAAGGAAAAGGGATAAGAAATTAAAATAGGTTGGGAAGGGGAAGGTGGGGGGCATCAGGAAATAGGTGGTGGAGAGAAGAGAGGATTTTCCCCAATGTGTGAAGTTCACATGCCAACAAGGACGGTGTCGCTTTCTGAGAGGCTGACCCCTGCTCCCCTATTTCCATTTTGCATCCCAGGCTTGCATTTTCTCTCCACTGAGCCCAGAGTCGGGATCTGTTTGCAGCACAAATCTACCCGTGCCTGAGGGAGGAAGCAGAAGGGCAAGTAGGAATTGTGAGGAAGCCCATCAAGCAGCATGGGGAGAGAGAGGCACCCCTCACCTATCACTGCCCCCTCCCCTACATCACATCCTGCCACCCAAATCTCATGGCCTGCTCCCCACATGCCTCCCTTCACCTCCCTGGGTACCACTGACACCACAACGTCCCCTTCCCTAACTGCCCCTTCCATCCCTGGTTCCCCCTGATCGCTGACATCCTCAAAGCCACATTGACCTTCAAACACAACTTTTGCCTTCACTGCTGAGAAGCCTTGAGCCATCTGTGAGGGTAGGTAACCAACACCAGTTCTACTGGCACCTGAAAGTGATACGGAATCAAAGCATGCGGCCCCCAGGGCTGGCATTCCCGCGCAGTGCGGGCCGGGGCTGTGCCGTAGTTACAGACAGGGACAAGTTGCAGGCACTTTTGAGTCACTTCCTTTGTGGGTATAGATTGCAAGAAAGACACAGATTTTTATCTCAACCGTCTTTTTGCTTGTCTAGAACAAGCCTTTGACATGCGCAAAAGCTGTTTTATTGCTGGCCTGGCACAAAAATCCTGAACTGGTTTCAGGGGCCAAAAAGGTGATTATGGTCTTTAAAACGGAATTAGTTCTCAAACCATTCCCAAAATATGCCTGACAAACTAACCCAAGCCAGACGAGCTGGCTGTGCTCATGGCAAAAAAAACTCAATGCAGAGGAAACAGTCCTGCTTTGCTTTTCCAGAAGAATATCTGCATCTGAAAGAAAATAATTTATTGGGAAATATGTACAGTAGAGTAAAATTGCAAAATAAGACATTCAATGAGGATTCTATATAAAACTGTGCCCTTTGCCTCCAGCAGGTAATGAATAAAAATGATATAAAGCAGCAATGAACATTCAATGTTTTATATTTAAAATACATTTTGTGAGGAAAACAATGTGGCATAGAAACAGGACTGAAAGGTTCTCCAAGATAATGCCAGAAGCTGCAAGATGTTAGCAGCATTGTCGTGTAAGTTTCAAGGTGTAGGTTTTTAATTTTCTCTTATGAATCACAGAAGCAGTCGTGAAAGCTGTCATTAAAATTCATTACAAGAAAAGTAAACTTACATTAAAATCTACCCCATTCTTCTCTGAATTCTTGGTACTGGTTAGGAAGCACTGTCTGCTTCACTGCCAAAACCTTACCTACGCAATGTGATTTAATCTCTAGGCTCTGTTAAATTGGAGTTTTCATACTTCACATCCTTCAATCCAAAGTACAAAAAAAAAAAGATAAAAAATTGCATCCTAGATTTTCAAACCAGCAAGCTTCAATTTTAAGTGGCTTCATCTGCCATAATTTTTCTAGGAATGAAAAGAGTATAAAAAATAGAGCAAATATGAAGAAACTAGTTTATAAGTAAATAAAAGTAAATAAAACAGTCCTCCTTTCCTTCTTCCCTCCCTTTTCCCTTCCTCCTAGGTATATATATGCAAATAAATACATGCATATATACTTAGGTATTGCTGCTTTTGATCTAAAAGCCAGTTTACTTTTCCAACTTATTTCTAGCCATTCCCTCTCTGGGAAGGAGAGCCCGTGGTTACAGTGATGTATGCAAGTGAGACAAGAGGTAAAAACGGTGATGTCCTAGTTCGTGAGTGGATGGATGTACAGAACAACTGGGACTGAGCTGCGCACGGCAAAGCCAGGAGGAAGTTTTCAGACAGAGCAGCATTTCCACATGCTACGTGTCGCTCCAACGCCTGCACCTCTGTAAGTGACAATTTGCAGAGGTGGGTTCAGTTTGCAGGGAGGTCCCTGCCCCAGATGTGGAAAGGATTTGCTGAGGTTGCCACAGTTGGTGAGCGCCCCCGGGCAGGCACTGGGGCCATGGCACAGCGGCCGTGTCCTCACTGGCCTGGCCAGGATGGGAAAGGCAGGTGGCACATC
Organism: Chroicocephalus ridibundus; assembly: GCF_963924245.1. Taxonomy (NCBI): domain Eukaryota; kingdom Metazoa; phylum Chordata; class Aves; order Charadriiformes; family Laridae; genus Chroicocephalus; species Chroicocephalus ridibundus. The sequence continues at coordinate 31,020,156 of NC_086290.1, forward strand.
TAGGGAGATGGAAACCAGGGCATAAGTTAGAGCTATCACGAGGCTGCTTTAAGATTATGTTAAGCAGCCTGACAGCCTGCTGGTTATTTCAGCAAGCAGAGGAAGTCAAAGGCACTCTTAGCATGACCACTTGCCAGCTCTGCATTCAGGTTTGGCCAAATCAATCAGAACTAATTCAGTTATGGGAGCGTTAAGTGCAAGAAGGGTGTTTCCAGGTCTGTTCACAGAGGCGCATGCACACATCCTCTTTACCATGGAGAATGTCTTTCCTTGCTTCCCTTATTCCTTGTTCTTCCCTTCCCTACTACTCCCTTGGAAGTAAGCCCTCCAGGCCAGTCATTTTTCTTTATCTGTAAGAAGAGGACAGTGAGGCCTCAGTCCAACGTGCATTTAACGCAGTCGTGCTGCCTCTTTCCCCCTCCTGCCCTATCCCTCCCTCCTAAGTACTTGGTCCCACCCCATCCCCCACATCCTTTCTCCTTCCCCAGTTTTAGGGATTCTCATTGCTGTGAGAGGACAAAGGTAACTGAGCTGCTATTGAAAAAAGGACCAACTTGTTTTTTCTTCCCTGGACTGTTTTTAACATGGATCATTTCCCAACTCAGTCCTCCAAATTGCTTTGATGGCACAACAGAATGGATAGAGCGGTGAAGGGAACAAAGCTGGGGGGTGTGAGGATGGGTTGGAGAGTGGTTAGACTGCCGTTGCTACAAAACAGAAAAGGAAAAGAAAAGCAAGAACGCTAAATCACAGCCAAAGCGCAGTGTATTTAGGAGCTTGGATTTGAAAAGCCAAGCACCATCTTCTGCAACGGTTACATTCCTCTGCACATTTACTTCTGGCCAAGTTTCCTGAGAGCAGAGGCAGCATTCACCAAGTTTGAATTCCTGCGGCTCTCGCCTGTGGATTTTCATCTGCGTTCAGCATTAGGAAAAGAGGGGGAATTGTGAAGCTTCACTTAGGCTGTGGCTTTTCCCCTTCCTGGGATGAGTTATGTGTGGAGACAACAGGGAGCCCTGGGACCCTTCTCTCCCTTACAGACTGGGGGTAACACGTGTCACCTTGATGGCCTCGGGACACAGGGCACCGGGGGAGGCAGTATATTTGTGGGCCCAGCTGTGCAGGACATGCTGAGGTTCCCACCTACTTGGGCTTCCTCAGCTCAGGATAGCTGCTGCCCAAAGACTCCCGTGTGAGGGGTACAGGGGACAACAAAGTGGTGACCACAACAGGTCCCAAAGCATGGCCAGGGTGGTCACTGTCACGGCAGGGGCTCTGATCATGGTGGTTTTTCTGTAGGACTTTTTTGATCCCCTGACAGGGGCTGGCTCAGGGATGCCAGCAAATGATTCAAGTCACCCTGCAACGTGGTTTGTATCAGTCACGGGTTTGGCTGGCAACGGTGACATTTGGCCGGTGCTCCCTGGGTCCCGAAGGCAAAAGAGGAGCCCGTCTGCCAGCTGAGCTCGGGGTCCTCCCTGGCCCTGCAGACTCTGGGAGAACAATGGGAGCCCTTGGCCCGGCACGGGCAGTGTTTGGGGCAGTGTTTCAAGGAGTGCGGCTTTTGTTTTGGCTGTTTGGTTGCACGTCTCCTTTTGGATGTTTATGCTGAACAAGAGGCACTTGTTCTCTCACCGACTTCAAGGAGGTTGAGTCCAGCTGGATTTGTGCTTTAGGTGTAGGGAGCCAACAATGCGCCCATCGGCTGCCCCATCCCAGCAGAGCCTGGGCACGTGTGCTTGTCCTCGTGCTCCCTGGAGCAGGAATGAAAACACACTTTGCAAACAGCCTTGCCGGAGCAGGGTGTGGGTACCATGCCCACAGGGCAGCTCTCAGGGCCCTCTGCTTTGGGGAATGCTTTCAAGCTTTACGTGCCCAGGATGTTGTTCAGTTTTGTCCTCTAGCTGCCAAGTAACCTGCTTGTCTGCTTTAATTTGCTAAGCCTTTTTATGTTTAAGAAATCCTTTATTTATTTAAAAAAAACACTCTTCCAATCAGTTCACTCCGCTCCTTTCACTTCTGTCTTGCCCTTCTCCCCACACCTCCTGCAGCCAGAGCCTTGGCTTACAAGCCAGACCGCCAAAAACACAAAATAGGCCCAACAAACGCCAAGCAGAGACAGGTGCGTTGCGCAGGTCCAGGTGCAAGGCAGGCAGGCAGGCAGGCTCCAGATACAGTGATTCAGCTGCAGGCAGACAAACGTGCCGTCCTGTCCACATCCGAGCGGGTCTGTGTGCAGGGACGGCTGCCGGGGGCCGCGCTGGCATGATGGGCCAGCACAGGCTGGTGATTGAGCAGGGAGAGGGCTCAGTTTACTTTTGCCCCCGGTGCAAGCCTTCTCAAGCTAAGGTGTTCTAAGCTGTCCTTAGCCTCAGATTAATAAATGCTGCTCTGTGGGAGTGTAAACACAAGAAAAGAATGGTACCAAAGAAACAAAACAAAACAAAACAAAACAAAACAAAAGAAACAAAACAAAAATCCACCCAAAAAATTCAGGCTGGTGCTGTGCAGTCAGGACATTTTTTTCCTAACAGGACATGGGATCAGAGGAAAAAAATATGTATTATGATCAGAGGAAAAAAAATATGCATTATGTAATGTGTGTCTGGGGGGCAAGGGGGGTCAGCAGACAAATTAAAGATGTTGTTGGCTGAGTTGGAGAGCCCGTGAAACGAGACAGTTCAGCAGCAGGTCCCTGGCGTGGTGCGTCCGGGGCTGCGGGCAGGTGAGGAGGCCAGCAGGGCCCGGCCATGGTGCGCGGCTGGTCTCGGTTCAGGCCCTGGCGGCGAAGGGGCGAGCAGCAGCAGGGGCGGCAGGTCGGGTGAGGGTCCCGGCGTGGGGCCCGCCTGCCTCGCGGCTGCTCCACCGCAGCCGGGGAGAGCTCTACACGCGAGCAGAGCTCCCAGCCAGCTTCCCTCAGCCTCAGGGGGAAACCGGGGTGGGACAGGCTGGCGTGTCATGCCCCACAGCCACTGTGGCTGGACGTGGAGAGCATCCAGGCTCCTCAGCCAGCTTCTGTGGAGGCAGGGGAAGCACCATAGTTGTGGCCATCCTCCCCATCACTCATGTGTCCCAGCGACACGGTATCTTCTCTGAATGCAAACCTCCTGCAGGCACAACATATGGAGGACCATCCCCCTGCCCTCATGCAGGCCCACAGGCCACACAGAGGAGAGGTGGGATCCAGGTTGCTGGGCTGCAGACAAAGCCAGGAAGCTGTTGCTGGTCAGGCATTTCAGGGGAGGGCATGATTTCCACAACAATAAACGCATCTGATTATTTGATTAGTGGGAAGATGAGGTCCCCAGGAGGAGGGCCTCACAGACAAAAGAGGAATAACTCATGCCCCCACTGGCTGTGACAGGGCAGGAGGATGAGGGCAATGTCCTGTTGAGGCTTTGATCAGCCGGGGTCAAGCACGAGGCTTGCTAACATGTCTGAAGCACAACTAGGAGAAGGATTTTCCTGCCGCAGCCTCATGCCTGGCCCCCTCCCAGCCCTCCGCTACTCTTTTCCACAGCCCTTCACCCCATGTCTAGGGATCAAGATGGGGGCCTCCTCCAGGTCCTGCGTCCTGGCCTCTGCTGGCTCCTGCAGGGCCCCATCTGCTCTGAGCCCCACAGTGCTGGGCATCACAGAATATTCCTCTACTCCAGCCACTTATTCATCTGCATCTCCTGCAAAAAGTCAGGGAAAGAGGGTCCTTGTGTCCCCTTGTCACCCCCCTTGCCATGGCGCAAGCGGAGAAATGCTGGCAGCAGCAGGGAGGCAGGAGAGGGATGGTAGGGCTGAGGGGGTCATTTTCCAGTTCCACCTCTCCTGGGCACTTGCATAGTCGGGTCATAGTCACGGGCACTTGGGGGTTTTCCTGTCCCATGGAGGGTCGAGCTGTCCCCTTCACCTCTGTGACAAGAGGTCCTGGGGACTTGGCTGCATTTCAAGGGTTGGTTCTCCTCAGTGGTGCCAGCAATTGGTGATCCTGTGGATAACTGGTGGTCCTGGATGGAGGCTGGATAAAGTGTTTAGCTTAGCTGTCTTACAGCTGCTCTGTGCCTTCCCAAGGCCGCAGCTTTAAGGCCTTGGCACCCCAATAGCCTGACCTATGTGAGTCCCTCCTGCAGAGAGCCCCAGGACACAAAGGCACTATGTGGGTATAGAAAGGGCTTGGAGATCGGAGCTGCACCCTTACTCTCCCTTGGACTGAGCTACAGTACGTGTAAAAGTAACTTGTATTTGGCCCACAGAATCATAATAGTTGGAAAGGAGAGCAAGCAGGAGATGACTTGGCACTCAGAGATTGGAGCTCTCCAAGATCTTTACAAACACAACAAAATTAACCCTTGCAAGAGCGAGAAACACTACTCGTCTCCTACATGGAGAGAAGCACTGGCTGCACACAGAAATCACTGGCACTCTGAAAAGCAGGGTAAGCACTCCCCCACCCTCCAAAAAAACCAGCTGTTATTTCAAATACAGGTCTGTACGCGGAGTTGTATTGTGGAGGTGCAGTATACAGATCAATGTGTGGGCAAGCCCTGAGATTTTGATCCCGGATTACATCTAAGAGTTTATCTAATACCAAAAAAAAAAAATCTTCTCCCTTTGATGGGGGTGTGCTCTGTGAGGATTTCAGTGTGGACACAAAGTGGCATAGGCTGGGGCAGTGGTAGTTTCTGCTGTGCATGCTTCATGGCCCCTGTCACTCCCCAAGCTCTTTCCACGAGGAAAGGTTTGCCACAGCCTGTTTGTCATCTCACACCCTCAGTAAATCATCCCAACATCATCTGGCTCAGCTGTCCTAGGAATCTGGACAACCTTGACAGAAAGTATGGATAATGGACTGGGAAATCCAGCAGAAGGGTTTTGGGGAACATGAGACTGTAAGATATAACTCTTCCCTGATCTGCCTCAAGACCTTAGGTCTCTGCCTGACAGTGCAGCTAGAAAGCAGCCCTTTAAATGGGCACTACTTCAGAGATATTGACTTACCAGTGGCCTGGGTACAATTCCCCATGAAACTTCAACCTGGGATATGCATGTCGCTAAGAGACAAACAATACCATCTGCAGCTTGCCCCTTCGAGATGTCGTCTCTGTTTATAGAAAAGAAGGGGGTGGCGAGCGTCTGTTAAAACGTATTACTTCCCAACGTCATCTTTGAGGAGTCATATATTTCAGTGGGACTAGTCAGTCAAAACTGTCTAATGGCACAACGGTCAGTGCTCCTCCTTAGCTTCCTCCTCGCAGTGGCTGCTGCAGAGGGACAAGGATGCTAAAAATAACACTTCTATCCCAAAATATCTTGACTTATTTGAGGGTGTATATGTAGAGGGAGCACTAATATTTCACGTGGCTGGTGCACTGTGACTTGCACATCCCTGGGGAAGCAGAGCTCTCTGGAGACCTGTGGGGAGAGCAGGGGAGTGAAACCATAAGCTGAGGGAACAGGGAAAATTTTGTGGAGCAAAAAGAGATGTTTCTTTCACCTTCCCATAACTACAGGCTCTGAGGCGATTACCAACAGAATCAATAGGTTCAGCTAACGGTAATGAAAAAATTGGAGAAGAAAGATGCCCTCCCCAACCTGCACCCACATTCTCATTTACCTTGGGCAAAAAGCGAAATAAAACATGCCTAGATAAGAATTCTCCACCAGAAGCAGTATTTTATACACACTCGCAGAGGGTAAGTGACTTCATGTGGTATACAGCAGTGGGAATTCAGGCATGTAATGTAATAAAAAGAAAGGATTTTTAGATTTGTCTCAGGAACCCTGCTAGCTCAGACATTATAAAAAAAGGATCCCAAACCTTCGTGTTCATCTGGGTCTTAAAAAGAGTGAAATATGTCCCCACTTTGAGCATGGTTCTTTAGTTTGAAAAATTGCTGCAGGAAACACAGGCAAACAGCACCTCACATCTGAACTGCACGTTACCATCCCTCAGCTCTTTACTAGTGTAGTTAAATTCCACAGAGCAACTGCTTAATGAACTTCTTTGCTTAGTAAACTTTTGACTAGTCATTTGCATGGGATGCGGGAGCACAGGGTCCAAGCCTGGACCTGGGCTTCCAAGTAAAACCACAAGGCAAGTAAAAAGTCTTCTAGTGCTGCCTCTGGGGGTAAAACGGCAACACAACACAGCAGACCAGGACAGGACATGAAAAATACAGTAAGCGCTTAGAGCTGACAGGCATAATGTAATGTGACCCCAGTCACGTTGGTATTTGATTAGCGAACGCGAAGGGATTGGGAAACAGCCCTGCTCTTAGGAGAAAGAAATCTTTCATATCCCCTATAGTCAAACCCTCAGCTTTGTTTTATCTGGGAGATGGTATCTGAATGCTTTAGCAGAACAGGCTGTTCTACCAGAGTGCCTTAGTCCGTCTATGTCCCTGTGCACAGGACTTTCCCCTGGAGGTGCCGGCTGAAGGAGAAGTGGCTTGTGGCAGTCCCAGAGGAGGTCTGTGGCAGACTCTGCGGTGGTTTGTGAGCCTCCCTTGTGCCTGCTGCATGCAGGGCTGTGGCTTCACACCGCGGATAGGGAGAGCTTGTGAGTTTCTGTGCGATGCTTTTAAGCTCAGTTATTGGGAGCTGGCTGGGGGGAGTGAGGGGGACACCAACTTTGTATGCTGCAGTGGGGGTCAGAGGCTTAAGCTACCAGGGTCGTGCTCACTCTTTCTCTGTAGAATCTCACAGAAGGACAACCAACATGTCCTCTTCTCCTCTACCTCCTCTTCCCAGGGCTGCAGGTGTCTGGGTTCAGCCTGCATGGGAACCCAGGCAGCTGCCAGTTCACTCTGGAGAGGAGCTGAGCATAGCCAACCATAACGAGAGAACCTTTTTAGGGGGCAAAATTAGAGGCTCCATCTTTCCTGTTCTTCCTCCACACTCCCTGCACCGCATCGCACGTCTGTGGCATTTTCTTTCAGTCAGCTCAGTTTTAATCCTGAAAGCTGCCTCCCTCCCTGTGTCCCAGCATTTCATTTCCCTTGGAGTAAGGTACATAAGTAAATAACGGCAGTCAAAGCCCTGTGTGCGTACCGAAGCCTGGAGTGCCAGGAAGCAACTGGTGTGTCTGATTTTCTAGTGAGAGTCCAGGTGCAATCTCGGCAGCGCGGCTACTGTCTGCCTTTCAAGCAGATGTCTTCATCTAAAGCTCCTGCCGCCACCCCATTCCCTTTGTGTGTCGGCGCAGGGAGGACGGGAGCGGGAGACAATATAAATTAATATCCATTGGAATGACAGCAGCTGGTGCCTTGCATAGCTGCAAACACGTGTCTTAGAAGTAGAGTGATTAGTCGTAAAACTGTAGAGCTGAATGTTTATGCTTCATCAATTACAGGAAAACAATAGATGGGGTTTTTTTCCAAGTGGGAGGAATGAGGGGAGGGAGGCTTCAGCCATGAGATGATTTTCTTCTTTTTTTTTGGTAATGATAGCTGCAAAGAACATGGAGCCTAGTTGCTGAAGGGACAGCAAACAGCGGCTTCTGGGGAGCCCACTGGTTGCTGGCTCTCGGCAGCACTTTTGAAAAACAAGATCCGTGTGTGGGGTTTAGACCGCAAACTTGTTAACATTTAAGAGGACGCAGCTGCCCAAAGCAAGGAGCATGTGGGAACAAATTAGGCAAAGCTTTCCAATGCATGAGCATACATTCATTACATGTAGAGGCCTTCAGCTGTAAGAAGTCATTTTGTTTTGTTTCATTACCTAGAACCTCTCCTACTCCCCCAGTTAAGCAGAAGCGGTCCTGACAGAGGGGCGTCCCGTTGGTGCCTGCAGCGTGGCACAAGAGTGTGCGTAGGACTTCAGTTCTTAGCAGATCTAATTGCAAACACAGCCCTGCCCACATCCGCCAAAAAAAAAAAGAGAAATTGAGTTACATTTTGCAATAATTCTAATGGAAATGCTAATGGGATGAACAGCGATACGAAGCCAGTGAATGACCCAGCAATTTCATCTATGCTGGCAACCGATGACCATCTAAACCATGTTCGGGTAATTCTTCCTCTCATTAGCAGCACAATAACTCATACGCACAAATCCATAGGCATTTGCTATAATTTTTTAACATGGCTGGAAATAGAAGTAAGTGCATGCAGTATGTGAGCGTTACAGCATGTGTTGGCTGTAAATCTGTCTGGAAGTGGCCTGATCCTGTTCCTGGTTAAACCAGTGGGAATTTTGCCATTGACTTCAATGGAAGCAGGATGGGATTTTTTGGACTTATTTTAAAGTGGGACTAGTTTCTTTCAGATTCACAGCTAGATTTCAGTACTTGGCTTGAACTCCCGTCAATTCACCTTTCATGTGTTTAACAGATGAGACTTCTTTGCTGTTCACCTTCTGTTTGGCGTGGGCACTGTAACCGCTCTCTTCTGGATGACAGCCACCCAGGACCTGGTGTTCACGGGACCCATGGCAGTGCTGTGGGACTGCGTCGAGAGAAGGAGGGAGCTCACATTGCCTTCCCTGGGCATCTTTGGTATGAACATGTTAGAGCACTTTGAAGAGAAAGCTACGGCCTCCATGTTTTTCATCACTGGCAGGTGAAAGGGCAAAATGTTTCTTAGAGCATAGAGGAGAGACGTGAGTGGTGGTGAGGAGCACAGGGGCCTCTGCTCTGCCCGGAATGGGTCTAGTAACTCTGTGTTGTATCATGTAAAATGGAGTAACTGCAATCAGTATGGCTTTCCTAACCTACCTAGCCCTTTGGGATACCACTGTGTTGCAAGAATTAGGCTATACGTATAAACATTTAGCTTAAGTTTGTAAGGAAAAGAAGAGGCTTATGTATGGTATTTGGCCATGCGTTTCTGTGCTGCTGCCACAGTAACTTTTGAACCATTGGGCAATTTCATCAGAAATACAAATCTCCTGCAAGGTTTGTGAAAACAGCTGGGGAGATAGGACAGAGAGACCATATTAGTGCCATCACAACAGGACAAACCTGAGCTCAACCTTTATTATACATCTGTGGATCCAACCACATGCTAAGCACCTCTAGGAAAGCAGCGTTTGTATGTCCCTAATGAAGCTAATTGCTTCATTGATATTCATTTTTGGTGGCCACGGTATGATGGATCCAGCTCTTTTTTTTTTCTCTTGTAAGAGTATGCTCTCATGCTGCTCCTTTCTAGCATTGTCCGTTCTCCCATCTGGCCTCCTTGCTGAGCACTTTCCGTTCCCCATTCCCAGCTCTGCCTCTGCCCTGCTCCCCACAAAGAACCCTGGACTCCTCTGACAATTGTCTTCTCACTTTCCAGGGAGACATTTCTTCTCCTTTGCACTCTGCTAGTGGTGTGTCATCTAAGCCCCTTCTCTCATTACTCACCCAGGGCACCCCCTCTCAGCTGTTGATGCTTTACAGCTCATCCCTCCACCCCGCAATCTGAAATTTCCACCACAACAAACAACTCAGGAATGAGGCAATTAATATGTATTATTTCAATAGGAGGCTTAAAAACAAAACGCTTTTGCAACAACTTCCCAGTCAGAACCACAGAGACTATTGTAAGGCAGAAAAACCTAAGAAACGGCAGCTGTAAAATATATTTAAAAGCCTTTATTCTTTCCTATCACAATGTGGCAAAAGAGACTAAATACAGCTTTCCATTTGTTTAACTAAAAGCTGCCATTCCTCAGTCTCTTTGATGATAATGATACCCACAGTTACAATCAAACTCCAGCACACACATGGAAAACTTTGAGCTCTGTACCAACTTTGCACAATGTATTATTAATAGCAAGATTTGCGAACCCAAATGCTCTGAGGTGCTGAGAGCAAGGGAAAGCCTGACTGTGCTGGGCTCATGGCTGGTGCTGATAAATGTAGCGCACTGAGGAGGAAAAAGAAAAACCTGCAACTGAGGATTGTTTGTATTACAGTATCCACTGGACCCACTGTGCTGTGCATGGGGAGAGACCATTCAGGAGTTCGAAATCGAGCAGAGAAGTCAGACAAGGGGTGGGAGAGAAAAGGTATCAGCTGTTCCTATTTTGCTGACATGGAAGTGAAACACGGTGTGGTAAAGTTCCAGTACTGCCCACAGGCTTACACTGGGTTGTGTCCTGGGTCACTTCTCTGGCTCAAGAAGACCAAAAGACCCTACTGATTCCCCTAATCTGTGGCTGCATGGACACAAAACCACCCCTCATTTCAGCATGCCTATTAGTTGTTATTCTAGTGCATGTCTCCATTTCAGCAAATTCTCGGTGCTAAGCTCTAAGTTTGAACTTCTGAGAAGCACAGCCTGAATCTGCGGAAGGCCACGTGCTCCTAATGTCTTGTGAAGGCAGCTGAGCACTGAGCACAAGAGCAAAAACACTGATGTGCTGTACAAGCTGCCCAAAAACAGGCAACTTCCTGATTATTGTTCTGCACATCCCAGTTCCCTGAAGGACCATCCAGTGTAGTTATTTGAGGCATGAGCCTCAGTGCCATCCTATTGACTGTGAAGCAGTCTTAGCACCATTGATTTCCATGAGAAGTTACACTGAAAAATCAATGGGGTCTGTGTGCAGGATCCCGGGGAGAGAGGGAAGACGCCTCTTGGGAAAAAGACTACTCTGCAATGATAAGGAAGCAGCCCCATCCCCAGAGGGAAAGGGTGGTGACTGTGACTCAGAATGTTCATAGAAAGGGAAAGGAAGCAGGGTAGATCTCCTCTGAGATTATGGATTTCTTGTCTAAGAAGTGGCGTAAATGCGAAGTCTAACTTGAGATGTGCACGTATGTCAAAGGGAGGATTATGAAGACGATCTTCAGCCTGATACATCCAGCAGAGCTGTTTCCAGCAAGATCATAGCATTACTATGACATTTTTAGGAAGGTAAGCATGTACACAAGTTCTGTGCCAAACATGCTTTGAAATGTTCTCAAGGCACAGGAGTGTTTGGCTATGATGAAAACACAGCTCTGCCTTGCTTCCAGCTATCAGCTGGGATCCTCTAGATCTGTTCCGTTTCCTGTCCTCATCTGTCTTTTATTAGCAGAATATACATGGCTTTTTCTGTTGCAAGATTGCTTTTTGGGGTCACTGACATATTTTTGGTGGCATCAGCTGAAAAGCAGTGGCTCCCTTAGGAATCACTGACTTTCTGGGACGTCCTCACCTAAGCACTCCATGTTGAAAATCCATCTCCACACCACTGGGTATCCAGCAGCATCCAAAGAAAGTTCCTACCTCTGATATTGCACAGGCACAGTCAAAAGGCAATCTCTCCCTCAACAGTTTACAACTTAACTAAATGCAAAAGTAATCCACAGGCTTGTCATCCACGTTGTATCTGGCTCTTGGGTTTTGTCTGCTTTGTCTCTTCAGATTGTAAACTGTTTGAGGCAAGAACTGTCTTTGACTCTGTGTTTGGACAGCAGAGGGGTCCCAGTCCTTGCAGAGACAGGTACCGTAATACAAATAAGGCACAATAATTTATTTTAAAATGAACATCAAAGAAAATAAAAGATTAAAAGGGAAATAAAACCTTTCATAGCTCAAGGCTTCCCCCCATGACAGTGCTCCAGAAGAATGTGCTATCTGCTGTAGGGGGTGTCTAACCCCAGTTGCTGGGAGGGCTGTGCGATGTACCACCACGGGAGCCAACACCGGAATGCGCCTGGGCAAGGGGGGAGAGGAGAGGTCAAAAGCTAAAGCATGATAAGAAAAGAAGAAAGCCCTTTAAAATATACACACACATTTTCTTGCCAGGATCTATCAAGCCAAGAGCCAAAGCATGGTAATGGCATTTTGTTCATAAGGAAAAAGAAATCGCTTCTGGCCTAAGAATTTGTTTGCCAAGTTGCAGGCAAGGGGAGGGGGGGGTGTCTAAATGACTTGTTGGTTTAAGAATTTGTGTATTTTTAAGGGGTGTTTTAATAAGATTGCTGGCGTGGCCCTTTATAATACCGAGCACACAGCCCTGTAAGTACTTACTACAGAGCATGACACTTACACCATGGAAGCCAGCCCGGCGGAAGTCGATGGCAGCACTTACAGTTAAAGACGTCATGCTGGCTTTGCAGGGCTCAGCCACTTGGGTCACATCCAGACGTCAGTGAAGTTGATGGATGAACTCTCACCAGCTTCAGCAGACTTTAAATGAGGCCCTTGGTTTGTGACTGTAACTGGGTAGGGGTCCACAAATGTGCCCCTCTAATTCAGTCTGGAAAATTTGCTGTTGACCTTAACCTGGAGCGTGGTCCAACTGGACCTTCTCCAGCATGAAGCTGACCAGATGCTGCTCTGTGGGTAGGCACCTGCAGAGGCCACAGTCCGTGGGCCATTTTGGGTGCTTTTAGCAGATGAATGCCCAGAGCTTGGGTCACCTCACACTAACAAGAGGTTATTTGATTTTTCAGGAGTCTTAACTGCACCCCCACGGTTATAGTGGGGTAAGAAACTCAAGCCCAGTACAAAGCTCTCAGTAGCAAGGCCAGAATTGCCAGGGTCTGGTGGAGGGACAGATGGCTTTTACAGCTCCATGGTCTCCTCTTTGCAGGTGAGGAGAAGCTGTGGGGGATCAGCGCCTTCCTCACAAGCTGGGCACCAGCACCAGTGCCTGCATGGAGGAGGGTACTGAAACAAAGTGGAAACCAAGCAGGTTATTTGCAGAGGTTGGGTCAGGAGGGATGGCTTGCTGCAGGCTTGGGGTTTTGATGCAGTGGCCTCTGCTGCCATTAGCAAAGGGAGAGGCCCGTTGGCATGTTATAGTGGTTCAGAATCTGTCCTCTCCAGCCTGGGTCACTGTGTGACCCCCTCCTCTCCTCCATTTCCCCTCTCAGGTCCATTCACTGTGCCAAACAACAGCATGCAATCATCTTGTGGGGGTTATTTCTGCCTAATGTACCCACCCAGTGGGATTTCAGTGAACATTAAAGCAGTAGATGGAGCCTTTAATGAAGTTAACCTGCTGAAACTGGGAGAGCGTTTGGTTGAAGTACACCTGAAAGCCCTGGATTACGCAGCAGCTGCTTCAAAAGGAACCCATTGCCTCCTTTCATACTGCTGCCGTATTGAGAAATAATACAGCACCTTTATATTCAGCCTAATTTAGTCAGCCTGCTGAAGTCTGAAAGCTTTTTTTTATTAACTCTGAAGATGCAGGGGCTTTCCTTCCCCCCAGCCAGCACTGCCGACCCCCCCGCACAGGCTGCTGCTCCGAGCAGGCCCCCAGCAGCACGCCTGCACCTCTCCCACGGCCAAGCACCTCCTGAGCCGTGAGGAATCGCTCTTCCTCTCTCTGCTAATCCGATGATGGATTTTAACTCCATTAGTTCACTTCCTCTGTTCTCTTCCCTGTTTTCTGCTGTTTATTTATTTTCCCCGGTCTCCTAGTTCTGTCTCTTTGTTTCTTTTGCCACCTCCCTTCTCCTCTCTTCTCTCCTTCTTCCTCTGTTTTTTCCCTCCCTTCTTTTCCTCTCTCCTTTCCAGGCTGCCTCAGCACTCCCCTTGTTTCCCTTGCAGTGGTGTTTCTCCCCATCTCTCTTCGCAGCCCTCTGCCAGCTCCTGGCACCACGGCAGGGCGGTACTGGCCCGGGGCCCACGGCGGCCGGCTGAGCTTCAGCGTGAAGGCTGGAGTAGCCTCTGCACGCCAGCAACGCTCCTCCTGTACGAAATATCTGTCAGCAGGAGAGGTGGGGGGAGAAAGCAGCTCCCTGACGCCCCTGCAGTTGGGCTGTCAGCTTGGAAAAATATGGGGGGGACATGTTAGGAGGAGGCGAGCAGTAACGGGGTGGGCAGGAGCAGGGTCGGTGGGCAAGCACTGGCCTGCACAGCACCCACAGAGCCAAAGGGGCAGCCACTGGGCTCACCCGGCAGCCGCTGCTTTCAGCCACAGGTTAGCAGCCACAGTACTCCCCATGAAAAATTAACTGGGCAGCTTGCTAATTAAGCCACCTCTACACTGGAAGTTTATGGACTTGAATGCAACATGCCAAACTGCTTTCTCCAAGTTGGGGTATTGGCCTGCTTTTTGAATATGGAGAAATTCCCGAGCAAATAGTCTGGCTGAAGACTAGGGCTAATGGGATGCTAAGGTAATTATTGGCTATTTGTGGCTATAAAATGAGATCTCGTAATCATGCACCTGATAGACTAATAAAAACATTTTATATGATGCACTTAGAGCTTTTTAGCTGAGGATCTCAAAGCACTGTCTGGAGGAGGAAAACTGCAGCAAGAAGTCTGCGCTCCCGTGGGGCGCTGGGGAGACAACCCACGCCGTCTGCCCCCATGCCCTGACTCCCACTCCGTGGGTATCCTGCCAAAAACGTATGAGTCCTTGCTCTCCTGCTGACTGACAATAGTTATGGTTTTATCTAGGCTGGGTATCATTTTTCCCCACTCTCATTCCTAACCCCATTTCAGTTCTGCCGTGTTGTTTTCTCTGGAAGGCTGTCAAGTTCTGCATTGGAAATAGTGTGTTTTGACATAAAACTGGGGGAGAGACCCTGTTTGTCCAGCTACTCTGGAGCCCAGAGAAGGTTACAGGAATACATGACGCCTTGGTTTTAATTTTATTTTCTTTTAAATCAGGATTGAGAAAGGCTCTAAGGAAAAGCTGGTGGGTTTCCTGCTTTACAGACACCTCCTGATGGTCAGTTCATGGGGTGAGAAGGACTCATTTAGAAAGTGGAAGCTGTGATTGCAAATAAATGAGGCTGTATGATCAGTGTGGAAAAGGAGCTGCAATTAGAGGGAAGAGAAGAGCAGAGATGAAGAGTGCCAGGGAAAACCCTGGGTGTGCGGGCCTTCGGGTCGGCAGCAGGGAGCTGGGCAGTGTTTGAGGAGACGAAGGCTTTCTGCTGGAGGAGAGGAGAGAGATGGGGGAAATTTCACTGCATCACATCTGACTAACGCTTGGGCTGCAAAATTCTTTCAACCAAATTTAATGCAGATGGTACATTAAATATTACAGTTCCATTAAATTACATATTATCTCATTTTCTGTGAGGTTTTGTGGATGTTTCTGACATACAAATATGGAAAAATGCTGCAGTTCCCGATGGGTTTGGCGAGTGCTTACTCATGGGTTTTAAATACCCACAGGAGGACTGAACAGAGAGCCAGAGCCCTGAGCCCTTTGGCAGAAGCGGGACTTCGCCGGCATGGAGAGCTGATGAGGTCCAGCCTTGCTTGGGGCGAGGAGCAACGCTCACAGCAGCAGCAGCTGCCCCTGTAAACAGGCAGAGGTAAGTTCAAGGTGAATAGCTTCACCTTGTGCTCAGTTCCTTCACCTGAAAGAGGATCTGGGTCTTAAATGCTCCCAAAAGAAGTATTTTTCAACTCTTTTGTACCTGAGTTGGACTAGCAGGTGTCACCAGCTTGGTTGTCATCCTGTCCTGAACACCTGCAGTGGTTGAAACTGCAGTAGCACTGCCTGGTATTTCAGTTGTGCCTTTCCTTTCCTGACAGCGGCATGTTGTGGAGAGGAGACCTGAGATCTGACACTGAACACAGGGCTGGATTTGGGGAGAGCTATTCCAAAGCAGCTGAGAGAAGCCTCTGTGGAGCAGCAGGTAACTTCATTTCCCATCACCATTTTTTTTCCTAGGGTTATCTTCTCTTCACTCAGTAGCAGATCAGAGCTGATATCAGTTGAAGGTCATGTTTGCCCTCTTCTATTGACCTTAACCAGAGGAAACTCTGACTGAATGTAATGGGAGGAAATTTGCCCCTGTGCTGTATGGTGTGTGTGAGATGGGGCTATGTCTGATTAGGGTTTGGTAACCTCTTTCTTTTCCAAGCACATCTCAAGAGAGGAATGATTCATGCTGTGGGTTTATATTATGCTCCAATATCTGTGTTATGGTCTGTGAGGGCTATTTATATACACAAAATATCACACTTTGCTAGCTTGATAGTAGTCTAACTATAAGCAAGTAGTAAATAATAGTTGCATAATTCCACATCAAAATACAATAAATAAGGCAGTAGACTCAGTTGCCACTGGCTTTGCCTTGACTTCGACAGGTGGTGGAGCACATTTGAGCCACAGAACATGCAAAATCAGGTATCAAAACACACAGAAGGGAGAGGGATGCTACAGCCCTCAGGGTAACGGCTGAAATATCAGATCTATCTGTCAGGCCAAATCTGTTGCTGTCAATGAACTTCCACTGGCCTCGGAGGAACTCAGTGCGTTCGTGTTGTGTCAATGCGCTCAAACAGGTTGGCATTGTGATTTCATTGACGTGAGCTGGTGATGCTACTCGTAACTGATAGACAGCAGAGTACAAAATAATTAGTCTCATCACCCTAAATGAATACCAGTGAAACGTTCGTACTTTCCCTCTCACCCACACAATGATGTATCTCACTTCTGCCACATGCCAGTATCTCTTCACTAATTACCAACTTAAAGAAACTGAGATAACATAATTTCAATCCCTTTGTCTACTGTATATTTGGAAATTGGAATCTATGATCCAGAGACTGATCAACAACATGAATAATTTGGTTTTAAGTAGCTTTTTGGTGCAGGGTTTTAGGGCTCATTTTACTTGTGTGCTTTGAAATTTCGTCTCTCGAACAGGATGGAGGTGCGAGTTAGCTCCAGTTTGCCAGGCGCCAGTTTTTAAGCCTGTTGTGGTCTGTGAATTTAAACGGCAAGTAAATGCGAGGTCCCGGTGGTTCTGACCCAGGCAGGGACTCCTCGCCTTCTCGGGGACACAGACAACAAACTTTCTGAGCACTCTTAAGGTGAACTATGTGAACACTGCTCTCGGCTGGCGTTTTTAAAGAGCATAGTCATGAAAACTGGTTGGGAGCATGGAAGCCAACTGCGGTGCGGTCCCGCAGAGCTTTTGCGTTCGTCCCTTAAAGCAGCCTTTACACCACAAACACGGGAGTAAACCCTCCCGCTGTGGCACGGCGGCTCCGGCCGAGGCACGCCGCTTCTGGATCTCGGCCGGCAGCGGCAGGAAACCCAGGAGCAGGGACAATCCTTGTCCTGATGCTCCCCCATCTGACAATTTCTGCGTGTCTCCCCTTTCGCGCAGCCCTGCTCTTTTGCAATTATTTCCATCGGGTTGGGGTTTGGTTTGGGTTTTTTTTTCTTGGTTTTTTTTTTTTTTATTTTTGATTCCTTGTTTGAGCTGCCAGCCCGGGGAGCGCTCGGGGAAGGCGGCGCAGCCGGGGATGCGCCGGGCACCGCGGAACCGCTCCGCGCACCGCGCTGCCTCCCACCCCCCCATCCCTCACCATCGTCCCAGCGCTGCGGGAGCCTCCGCGTTTCCCCGCGCACCGCCCCGCGCCCGCGCACCGCCCCGCTGAGGGCGGTGCGCGGGCGCGGGAGCCCCGAGGGGGCGGTGCGCGGGTGCGGGGGGCGGCGCCGGCGCTCGGCGCTGACAGCCACATGCCGCCCTGCCTGAAAAGGCTGCGAGGCGCCGGCGGGGAGGGAGAGGAGGCGCAGACGGCGCCCCAGCCCGCACCGCCACCGCCGCCGCTGCCACCACCGCGCCCCGGGGGATGCCGAGGCGCCGGCCCCGCGGGTCGCCCTAGGGGACAGGCGCTCCGCCGGCACCGCAGCCCCGGCCCGGGGGAGGCCGCCGGCCCCCGCTGAGACCCGCCGGTGCCTCTCACGCGTGGGGCGCCCACGCGGCGCTCCCGGGGCAGGGAGGGGAAACCCGGCCCCGCCGCCTCGGGTGTTGTATTTTATTTTTTTTTATTATTATTATTATTTTTTAAAAAAAAATTCTTCCGAAGGATGGATACGTTTCTTCTCGCGTGGGGATTTCTAGGGCTGTGCTTGCCCGGCTCCGGAGGCACGGCGGAGACAGGTAAGGCGCCCGCCAGGGCGGGGGATGCCCTCGGCCACGCATGGGCGAGGGAGCCCTCCCCGCCCGCCCAACTTTCGGGTGCCCGTGCGCGGTCCCGGGTACACGCACAGGGGCTTTGCCCGGCCTGGGGCATCGCATAAGGGAATAAGTGAGGGATCGGCGGCGCCGCGCAGCTTTCGCAGTACGGGTTTTGGGGGGGGTTGGTGCTTGTGGCGAGGCGGGGATGGGGCGGCCCCCCCGGCAAGGCGCTCAGCGGGTGTAGCCGCGCAGCTCCCATCGCCCGGCGTGAAGGGGCGAGGAGCCGCATTGGAAAGTTGCGTGCTGTTTTTTGGGGGGGAGGCACGGGGAAAGGGAGGGGAGGCGGTTAGGGACCAGCCGCATCACGGACACCCGCATCCGGATGCCCGCGGCTCCGTGCCCGCTCACAATCTCGGGAAACTTTAGGTGAGAAATTAAAATCATCTGGCAGGGAGCAGGCAGCCGTGCAGGGCGGTGCTGGGAGCAGGCGAGGCTTGCGGCGGTGGCGGCACCCGCCCGTGGGAGGCAGCCTCCGGGCAGCCCCCCGGGAAAGCCTGCCCGCGGTACCTGCGGGACCCGCACTTACTTTACGAACGCCGGGGTGTCCCGGGACATGGCGGGTTCGTGGCAGGTTTTGGGGTGTGAGTGTGTTTTTCTGGTCTTCGCTGAAGAGCTAGGCTGGGCTGTCAGGAGGCGCTGGGATGAAGCCCCGGTGTTTGCGTTGGGGACAGGAGAGGGGCAAGGGCGGGCTGAGGCCGGGCCCTGTGCTCCCCGGCCACTGGCTCTGAGTCTGGCTGGTGGGGGCAGCAGGGTCCCCACCTGGAGCAGTCACTGGGGGAAAAGGGTATGCCTCATCCAGCCGTCAACCGCTCTCTTTGGGCTCCTTCTGCGGTCAGCAACCCGGGAGCTGCCTGGTAGGATGGTGGTACCAAGCCAGCAGCTGCTGAGCTGTGGGTTTCCCTTCCTGTTAGCCGGGGCCTTGGGACATGCCTGGGACAGCCTGTGGGGACACAAGGTCCTGAGCCACGGTCTGATCCAGGCAGCGTTGGATGGCGAGGCATGATGTGTGTTGGTCCCTGCCTTCCCCCTCCCTCGGGCAGCACGGCCACCAGCTACCCCTTTGAAAGGGGAGAGTCTCTGCCGCCTGAGAAAGTCCCTCTTTTTTTGCAGCAGCGAAGCACAGACGTTCCCAGCAAACATGCTTCGTGTACATTCAGTTGCCGGTTGGCATCGCCTCCTTCCTTATGGTTATAAAGGAAAGAAAAAAACAACAATCCCATCTTTTGTTCAAATAGGAAAACAAATGAATAGGCACTCGATGGGGTGAAGAGAAAGGGCAAGGTCCTGGGAGGCCCCTGCCAAGTGCGACAGTCTTTTCAGATGGTCCCTGTTGCAGAGGCAGTGTCTGGTATCCTGGAGCGGGTATTGTGCTGAGGCAGATCGGGCTGTAACCTGAGGCTGGCTCCTGAGGGTGCACTGGCCAGCCTGGCTGCAATCCCTGTGGCTGCAGAGCCCGACTGTGTGCCTGTGCCTGTGTTTGTACCTCCTTCTATCCGTGAATGGGCTCGGGATCAGGACTTCTAACTGGGAAGGGGTTTATGAGCCAACCGTGTCTCTGAGGCCATTCAGTCGCTGTAAGAAATGTTTATTTGAACGCAGGGTTTTCCCGGCTAAGCAGAGCATCACATGGTGTTGGAGCCAGCAAGGAAGTTGTCTCTCTGCAGCTGACACCAGCGGCTGTTTGCTGAGATGTTGTTGTGGTGCTGCAAACCCAGCCAAATGACTTTATGGCTAGCCCAGTGAGGAAAGGTACGGGGTAACAGGACGCAAACCTCAATCAGGCTATGCTCAGCTCCAGTAAAATAGCCAGCCTAGTAAGAAAAACATGCCAGAGGTAGATGGATTTATGTTTCAGTCTGGTGTATCTGAAAGCCTTCCCCCATTATGAAAGTCCCTCTTAAGGTTCCCTAAGGGAGGTTAGTAGAGAGGGGAGATGTTTTTAATAGACAATAATATGATAATCTACATGGAAAAAACCCTCGTGCAATATTTCTACAGTAAGAGATAAACAGTGCAGCTGCCAATTTGTATGTAACCAAGCAAACCCTGAGATAACCACGGAGGGGAGTGGGTGGGAGACCCTGGAAGATAAATCTGAAGGCTGCTGGATGTCTGTGTGTTTTTCATCTTCCCGTAAAAAGCAATCAAGTAAGAAAGTAACAGATTTGAGTGACCCAAGTACTGAGCCATTCAGATGATGTTTATGCAGCTCCAAGCAAAGCTCACTCTTGAAGCCTTCCAAATACTTTGCTTAAAAGCCAGTATTTTCAGTAATGACTGAGGAGATGGAGCAAGGTGGGGAGAGGGACCAAAACAAATTGCTGCCAAGCAGGCACACCGCCACACACATACAAACATGCACACACACACACCCACGCAAGCCTTGAGCGTAATGCCTTTTGCCCGTTGTGCTGTTAACTCAGCTCTTACTGGGAACAAAAGCTTTTTTAGCCTAGAAGTCAGACAGTTGTCAGGAGCATCACCGAAAACGACTGATACAAGCTCAGTGGGGGGCTCTGACCCAGGTTAGGATGCTGCATTTTGTTTTCCTAACTTTTCTGCTGCAGAAAAATCACGGTGTGTGGTGTCTGAAGTGACAGGCAGGCATACTGGTCCTGGGGGCTTTATGGAGGTGCTTCCCATCTCCCTGCCCTATTCCTTCCCCCCCCACCCCCAGACCCCTTCTCCACATTTACTCTGTGTTTGGTACCTCGTGAATGGCCTAAAAGGTTAAAATGAGAAAGCAACTCACTTTGCTGGGCTGGAGAAGGCAGCGCTCCCTGTCCCAGCAGTGTGCTGCTCCAGGCAGGTGGGTGGGTTTGTTTCTTAGCAGAAACTTCCAGTGCCACTGAACTCCAGGACGTGGTGGCCTTGTATCGCAGATGATAGCCTGAAAGGAGAAAGTATCCTTCATGGGGTTTAGGAAGCTGTCAGGTTCAGATAAGGCTGGGATCCTATCCTATGGGACCCCCAGTTGTATTAATAAGGAAAAATTAATTTTTAAGCACTGGGATTGCTGCCAAATTATATGACCTCTGACAGAACAGCTGCGCTAGGAAAATAAATCGTCTATATCGGAGACCCGTGATCCTATCTGAAATCGAAATAGAAAAAGTCTGCATTTAGCCACGATGGTGGGGGCAGATTGCAGCAACTTGAGAGCAAACTGGAAGCTGCTAAACTTGCTCTCCATTGTGTGGTGAAGTCACCGCCACCGTCTCCCCATGGGGTCTCGGAAATACAGTTGTCTAATCCGGGAAGTGTGGAGAGCTGATGTGCTTGCACACACCCAAGCTGGAGCTGATGGTGTCGGCACGGAGGTGGGGGCAGAAGCGGGGTGTGAACGTTTCCAGCTCTACCCTCACTCCGTAACAGCCCTTTGACACATTTCTAATTATAATACACACACAGACAAAGAGGTAGCTGGGCTATTTTCGAAATCCCTGTCTACACCCTGGTGGAAACCGCAATACTAGCAACAACATAAATCAGGGCTGTTGCTAGCAGTGTTGCACACGGCTTAGCGCTACAGTAGCATGGTTTTAATCTTACTCAGAATCAAAGGGTCAGCCTTCTCCCTGCCTGAGCCAAATCGCAGTCTCAGAAGGCCGAATCCTGAGCCAGGCTTGATGCCTGTGCAGTGAAAAGACACAAGCGCAGACACGGAGGAGAGGTTTGTCAGCACGAGGTCAGCAGGCACAGGGCCAAACACTCAAAATCACAACTCGTATCTGTAACCCTTTCTACGTGCAAGTGGTGCCTGTGGATTGCATGGGGGAGGACAGCTAGGGTAATGCTGGGGGGCCAGGGCCCTGACCGCAGCCTTGGTGAGGCAGCCTCTTCCCAAACAGATTGGGGAAAGGGGTACAAGCAGCGGGTTGGCATGCAGAGTAGCCCGAAGTAGTACTTGCAGGGATGGATGGCTGCAGAGACTCTGTCTGAATGCTTCTCCCCCTCTTCATACTTGACAAGTCAAAGAAAACGGGCCCCAGAGATGAAGTGCTGGGCTCTGGGTCTTTGAAACCTGCCCTGATTTCTCCCCATGCATTTGAGACAAAGGCAAGACATCTGCCCCAGCTGTTCTGGTGGGTCACCCCTAGCTGTGAAGTGCTCTCTGTGTGGGGCTTGAATGCCTGCCTTTCTCTGTGTCCCTTCTAGGAAGATGGTGAAGCCAAAAAGACGCTGTCCTTTCACTCTGCTTACATTTTGTTCAAAGGCTGCTTTGGACCCTGTTTTTCAGGGGGTGCCTGTGGGGAGAGGAGGGAGGAAAACCCCAACCCCTTGTTGTATGTAGACACGTATGCACACGCTTACTGTCTCCCTGGTTCCTCCTTTCTCCTCACAAGCACACAAATCTCTACCTCTTCTCTTTTGCATAGAGCCCCTCTGGTCCCCCCCACCTTGCTGCCTGCGACACACACACACACACACACACACACACACACACACACACACACACGGTCCTGCATCCTTCCCTTCCCCGCATGCTCCCACAGCCCCTTGGCAACTTTCTCCCTCATGCACACCCCCAGGCTTGCTCCTGCTTTCCTCTCTTTCTGTTTGACCGCTGAATATGTGCTCAGCAGGAAACAATGTGTTTAAGACACTCGCCAGAATGTGTAATAACTTCAGCGCTAGCAGTGAGGCTCAGCAGTAGCTGGATTTGAGCAAGCCGTCATAAAGGCTGAAGCCGCTGCTGCTCGGCAGCGTGTGCGGAGGGAGCTGCCGTGGGGCCTCTTCCCGGGGGGCTCCGGAGGGGCTGCTTCTCCTCCCATCCCCTCCCCTTCCATCCCATCCATGGGGCTGCCCACTGACAAGGCACCGGCTTTTGCTCTGCGGCTCCAACAGGGCCCTTGGAAGGGAGGGCTGAGCCAGGGGTCGTGTGGGATTCGGCGAAGCTCTGCCAGACGCTTTGGGAAGAGGCAGGAATAAACTGCCATTGCCCGGTGGGGAAAGCCAAGATTCAGTTTTTATGAAGAACGGACTGTGACAGATGGGCTCGAAAGGTGTGAGGGAGCTGGGAGGGCACAAGGGGAGATGAGAGACAAGATAGGCTTTTTTTCTTCTTGAATTTGTCGTAATAACAATGCTAATTAGTATTTCAGAGGCATTGAACACCTTTCATCAAGCCTGAAGCTCTTTAGAGAGGAATCCTAGGTGAATCCATGGCTCGCTCTTTAATGTGTGGAATTAGAAATGTCTCTCGCTTTTTCTCTGTGGCCCTCAAACGAGCCTGTTCTTGATAGCATTCACAAGGGTGGCTCAGCAAATTGTTTCATCCTCATATTATTTCCTAGTGTAGCCTATAGGTAGGGTGGCAGGCTGCCATGCAGGAAGCCTCTGCCTTATTCCTGCTTCTACTCTGAGCCTTCAAGCTTCCCTGAGTCTCTGTTTCCCAGCCTGCAGTACCGGCAAGGTTTCCTCAGAAACTGCCCGATCTGCAGCTTGAAGATCTCCTGAAGCTGCCACCTGTTCCTGGGAGATGGCGGTGTGTTTCCACGAGACTTAAAACCCTTGGAAGCCTAACACAGAGGCAGGAGAAACAGGCGTGATTCCTGCAAGTTCAATATGCAATTATGCCCCTGCCTTGCACGTGCACACACACACTCACACGCTCTCCTGAATGATTACCGGAGTAGCCGGGAGTTGTAATTCCAGACCCACCGATTACATTCACAGGCAAGCCGGGAGGATTGTGTGTGTGCATATCTATATAAAGACTTAACACTATTAATCCAGTTGCCCTATTGGAATTGCATTTGCCTGTGATATAAGATGACAAATAACAAAGTTAGTGGAGGTGGCACCATGTAAAACCAGGATATGAAATCTCATCAAAGATTCAAGGCGGGGGGTGGCGAGTGGGGGGAGGAACCACCAGCACCCCAAAGTGGCAACATTTAAAGCTCAAGGTTTTCACTGACTCAAGTGGTACAAAGATATGCCACCCCCGGAAGGAGGCTATCCAGAACTGCAGGTGTGGAAATCAGCTGAACTCCAGTGATTTCAAAGCAAATTACCTGGATTTGCATGCAGGATTTGGCCCTCTCATTTTCCGTAGTGAAGCTTGAGTAGGTCTCTATTTCAGGTTTCCACTTAATTCTTCTGTGGATTAACATGGCAAAGAAAGCGCAGGTATCAGAAACCTCCAAATCTCCTCTTTCTTCCGCCCTCCAACACTCCCTTCTTATTTAAAAATAATTTAAAATGATCCGTTTTTGCAAAGGCTCACAGCTAAAATGTTCCATTTGCTGAGCTTTCCGGTGCTCCCCTCCACTGCTGTCCAGCGCTATAAAGTGAATATATTGCATCCCTCCCCGGTTGCCTTAGGAAGTGGTCAAACGGCTGCATTCCTCAACTGATGGATTGGCGCGTTCCTCTCTTGCTTAAGCCCAGACAGTGTTTTTATGAGCCTGTCTTGTGACAGGCTTGAGACACTTTGAATCAGACAAAATCCTAGTTCAGACCACAGAAGCAGTCTTTAAATTCTGCTCTGCTGTGCCTCTATTTTTAAGTGAAATTTTAGTTAAACTGGTAAAAGCCCACGCTGAAACGTTCAGGGGACTTTCCCTGGTTGTGTGAAATCCCAAGAGGTGGATGTGGGTACCGCTCTGGGATGAAATGTGCGTGGAAGTGCTTTGTGGTGTTTGGGTGTGTTTGTCCATTAATTTGTTCAGGAAGCCTTTGAAGCTTTATCTCGCAATCCAAAGCAAACACGCTTCTGCTAAAATGATCTATGCTACTGGGGATAAAATATCTAATCTTATTAGCTTCCTCTGCACTATGTCTCTCTCCTTGGCCAATGGCTAAGCTGTATCATTTAAATCTGAGAGTTCGCATTTGTGTTCCTGCCTGATGTGAGCGTTGTGCCGTACAGTTTGAGGGGAGAGCCCCTGCCACGTTAGCCATTCCCAGACTCTCCCCCAGGCCCAGAGCCTGGGTAATGAGGCAGGATGACCATTAACGGTAATGAATCCTCAGCAGACGAAATCTGTTTCTCCCCTCTGTGCCAGGGTTTGGCAAAATGCTTGGACGCACATGGACCTTGAAAAACTTTGCTTCTCAAAGAGCTGTTTGACTCTAAAGGGACTGAAACGCAGGGTTTGCTGCACAAAGGCTCGCACTAAGTTCAGCAGCTCTGAGAGCAGTAGGTCGTGCGTGCCAGGACCCGTATTTTGCTGTGCTGTTGGAAGGTTGGCAGGGCAAATCTCCTCTGCCCAGCTCTGAATGCCGGGACGCAGAAATTTTCTGTGGTGGTTGGATGAGAGTGTGGAGCTGGGCTGTGAGGGCCTCGTGAGAAGAAGAGAAATAAGTGACAAGGCCAGGCGATGCACCCCTCCGCTGTGGGATCCTGGGATCTCTCTCCCTTCCTCCTTTGCTGCCCTCAAAGGCTGCTCTTTCTTTCTGAGCAGCACAGACACCAATGCTGCTGCTGCTGCTTGCCTCTAAGGCAACAAGAAGGTCTTAAATTTTCTGCGCAGCCCTGAATTACATCCCTAAAGTAAACTGAACCCAGCAGATCAAAACACGTGATAGTTTTCTGCTGGACGCTACAGGCTCTGAGAGGCTGTAGTATGTGTGTTTGTTGTGAAATGGGCCTCTCTGGTGATGATTATTTTTGTAACAGGCAGAGTTGGCTTTAGTTTCTGTGTTGAAGGTCCAATAATAACAGTGAGCCCTGCTCTCCTGGGGTGAGGGAAATCCAGAGGGGTTTAATCGGCAGGAAATTCAAGTAGGAGAATGCTCTGCTCCTGGCCTAAGGTTTCAGCATGTGCTGATGAACTGCAGAGCTGAAAAACCCCAAATGTGGGTGGAGGTTCCTGGGGCCTGGCTGTTATTTTTGGGTCCCCTGAGTGATGATTGCTTGTTGCAGGCAGGGGGAGACTTCATCAGCCTGGATGTCTCCAGCGGGTCAGGGCAGGGAAAGAGGGGTCTGCCCCTCGAAAAGGGTGAGGAGCTCAGCTGCAGATACCCATCTCCATGGAAGCTTTGCAGTTGCCAGCTGTACGTTGTGGCGTTTGCAGGAATCTGCCCTCGTGAGCTTCTCCAGGTCTTCCTTTCCCGTCCCTATGGCTTGTTTGTCATCCTCTTGTGTAGTTCCCCTGTTGGGTGGTCCTGCAAGGAGAGGATTGCTGGGATAGCATAAGTCATGTGGTGGACAGTAACGAAGGAGGGGATCTGGGGATTTCCCATCCTGAACATAGCCTGCTCCAACATGCTGGCGAGTGCCGACCTCTGTAGCTGTTGAAGAGCCCGGCTGCTCTCCTGTGGCCTTGCCATTGGCACAGTGCTCCACTGGCCCCTCCATCCTGCAAGCTGGCTGGGGCCCCAACAGTTTGCTTTCAATGCCTGCGTTTTGCTTACTGAGCAACGGGATGTCCCACGCACCTGGCAGACTTGGCTTAAACTTCAGAATTTAATTTTAATTTTATTAAGTGAATTCAGGGCTGGCAAAAGCTGCCAGAGCCCATTAGCTGTGGAGCACGTCTCACTTCCAAAGCACGCAGCCTGGGCAGTAGCCATGCCGCTCACCTTTTTTCTTTTTTTTTTTTTATTTTTGCACGGTTTGCATCAGTTTGAAAAGACACATTTATATAGAAGCCTGACCCTCTACTGTGTACAAAACAGGCCTGATTTTATACAGAAAGCCAGTGCTTGGCATGTCTGCTAAGGCAAAGCCTTTGCCTGTCAGTGGGCACAGTGATAGATTTTTTGTTGTTGTTGTGGGTGTTTATCTGCTAGATACCAGTGAATCAGAAGAGAAGAAGCCCAACAGAACAATTACAAAGATATTGAAGTCATTTTGCTTTTTCAGATAACTCTAAGAAGACCCTATTTCCCTGGTACGCTATTGCCCATCACATGGCCTGGTGCTGCGTGTGGACAAGGCAGCGCTGCACTGAAGCAGCCCCCTTCATTTCTCTGGACCTTCTTGGGGAGGGATGAATGCAAGGGCAAAATCCATTCCTCTGAGAGACACAGATAAGTCTTCTGTGGGCGGAAGGCTTTTTCTGCTGCAGAAAGATGGTGAAATTTTCCTGGTGGTATCTGAACACCTGAGGGATGTGGCTGTTCTCCTGTCTGCTCAGTGGTTTTGCCTGCTTGTCCTGTTTTGCTGCAGAGACCACAGTCACAGAGAGCTGGGCTCCAGGCCCTCTCACTCAGGCTGTCCTCACTGCCACCAGCAGTTTGACTTGGGCACCAAACTGACCTGAAATCAGGATCAAGCCCAGGGATTTCCTTAGCTCAGTCCCGCTGACCTGCGATGGCCTTGCAGGGCAAGGGAGAGGTTTTGAGATCAGGGCAAACCTGGGTTTCTGCTCCTGAGTTCATTTGTCAGGGAAGAGCAGGAGCAAGCTGGAGCTGACGCCCCTGTTCACATTGCAGTTCCCCTCCAACTGGTTGAGTTGCAACAGCTCACAGAGTATTCATAGTATCCGGCGCGAGTAAGGGGCTAGCAACTTCTGAGTGCTGGGTGATGTTGGTGGTATCAGCCTAGCGGGTAGCATGTGTGTGAAAGCTGGAGAGACGGGGAGGGGATGACGAGGTGTGGAAGTATTGACTGTATTTTCATTGCTTCGAGACTTTGCCCTTTCCAAGAAAAATAATCTGCAGCTTGAATATTTCTCTTTGCTGGAGGGGGTGGACATGTGTGCAAACGAGGTGTGAATTTTTATGAGAAGGTGTGAAAGTGCGTACATGAGTGAAGTGTGAATTACACGTCTATTTGTACGTTGATGTCAACAAGTCCGTGAATTTCTTCCTTCCACGTGAATGTCTCTCTTTTTCTCTCTCTCTCCCCTCAAACCCACATAGACACGTGTGTGGGCAAATATGCCTTGCTGAGAGAAGAGATTTGTGCAAGAACATAGGTTTGTAAATGTTTGTGTGTTGAGCAAGCTCTCCTGTGGAACAAAACCAGATGTTTTTGAATATTCTCAGCTCTTCTGTGGTGGTGTTGCGATTTTTCCCCTCATATTTTTCAGGATACTAACAGGATTATTTTAAGAAAAAAAGAGAAGGCTGCAGAGATGCCTTTGGGTATGTGAGAAGAAAGTTATTTTGAAGAATTAATGTGTTAGAGGGCATGAAAAATACGGAGGAAGCTGACATAGTGCTTTTTCATGGCGGAGGAAGCATTGCTCCCCCATGAAGAGCCCTCCTGTTGTCCTTGTTCCTGCACAGGGCACGTGCATTTTCTGCAGGCAGCGTGCAGGTAGTGTGCAGACAGGGTGCAGGCAGCAGGTTGTTTATTCAAAGTGCTTTTTTCCAGGAAGCATTGCCACCAAGGGGTCCTGCTTCGCTCCAGCTGCTTGCGTTGGCTGTGACAAGAGGGCAGTTTGAAGGAGGGCTGGGATGTCCTCACTGAGAGCAGGCAGGCTTGTGACAACCTGGCAGGGGACACACACCCCTGGGACCTGGTGGGCCCCATGGCAGAGGGACAGAGCCAGACCTGCGGCACGGGGTTGAGCCCACAGGCTTTACTTCTCCTGGGTGGTCCTGGGGCTTTGCAACGAGTGCCACTGTGGGAGGGACAGGGACAACCCTCAGGACCAGGGCAGTGGGGAGATCTTTGGCTCGGAGAGCCCATGGGGCATGGGACATGTGGTTACTGTCCTGCACCAAGGGTGATGTCCTGTGCCTCAACGCCCTTTGAGGCACGGGATGTGCCTCTGTCCCCATCCCAAGGTGTGCACATCTGGGCCCTAGGACAGCCCACCTGCACCCTTCTGTGGGATCAGAGCTCTCTGGGACTGAGGGGAGGCTGTGGGGACAGCCCCACAGTGGGGACAACCCACGAAGGTTTGTATCCTATGTTGTACCCCATTGCTTATTGTCAGGGAGGGGTAAGCCTTTCTACAACATGGATCAGGGTCACCCTCTATTATGGCCAGCCTGCCCTGTGGAGGGACCTGGGCTTTGCTGAGTTTTACCCATTTTGCTGTTTTTGTCCATTTTGCTGGGTGTAAGGAGGCAATGCTGTCTACCAAGGGCAGCTGTGTCAGCCTGTGGGGCTGTGGCGCTGGGACGGGCTGGTGGCAGGGGAGGGTGGCACGTGGTAGGGGGCCCATGGAGAAAGGGACTTTGTTGGGATTTGTAGTGCGTTATCAATTGACCCTGTGATGCAGATTTTCCTCCCAGCAAGTAATGCAATAATAAATTTGATTTGCAGCGTTCATGAGATTAAATGTTTTTTTGAAGATGAAATCACCCTCCAGGGCCTGTTCTAACCCAAAGCTGAGAGTGCTTCCTCCACTCACCACGCAGCTGTTGCCAGCCATTTGCGGGCTAGCCCCACAAAACCGCCACTGCTGATTATCCATGTCTGCAGTTCCAACGGCTGGGTTAGCTTGAAAGGTTTTGGGAGGCAGGAGGCCAATCTGCCGAGATGGGGTAGTGGGGGCAGGCGTGGTTGGGGAGGGAGAGCACAACGAGTGGAAAAGGGCTGTCGTGGGGCTGTGGACGGGGGCCAGGAGGGCTGGACGCTGTCCTCAGGTCTGCCACCGGCGGGTCTGGGCTTGCCATCAGCCCTGCTGTGCCTCGGTTTCCTTCCTTGGGTGCAGCAAAGCTTTCTGCACTCCTGCAGCTGGATCAAGGGTTGTATGCGTCCAAACTTTGGTGTCTCCTGAGGCAGCTGTGGGAGACTGCCACAGAGCAGCTTGCTAAGGAGGCAAAAGAAGGGATAAAATGAGGCGGCTCCAAATGATCTGATATCAATCTGTCTCTTACTTTATGGCTCCGTAATTGCCTCGGCAAGAGCATTTATTTCTCTTCTCTGGTCTGTGTGAAATGTGGTATGTATGTGTGGCAGGAGGTGGAGGGGAAAAGGAGTAGGTTTGTTGTGTAGAATAATTGCTCTTGCCCAAAGATTAATATGAAATATTAGAGTACTAAATGGATGTCAACAGCCGGGAGAATGGCCTTTATCAGACCACCCCTAGCAGTGGCCCAAAGGGACCGACTCTGCGTGGCTGATGTCCAGAACCCATTTCAATGCCTTTTTCCCTTCTGTGTCTCCGCAGCTCAGCCGTGCGGGGGCCGCCTGAACTCCAAGGATGCCGGGTACATCACCTCCCCGGGGTACCCCAATGACTACCCCTCCCACCAGAACTGCGAGTGGGTCATCTACGCCCCTGAATCCAACCAGAAGATTATCCTCAACTTCAACCCTCACTTCGAAATCGAAAAGCATGACTGCAAGTAAGAGCCTTCCTTTTCCTCTCTAGTACATAGTCACCTCCTCTTCCCACTTTTGCCTAGCACGTGAAAGCACGCATCGTCCTGAGTCCCTGTAGCCCTGCGTCTCGTTGCCTTTCAGGGGAAAGTGTGCCTCTACCAACTGGATGGTTATAAGATGCTGCTTTGGACACATAAGATGAGCTGACTCTGGATTGGACTGGTGGTTCTTAACTCAGCCTGATATCACCTGAAAGCAAGAGCAAGCTGGCTTTCAGCCTATTTTGACTTTGGTTCAAAGGCAGCTTGTTTTTCTGTGTTAAAGTGGCCTCCCTGTCCTTTTAAACCGTGCTGGGAGAGCAGAGCAATTTCCTGGAGTGTAACTAGGCAGTGATATGGCAGAGAGTGCCCTAGGGCTGGAGACTCAGGCTTGGGCCACGTGAGGCTGGGGGCTTGGCGGGCCTGAGCTGTTTGGGCTGGATCTGACTCTCCACAGTGCTTATTCTGCTGCGTTTGGTAAACTGGGGGTTTAGTTTGGTTTGCTTTGCTTTTTTTTCCTCTTTTCTTCTAAGAAGGGACTCGGAAACTAGATGTCCGGGAAAAACAATTAACAGCTAGTAAAGAATAATTAATGGCATCAAAGGGCACCATAAAGGGCTGAGTTAATAACATGGTCTCAGCAGACGTATAAACCTGTGTGTTTAATCTGGAATCCACAGCCAGCTACGGGGATGCCTGAGCTGTGAAGGAGCTTGGGGTCTCCTAAAACAGGCCTGACACAGCAGTCTTGCCAGACACGCTGGTCCTGTTGATTAAAAGGGGGTTATATATGGAGAGGGGAACTCTGTTTTCAAAAAGGACAGAGGGACAGGGGAAGCATTTATGGGGCTGTAGAATCAGTCCTGTGGAGAACAAAGAATTCAGCATGGGTTTGATGATGTACTGAAGGTTATGAAGTGTAGAGCTGGATCCTTAGCTACCATAAATCAGTGTACCTCCTCTAACTCTAATGAAGGTGTGCTGATTGATGTCACTGGGGATCTCATCACCCCCTATAGATAAAGCTTGGGCTAATAAGGCTTCGAGCACCATGAACTCTCCCTGAAGTCACTGTGTGTGCAAGGCGTTTAGAGCTTTGCAGGATCAGGCCTGTGTTTAGAGAGGGGGGGAAAAGGTAGAGAAAGGCTTAATGTGGGCATAGATGAATACACCAAGGCCTCGGCAGCGCGCGTGAGAATGATGGTTGCTGTCAGATTTTGTTATTGCTTGTACAGGCTGAACTGTATAGCCTTCTCATAGGTAATCCAGTTGCCCCAAATTCACAGTAATAAAAGCTTTATAGGCCTATATTTGCAGTCTGCAGAGTATGTAGTATGTATTGGGCAGGGCAGGGGTTGAGCCTGGGCAGGAGGGACTCCAGCTTCTGCCTCTCCAAGGTCTTGGGCAAGCAAAGCCAATTTGGTCAGAGAGCCAGCAACCCCCATGGGCACCTGGCTTTTCCTCCATGTGTAGGAAGCTGTCAGTTTTAGCTCTGAGCACTTTGGACAACTCTTGCCATGTTTGGCTGCCTGTGAGAGGGCGCGGTCTGGTCCTGAGCTGCAAGTGGTGTGTGCTGGAGGGGCTGCCTGAGCGTTGGAGATGATGTCCCTTTGCTGCTTTCTACTTTGCTGTTGCAGATCTTCTGAGGAGCTGCTACGTGGTCTCGCCCTTTCCCTTTCTGCATGTACATGCACAAGGGAGCCTTTAGTTAAAGCAGAAAGGTTTGAGTTGGAGGGTTTTGGTCCATGTGGGGCATGAATGGAGGATTTGTCAGGGTCTCTGATTCAGCTCAGCTCCTGCGGCAACATTGCTCTCTAGAAACCAGGTATTAACATCAAACGTCTCCTGAAAGTGAAGTTTGCCTGCATCTCTATCCCCTCAGCTGCCACCTGTGTGCAAGTGAAACAGGGTTCATCCACAGTGCACTTGGGCTTCTGCTGGCCACACGTATGAGCTGGGAGCCAAGCTGACTTTGGGTGCCTGCTCCCCAGAGCCAGCACTGCAAAGGCGTGGATTTGAAAGAACTTCATGAACAGTGCTTTACAGAAAGCATAACCAAACAAGTGAAAGCAGTGCATGATAAACAGTGCCTGAAAGAAAATGATAGGAGGGAGATTCTTTTAAATTTTTTCAAGTGACCTAGCAGAAGGAGACAATTATTAACACTGTGTAATGCTTGGGCATTAAGCAGTACTAATAGGTGACGAACTAGTAATAAATCTCATGTGAGCATCAGAGGGTATTTTATGAAGAAGCAAAGGCCTCATTGCAGCTGCAGGTGGGAACCTTAACAGGAGCAGGAGTTCAACATCAAAGAAATATAGTCCAGGGCAGAGCCCTTCTTTTGACATCTGATCATTAATAATAGAGCATATTCACACAAAGGTGACAGGCTGATGAACCCCACTGTGGCACCCTGTCTCTGGGCAGGCAGGGTTCCCTCTACTCTGGTATTGCTACCTGGCAGCTATCGGAGCGGGAGCGGGGCCAGTCTGTGCTTCCAGCTGCCAGAGGTAAACACCATAACCCCTTCGTCTGTCACTTCTTCCTTCGACTTCTCATTTTACCTTATTAGGCTAAAGTTTCTCCCTCATAAAGCATAACATTTACATTCCTAAAACCCATTCTAAGGCCTACAAAAATATCTGCAAAAGTCTTTTTAGTTTTACTGTGTTCTTTCTGGCCTTCCTTGTGTCAGTTTTAGATTTCCCTTTGGGACGGGAGGTGTTTCCTCCTGTGTTTTGTACAGTGCCTGGCACCCTGGGGACCTCTGCGGAAAGGTCAGTGATTTCCCCTTGCCGGGCAGCTGGCCGGAAAGGGCCTGCGTACCTGCTGCTGCCCGGACGCCGGAGCAGTGAGAGCAGGCTGCCGACAGCGGCTTCGGCAGCCGGCCCTCGCTGCACGGAGGCGGGAGCATCAGATGGGGATGGAGCTCGGAGATGGTAGCCAGGGGCGGCTGCTCGGTGCTGATTGTTGCTATTGTTTTTCTGGAGGCACATCTGGGCTTCTATTTTTCAGCTGTGTCCAGCTGCATTAAGAAGTAACTGCACTCCCACCATCACCATTATGAAAGGAGTAATTGGGTGTAATTGAAGCCCCAGAACATATTTCTCTCTGTCTCTGTGCTTCACCCATGCTCTGAGTAAGTAAGTGCCTTACTTTGGGAAGGCACTTCAGGTTAAGAAAATTGGCCTCCTCCTGCCATTATGGCTCTTGTGCGCCAGCACAGCAGGGATCCCTGTTGCGGGAGGGTGGGCACGCTGTGACAGGGAGGATGGGACCCGGGCTGCTGATCGCACTGTCCTGCAGCCGTGGGGCCACAGCAGTAATGGCAGAGTCAAAAGGGAAGTTTGATGCTCCGATAAGAGACCTGCCAAACTATTCGGAAATAATTGTAATAGCCCGTCTGCTTGCTGTTTCTTCCTCTCCGTGCTGCAAGCGCAGCTGTTGCTCGGACACTGCGACCCCGCACTGTCAGTATCTCCTCTCTGAACAGGGAAGTGGTATCCAGTGGAAAAGAGGACACTGCTACTGCTGTGGTGAAATTTTTCTACTCCCTCCCTGCATGGCATGGTGGTAGCTGGGCAGCCTTGTGTGTGCCGGGGTTTATCTGTGATCCCAGGAGTGACCTGAACCTTTTGCAATAGGCGTGCAATAGGGGAGGCTGGCCCCCCACTCACACAGTCCACGTGGCCATGCTGCCCGCTCCTTCCTGATTGCCATTTCGCCGTTCTGTCTGCGCTACTTGCTTGGAAAATCCAAGTCAGAAACCTCAGCTCTGTGTGAATCACTACATTTGTAACCACCTTTTCCATTCGTGCTTCCCTCCCACTGCTGGGCTTCTCTTTGGACCATTAAAAGCTCCCTCCCGAGATTGGCTACTGACTCTGCCATCCCCGGCCACACTCAGGCTGACTCTGCCAGAGGATTAGGCTGGGCAGAGCTGCCGTTGAGTGCC
Organism: Chroicocephalus ridibundus; assembly: GCF_963924245.1. Classification (NCBI taxonomy): domain Eukaryota; kingdom Metazoa; phylum Chordata; class Aves; order Charadriiformes; family Laridae; genus Chroicocephalus; species Chroicocephalus ridibundus. The sequence continues at coordinate 31,054,187 of NC_086290.1, forward strand.
GGGACGTTGCTGTACACACATGGCAGGGGCACGCTCCCTCCAGACTGCAGCGGATGGCCTCAGGCTCCCTCTGCAAGCAGAAGACCTTTCAGCTGAGTCATAACATCTGCACCAGAGGAACGTTATTTTTTTTATTTTTTTTTAAAAAAGCCTGACTGATAATCAAACTGCGCCAGTGGGTTTTTCTGTAGTCCTTTCTAACGCATGCTGCAGCAGGATTGAGATCAGTGGGATCCCTGCCTAGTAAGGATTTGGGGGACTGTTGCCGTGGCTCGCAGCCCCCTCTGGTGGCACATGCCAAATGCTGGTGAAGGTCTCCAGAGACAGGGGCCCGCAGTTCCAAAACCGTGCAGGAGCTGGCAAATTGGAGACAGCCCAGAGCAGCGCAGTCAGGCTCTTCCTCCTGCCTTTGGCTCCCCATGTCAAGTCCTGGGGGTTTCCAGAAACAGGAACTGGGGCCACTGTAATGAGGAAATTTATGTGTTTGTCACCACCTCGTAAGTGCCACGGTGGTGCCAAGAGAGTTGAACGAAGTTCAGCAAACTGATGTATGCTGGATACCGAGCAGGCGTGGCAGGAGATGCCCCTGCTCCCAGCCTGAAGGGCAGAGGGGACCAAGGTTTGGTAAAGGAAGACAACATGCTCCCAGTGCCCATCTCGCAGAGCGCTGCCTTCCAGGGGACACTGGCAGTAACGCGCTGGTGTTCCTGGGCCACAGTACAAAGGGTGAGGCATGTGAGCTCAGCTAGCCAGTGAAGGCCTCTTGTGGCAGCATGGCCCTCTCCTGTGCTTCCAGGAAGCTGGGCACTGGAACAAAACAGTTCTGCATCCTTCCTAGAGAGCAGCAGAGATGCTGGCCCAATTCCCTCGCTCAGGTGTCAGGGGGAGCTGCAGCCAGCCCCAGTGCCCACAGGCAGGCAGGCAGCTGGTGGCTGCAGTATCCAGCCTGGCGCTCTTGACCATCTCCTTCAAACAAGAGCACAATATTGCAAGAAGCCATCCTTCCACCGGCGAAGGTTAAGAGTAGACAAGGCAGCAATTATGGACAGCTAATTAGTAAATGCTTTGAAAAGTATGCATAATTAGCTTATTAGTAAACATTTTAGAAATAATGCAGTTCATCTTGAGATTGGGAAAATGCTTAGAAAAGAGAAATACTTTTGAAGCACTACAGAATGCCAGGGCTTGGGAAGGTTCTTTGCTGGGATGCAAGGGGAAGTGACTGTGTCTCCTGCAGCACTGTGCAGAGGGGAAGTCAAAGATGAGATGTTAAGGAAGGCATTTACTTGCTCATACATTTGTGGCATGGGTAGCCAGAAGCAACATTTCTAACGTACAGGAAATAATTCAGTCTGGGTAACATGACACTGCAGCTCAACTTGTCTTCAAATGAGCTTCTACTGTTTTTTAACTCTGTCCAGCATCCGCTATATGGTTCATAATTCCCGTCAAGCCCGGGTTATTTTCCGAAATGAAACGTCAATGAATGTGTTAGCTGTGACGGTGTTCAACCAGTACATGAGTTAACAGTTCAAGGTTGTTCACATCTCTCCTCTCTGCTGCCTATCCGCAGAGCTGCTCAGCCTACGGCTGTGCTTCCTAAGACCCTCTCCCTGGAGGGACAGGCCGAGTCCAGGCTCTGCAGAAGATGATGGCCTCAAAGGCACTCTCCTGGGGTCTCCTATGTCCCGCCGGCTCACCAATATCCTGTGTGTAGGAGTCAGATCTGGTTTTGCACCTTGTTTCCTGTTGGCATGATGACAAATTGAGGCCCAGCTGGTGACACTGGGAACAATAGCATTAGAGATAGAGACCTCTCCCCCTCCTTCCTGCTAGAGAGGAGGAGGAGGTAGTGGTGGTGTACTCTCTTCTTACTCAGCCTCTCTGGCCACTGAGGGATGCAAAGCCCAGTAAAGGCAGCAGGAGGTTTTACCTTGATTTCCACAGGAACTAGTTTAGGCTTTTAATGAGCAACTGTTTGCCTTAGCTACGTGCAGTCTTTTTAATGGATATCATCCCTATTGTCAGGCTGTAACAGGGGAGTGGCAGACTCGTCAGCAATATCAGGGCTGGGAGTTGTGAGATTTGGGTTCTTCCCCTTCCCTGCTGTCGATTTACTGTTCCTGCTTTGGCAAATCGCTTTAAATTCCTCGCCCTATAAAGATGAGAAGACCTGGGCATCTGCAGGCAAAAAACCCAGCCTAGATCGCAACAGTGCATTGCACACTCTCCTCCAAAGGCTGCCGCGTAGCAGCATCACGCAGGAGCAGGTCAGAGCGCTGCAGACAGTGATTGGTTCGTTCCCAGCCTTTTCTGGCCGGGTGTGAATTCTGCAATTAAATATGAATGCAAAATAAAAAGAACAGACTGCGAAGAGCAGACTGAAAACAGAAGAAATTTCTGGTTGCTTTTGGCCAGAGCTCAGCACAGAGCTTATTTGAAAAAATTGGGGGAGGTTAGTTTTTAGTCTGAGACTAGTTCTCCCTTTTCTTTAAATCAAGCGTCTGCACACCACCATTGAATGGCAATGTAATAATATGTTGCAAACCACAGTCTGGTGATCCTGGAATTCCATATAAGTTAATAGCAGTCATGGTCTACTAATCACAGCTAGGATGTTTTAAGCAACTGTCTTTGATATATCAGTTCAAACACACCATAGAAAGCCTTCCTTATGCTGGCTTAGCAAGTAGATCAGTAGAATGTTAGAAAGAGCGAATAACCTGGGGGTTTTTGTGGTTCTGTTTCCCCCCTCAAATCCCAAGGAATTATTGCGATCTACGTACAGCATTGCTGAGCAATCTCAGTCCAGTAGTATGGTGATAGTTTTAAAGTAGCGCTGGGTCAGACATGGAGATATTAGTGTTTAATAAATTGCTAGAAGCAGACCCTGATGCAGCGGGGTCTGATAGCAGAAATCCCATGCCAAAGACTTAGTCCTGTTACAAACAGCACAGAAACTGGCAGGGCAGTTGCCCTCAGTGTGTGCTGTGGGTGCCCCAAACATCACTTCTTGCAGAGGTACAGAAGATACTGTGGTCAGCGTGAAGAAGAGTGCGTCCCTGTTTTTTGAGGTGGGATCTCCCTTTGCTGAGACAGGCAGCACGTGCCTGCTGGCAGTGGGAGAGCCCCCGCGCTCAGCCCCGTGCCCGCTGGGGCCATGCCGCGTGCAGGGTGTTTGCATGGGAAGTGCTCAACGCATTAGAAACCCCCAGGGAACCCTCAGAGCTGGGGTTGTTGACGGATGTCCAACAAGGAGTAGGACCCCCCTGCCGCCAGCACAGGAGTTTGAAGCATGTGCTCAGCTTCCTTCCTCTTCTGTTGATGTGAGGTTTCATTTACATTGTTATTTTGCAGTGAAAAGGGAAGGTGTAATGCCTGGCTCTCACACGTTGTTCCTTTGGTAATGCTGATGTTTGGCTGATAATCATGGCCAGGAACAAGGTCTGGGATCTCCATCAGCAGAGGGGACTGACTCACCATTGATCTGTGTTCACTGCATCTTGTTGAAGTTTTTTGACCCATTTGATTTCTTAGGTTTTCTTTTGTGAAAACCCTCTGATTTTTCTGCCGTTCAGGAGCAAAACATCTCTCTGTGTCTTTAAATATGGCAGATGGGGATTTCTTCAGATGTCCAATAACTCAATTGAAGGAGACCTCAGGAGACCTCTCCCCTTCCCTGTCCCCCTTCTCAGCCTGTCTTTTCATCTGCAATCTGGAGATGTAAGGGCTATAGTAATAGAGTGTCAGAGGAAGTAATTGATTCATCACACGCCGAGAGAGGAGTCTGTTGCCTTCAGTGTCAATGGAGCTGAACCACAGCCTGGAAGGGTGAGGGAGGCTTGTAAACACTCCATGGCTGAGCTGGCAGGACAAAGCAGACACACTGCCGTGGCTGAGCGAGAGGGTGACACAAAAGGTTGCTTCAAAGAAAATCCTCCCGAACAAAGCAGTGGTGGGGGCCTTGTTTGTGGGAGAAACAGGGACGCTCCCATCCCCCTGTTCCCAGAGCGCGTTAAGGAGAAAAGGTACCGACCAGCTCCCTGCAGCAGCCCACTCCCTCGTCTCTGCCTCCCTCTTCCGTCTCGAATGGAGCTGCCTCTCCAACCTGCTGTCCCAGGCAGGACTGAGCTCACCTCAGGGGTACCGACCACCCCTCACAGGTGGCTAGTTCCTCCCACATCCCAGATAGATGCCGCTGCCCCCGAGACCTGGGCGGGAGGCCACCGCTGCTGCAAGGCATGGTGTGTGCACAGCACAGTGCTCACCCTCGTCCAGGCATTGATTGTGCTCAGACCCTCAGCAAGGCTTGGTTCAGATGGCTGTTGAGCTGCAAGTGCCCATATTTTGGGGGGAGACGGAGGTAGGAGATGCTGTGCTACTTACACAGCATGCAAGGAGGGATCAGGCAGGTTTGGTGTGCCGTTTGGCCCAGAAACCGCTCTTACTACAAGCTGGCACGGTCAGGTTGTTGTGGAAGTGCCCAAATAGCAGAGGCTGCAGGCCAGCCTTGGCGGCACAGCTTTGCTTACTTGTGCATCGGCTAAGGCAGGAGCTGGGCTGTGAACAGGCTGTGTCTGAGAAAGCGCAGGGTCAGAAAGCCACCCCATGGTGGGCCAGTCCTAGGGAGGCCGTCCATCATTAACAAGGGACATAGGCAGCCAGCAGCATGAGGGTGGGCTGGTCAGGGCTCTGTTCTTGCAACCTCCTTTATACAATTGGTGCTTAATGAGGTATTTGTTTCGGTTTTGTGCTGAGAAAAGCCAGTGCAAATGAGTGATATGTGGAAAGCTGAGCTGCAAAGCTCCCATCTGATCCCAGTTATTACCAGCTCCTTCGTTCTTCATGGCATGTTGTGTCTAAGGCCATGACTGATACCGTGCCAGCGAGATGCGATGGGACATCCCTCACTATGGCTCCATGGAGGGTGTTTTCCTCGGGAATGAGGCTGGCCCAGCAGAGCATGTGAGCATCTCCTAATCCTCATCTGCACCCACTAGCCAGTCCCCAGACCATCAGCCACTGGAGCCAGCCTGGCCCAAACTGGTCTCTGTCTATCACCTGGACTGCTGGGCACCGGATCCCAACAGGAGATGAAAGCCTGTTCCCCTCACTGCAAAGCGAGCAAAGTGGACGTTTGCCCCCTGCCTTCTGCCTGCTCTGCTGCTTTTCGCCAGTAAATTTTCCTCTTGTGGTTGTTATCTTTTATTATACCCATTTTTTTTTTCTTTCTCTTAGTGATCAAGTGCCTGTGAGTGGTGACAGGAAAATGACATAGAAACCAAAGTCTAATTTTTTCCACAGATGGATTGTAGCAGAAGGAGGAAAGTGCAAATGCACTTTCTCGAGTGTCCTGCATTTTGGGGTATGAAAAGGTTGTGAGTTGCCTCAGTTCCCTTAGAGCAGCAACAGAAGGCAGAATGCCACGGAAAGGGGGGCTATTCTTAACATGCTTCGTATATTTTATTCCTAGTTTTACCATCATTTTTTCCCCCCAAAGAATACCCAAAACATCTTGCAACAAAAGACCCCTGTAGCTAAAGATAGAAGGGTGAGGAATTTATAAAGATGGTTTTGGAGACAGAAATAAAATTAACAGCCATGTGTAACTCCTGAACAACAGCCTGCAGAAAACCCCTAAAGTGCACATTAGCACATCTTGTTTTCTTATATAATGAACGGTTTTCCAGACATGCCCCAGATGAGAGCACTTCTCTACTCCAACGCGCCTTTCCGCAGTGATCTGGCAACACAGCTTGAAGAAGGCAGCCTGAGGATGAACGGCAAAGTGTGGGGGAGCCTTTGCTCTCCTGTCTCTGGGGGGGCAGCGGCACGCAGCAGCTAGGAGCTGAAATTCCCTCCTGAATCAGAACTTGCCACAGGAGCAGTTTGCAGCTATGTTTTATTCTTCCCTTTGCAAGATGTATTTTGGCTACCTTTTTTTTTTTATTTTCCGCATAAGTTAGCAGTAACTGCTGAAACACTCTTCCCATCAGTGGTGCTTGTACGGGGGTGAAAACAACCCAAGGAGTATAAATAGAGGCTATTTGTAGTTTCCATTTTTTGTCTTCAAGGCATTTTTGAAGAAGTTTTCCAATCTGTTAGGGTTATTTTCTTTCCCTCTCTGTCTCTCTTTTTTCTTTTTCTTTTTTTTTGACTGACTGGATTTTTCTCATTTCTCAGAAATTCTGGTCAGACTTTTGAGGAGAGATAAGAAAATAATCCAAAGCACAGTGGAATGATTACAAAACCCTACAATACTGTGATTACACAAGATGTAATGGGATGCATCAAATTCAAAACAAACTTCCGAGAAATCCTAAGCAATTATGCCCCCCCCACCCCCCAGGCCTGGTTCTTCCCCTGCTGCCATCAGATTTTGGTCATTTTAGTCACTGAAATCCCTTAAGATGCAGAGCAATGATAGCCTATTTTTCTCTGCTGTTGCCAGGGGTGGTTATTTCCATCAGGGCAAAACAAGGGCAAGCTCTGCCTGCTCTCTGTGCAACTTTTGCCTCAGCATGGACAAAAACGGTCCCACAAGCTGCGGACTGAGACCAGATTCATCTCTCCGATGTTCAGCCACCCAAAGTCCAAGTCCGGTCAGCGAGAGTGCTTTAAACTACCTCTGTTGTCAGTGCAGAACAATTAAACTCATCCCAAACTGGATGCAAGGAGTCTGCCTCTACTGAGAGCAGAGGACGTTTAGTAGGCTAAAGCTACATATGATACAGCTTTTTACGTACATATGTAAAAAGCTTTTTTAGGTCTGTGCACAAATCTGTCTATGAGGACCGATTCTCTTCTCACCCCAGGATAAATTAAGAGTGATTACCCTTAAAATGATGAGTTACACATGTGTAAAACCAGTTCAAGTCAAAGGAGAATCCAATTCATCTGCTGTATTTATAATTAATTACTCTGATTAAGGGCTGGCAGCTAAGATCAAACTTCATTGCTCTTGTTTCATCAGACAGCAGAGGTGCTTGCCTCTGCTATCACAGCTATGAAAAAAATACCATTTTGCAGTAGCTTCTGCAGCAATGTAACCTTTGAAGGGTATGTCCTGCAGTTGCTCAAGATTGTATAAACATCACAGAAAAGTTTTCTTGTCTTTCACAACGTAACCACCCATGAAATAAGGATTTGGTTTGAAGGTGGCATATGAAATAGCATGAAGATGGGTGGTGACACAGAAAAATCGACTAAGCCAGCTAGCATGTAATGGACATTAATTCTAGCCGCCGCCTTGATTGCAAAACAAGCACGGAGCTGCTGGTTCACCATTTCTTAACCATCTCTATACTGCAGCTGCTATTTCATTTCTAAGAGCGAGCCTTTTTTTAGGGGATGTTTAAAAAACTTTATGCCTCTAATAACATTTGTAATTTCTGAGAAACAAACTACCTGCCACCTTTTCAAAGGGAACAATTGCATTTCCCAGCTGCTGTTGTGGCTAAGCAGGTTCCCCACACCCTGCCCCAGCTACCTGCAGAGTATTAACACCTGCTGAATTTCACTAGAATTGCAGTTTCTCTTCCTATTCTCAGCAGATGCATTTGAGACATCATGACATAATGGTTCAAGCAGGCCAGGGATCTGGAAGGCTCAAGTCAACATGGGACATTCCCAAATTTGGGGCTGTTGGCATGAAGTCAGTACCTATTTGTCTCTCTCTCTATCTAGGCCAGACTCCTCCAATATAATATAATCTGTCTAATCAAGGCTAGTTTTCTATTTGGCAGTGCTGCAAATTTCCTCTGTGACCTTGGGCCAGCCACTGCTCCCTGCCTTCCCACGTCCTGGGGTCTTGGGAGGATCCCATCATTATTGTTTGCCAGGTGCAGTCATGAACCCCATGGAAGTGCCTATAAATAACAGCTCCAAATGAAACATTGGGGAACTTCAGGTTAGAGCCTTGCAGCTCTCTCCGGCCCTGGCAAGCACTGGAAACCAGGCTTAGCTGCGTGAGAGCCCTCACCTACTTGAAATCATAGCTCTGCAAAGACACTGAGAAAGCTGCCAGCTAGGTCAGAACTTGGTCTGGGGAGCCAACCCTCCTCGGGCTTTGAAGCAAAGCTTGCACAAGTTTATGCGTTGGGAGGGCTCATATTATGGCTGTAAACATATGAATTATTTATCATTTGTATATCTCCCCATCCTAAGCTCATGTCCCCATAATGTCCTTGAAGCATGTTTCAGTGGGGAAAGACTCAGCATCTCTTAGGAGCTGGGGCTGAGGGGCAATAGGTTTGTTGATTGTGTGTGGAGCAGTATGAGTCCCAAAACTGTGCTTTGTGCTGAATTGTGTGCCTCAGGAAAGGAGCACCCAGAGGAATGGTGCGGGCTCTCCGGTGCTGCTCCCCAGATGGGTCGCAGCGTTTCTGGAGCTCACCGGTGCCTGGGTGGGCACCTGGGAGGTCTGTGCTGGCCTCGGGGGAATGTGCAGCACAGCTCAATGGCCAGGGAGCAGATTAGCTAGTTCACAGCAGAAAAGGACTGAAAAGGTGGAGGCCTTCTCATAATCACTGCAATTGGGGCTTGTTTACCTTTATTGTGCTTCACAGCCTTTTTTTGGACAGCCGGCGGCAAAGTGGCTTAGAGAAAATAGAAAGGAAAGACTGGGAAGCAGAGAGGGTTGACGGGAGGAAAAAACAAGCAAGAAAGCATGAGTAATACAGGCATTAGAAGTGCTTTATAATTAGTTTATAAAAGCTCTCTTAACATCAGCAAAGCACTTTCTACTAAAAATCTTTAATAAAAATGCAGCAATATTTGTAAGCATTGTACATTTTCCATTTAATTCTTTTAAACAGCTCCAAGAAGAGCATCTAAGCAATGCGTTTCCCTCCTTTCTCAACCCCCTCTTGTATGGGAAGTTAAAAGCACTTCAGCTTAGCCTCCCTTCCTTAAAACTTCCTAGTGGAAGCCTCTGTTTGAGGTAGTTTCAAACCAGCTGGCTGGCCTTCCCGCTCAAGCAACAGCCGAAAATATCCTGTTGCTGGAGGACCAGCCAACTGCGGCCACCATGGCCGCAAGAAGACTTGGTTAATCCAACCCATACTTGTGGGTTACGGATGCTACACCCTGCCCTCACATATTTATGGTTGGCTCGTTTTGGAGCAGTGCCTAGATGGGGAGAAGTGGCCATGAAATGTGCTTGGAGATGGCGGCTTGCCCAGTGGAGGTAATGCCAGAGAGGTCAACCCACAAGGATGTCGGTGCACATTGACTGGAACAAAGGGTTTGGTTATATGAGTGAAATGCAAATTGCTGGGCACTGGATGCCATCGTTGCATAATGTGTCCCACCCAGCTGTGCCCTAGTCTGTAATTATCTCAAAATGCTGAGAGCAGGAAGCATCCCCAGGGTGGGCTTTCTTCTTTCCTATTTTGTTTCTTGTTTTTCACACGGGAGGAACAAAATCTGGAAACCATGCTTAAGCTTAACAGAAGCAAAGGTCTGGCCAAACTAGATTTTAACATGGTCAGTGACCCAACATAAGGAGAATGGGGTTTATCAGCTTGTTTGATTGTGGGCCAAGGCGTGGACACGACTGAAGCACATGATGTCAAGAGTCTCTGGTGGGGTTTAGCCGGTGTTCTTGCTGAAGTCTGAAAGTTTCATGGTTTGGCCCGGGTGTCTTTGGTGTTCATTTTGAAAGCCTAAAGTTTAATTGCTATGTTGGAGAGGAAGTAGGTGCTCCTGATCATCTGGGCAGGAGTTGTCTCCTGAGTGTAACATTTGCCTAACTCACACTGTTTATATGACCTGAAGAAAGAGAGCTTTGCCTCATGAGGAGCAGAGGGCTTGGGCCAAGACTTTTTTAACTAGGGAAGAAAACTCATGCATTTATGTTCATTTTACATTTGGCAAAAATGATTCCCTGACCTTCTCGTAGGGGCTTTTTTACTTGTTTGTAACATTTGATTTATTAAGGATTAGCTCCAGTAGGAGAAAGCTCAGTTAGATGCTTGGATGAAGCCAAACAGGGTTTAATTCAGAGAGGCAAATATTTCCTGATGATTTACTTACCAGATTCATTCTTTTAATTTTCCATTTGCAAATTGCCCATGAGCAGATTGCAATATTCCCAAATTGTATGTATTATTGGAAGTTATTCACCCATTCAATAAGCAAATATTTCTTGGTCCAGAATGTGCTTCACAGCACTGGGTGGTTTGAGGAGCCATGTGGACAGTGCTAGGATGTTTGGTGTGTTGGCTACAGCAGAAGCTGTGATCATTACAGTCAAGTAGTTGAAGCCATGTACCATGTTGGCGAGTTATAACCCCACGAGGACACAAACAGATGTGATTCCCTGGGATGTAGCTAACCTCTGCCTGTGCCATGCAAATGGCAGCTTTTGTAATCCTCTCCCTTAACAGTGTTTTGCCAACATTCTTTTTTTTGCCAAATTAATATTTTGCTACATATTCATGATTTCACTAGTAGCCGGTAGTCCTGCGGCACAGATGTGTACTTCGGATGTGGAAAGGCTGCAAGCACACTGAGAACAAGTAGTTATTTAGAGAACAAAATGTCCCCGCTGCTTGCTCAGTGTTACTTTAAACAAATAGACAAACAAGGAGGAAAAAATTCTACTTAAAAGAAGCACTAACACTACCATGTTCCTCATCCCTGGGGAGGCAGTGGGATCAAGCCACACATGATGGACATTAGTGGGGTCACGCAGGGTGCTGCTGGACGATGTCAGGGTAATAAGGGGTCACGAGGTGATAGGGAGCTACACAGAGCTGAGGAGAGAGCAGAGGAAACAGATCTTCATTTACATCAATGTGCATCCACCCACCAACCAAGCCAAATTCTCTTCCTGCGCGAGTGCCTCTTCTCAAGACCACTTGGATTTCACCTTGGCCAAGCCAACTGAGTCTGTAACGAAGTTAAAGGCTGGGTGATTGCAGCTAGCTGAGTGCTTGGTCCAGCATAGACAGGATTTTATCTGCAGGCATTTTGCCTCTGGCTCTCAGCCTGATTTAGTCCCAGAAAGGAGTGAAACCGAAGCCGTCCAGGCCATCTTTCTTTGTGGAGGAGCACACTGAGTTCCTGGAAGTTTGTTTTGAGATTGTTGCCTGCCGATGTGTGCTTTGCAGAACAGGAATGAGTCACATGAGGATCATCGCTGTATCCAGCAAGCTACTTCTCCTTTCAACTCTCCATTCCCAAACAGGAGATCTTGTGACAAAGAAGAAAGGCAGATTCCTGGCAGCCTGGAAATGCTTTTTTCCTCCCTGGCCCCATGAGAAGAGCTGTAGCATGTTGTTCAAACAGGTTGATAGAAAGTGAATAAACAGTCGGAGTTGGGCAGTTTCTGTAAATAGCAGCGTGCTGGCCAGAGAGGAGAAGAGGGGCGGGAGAGCGCGGGTGTTAGAAAGCAGCTGAAGAACAAGATGTTCACGTAAAAGCTGTTTGTTTCTTCACAGCACGCAGAGACTGATAACTACCTTGCCATTAGTCATGGCCTAGAAAATATGAAAAAATATGAAAGAATCTGGGAGTTTCACCTTTCAGCCAGACTTTGCAACAAGTTTTTGTCTCTGCACTGAGAGGCAGTTCTTCCAGCCCTTCACATTCCTTCCCCAGATCATTCAGATGCCCAGGAGCCACGTCAGTGGGCAGGTGGGACATCTCCAGGTAGGATTTAGCGAAGGCAGGTTGTGGTTACAGGGTATACAAGGATCAGGCAATAGTGAATGTGGTTACCGAGCTCTTACGCAGCACTTCTCATCCACAGAAAACCTTTCTCAGCGCTTAATAGAAGAGGATCAGTATTACAGTCCAAGTGATAAGTAAGTGTACTGGCCATGCTTGTTAAAGGACCAGTGTGGTGTCAGACAGTGCACAAAATCGCTACCTGCTCACATGGATTGAACATTGACTATGTTCATTCTTGGTGCATGCTTGGCAAAATCCCACCTGGATAGTGGAATAAACTGAGCTGTGCTAAGTAGCAGGATGGCACTTAAGGAGAGAGGTAAGGGAAGAAGAGCAGCCCCGGGAGAGTTGTATCTGAGCTTCGCCCATGCTGAAGGAGTATTGGGGAAAAGGAGTTAAATTTTATTCTAAATTTTGCATGTTGCCTCTGAAGTTGAAGTGGATGTGGGTGCAATAAATTAATGAAGTGAGGAGCGACAGAGGAGGAGACTCAAATGTAGCCAGACAGACAAAAAGGAAAAATGTACTGGGGAGGGTGTGGTGTGGTGTGGTGTGAGTGACGGAGTCCCAGGTGCCCATCTGGAAGATGTTCTGTAAAATATGCAGATATAAAGAAGTGTTCTTTGTTTGTTCCTGGCATCCCGAAGCATCTCCCTGACAGATGGTTTGACTGCCATTTCACCTGTCTCCACAGGTATGACTACATCGAGATCCGAGATGGGGACAGCGAAGCAGCAGACCTGCTGGGCAAGCACTGTGGGAACATAGCACCTCCTACCATCATCTCTTCTGGCCCCTCTCTCTATATCAAGTTCACCTCGGACTATGCACGACAAGGTGCTGGCTTCTCCCTGCGCTACGAGATCTACAAGACAGGTGAGTGTCTGAGTCAGTGCCTGTCTCTCAGGCTGTTTGCCATGATGATCTTCACAAGGAGATGTCTTTGGTCACCTTTTCAATATGATTTTTAGCATGCTTTACAGAGATAAATGGCTCTTTTTTTTTTTTTTTTAATTTAAGCAAGTCTGCTGCATCACATTTGCAAGAAGGTAAAGATATTAGTGGCGCATGATAATGCATTTTTGGATCACAGTGTGGCATCAAAAGCAGGGTTCCTCGTTAAATGCTCTCTTGTATTCGAGGCATTTTCTTGTATTCTCCCTGGCATGTGTGGAGCTTGTTAGGGCTAAGTGGGGATTGTCCCTCCGTTAGGAGTGCATGGAGCTCCCCCTCCTGTGGAGCTGCGATTCAGGGCTGATCAATGACACTGTGTTTTCTCTCCCTGGAAGTGGGGTTTGTAACTGGGGAGCTCTGGTTTTCAAGGGACTGCTGTCAGCAGTGCTGTCAAGGGCCGAGACGGCGCCTTTCCAGGCAGATATAAGAGGAACTATTCATAATTCTGTTTAATACCGAACTATTATTGAGGAAAGGAAAAGCTGCTCAAAGGCCTTTTAATAGTGTTTCTGTCTAAATATTTGCCAGAATTGTGTGTCTGGGAAGAAGGAGGCTTGAGAAAATAAAACCCACTCTGTGCTTGCTCTGTGAGTATGTGTGGGTGAGAGAGGTGTGCCTGTGCACCGAGGGAACAAGAGTGTGCTTTGCATGGGGACGCGGGCACCTGCCCTGTGCGCACATTCCTTCAGTGGTGTGCTGGAAGAAAACACAAATGCAGCTTTCACGTCATCAGATCCAGCACAAGAAAAATGCCTGTGCCTGGTGAAGAACCAGAAAGGTAAGCCACAACCGGGTGGCTTACCAAGCCTCTTCAAAAGGAAGGCAGGGAGCACAGGCACCGGTGCCCAGGGGCCCTGGCCCAGCTGCGCAGCAGGCAGAGGTGTGCAGGCAGCCCACAGCCTGGTCACAGGTAGATGTGAACGTGGAGATTCTGCTGCAAGAGGATGGGAATGGGACCCCCCAAATTCATTGTGAAATGCTGAGGACAGGCAGTGTCTGGAGGTTCAGGTGGATGAGGAAAGTGCTGTTGCTGGTGGTTGCCTGGGCTGTATAACTGGCCATCGAGCTGTTGTGGTTCAGCCAGCTCACACGGCTATTTGTTAATTGTTAAGATGCAGGTTAGTCCAAAAAGAGTTCAGTGGTTCATCTGGCTATTGGGGTTTGCTGAGGCGAGTGCCTGTGTTCGGGTGGGAAGACTGCCGACCCACCTCAGCCTCCCCTGTCTCTCTCTCCCTGTACATGCAACCCCTCTGTGCCCAGCAGACTGTGCTGGGTTGTGCTTGTCTTCACATCGGGTCCATGCCCTGAGTTGGGGCACAGGGCAGAGTGGAATGGTCCAGCTGGCTGAGGTGGCTAGGCTAGGCTGAGTGTGGCTGTGGGAAGGGATGGCAGGCAGGAACCCTGTCTGCCTGGGTGAGAGCCAGCAAGGGGCCAAATTAATGGGAAAAGGAGATTTTGTTGCTGCTGGTAGGGAGGGAGAGGAAGCAAGGGCTGATGTGGGAGGGAGCGGATGTTGGATGGAGCCTAGAGCTGAGTTTGAGACCTTGGTGTAGGTCCCTGCAGAGCTGCCCTCATGCCTGAAGCGGTGGTGGGGCTCTTATAGCCAGCAGCCTCCCCCACGGGCAGCCATCCTCTCCAGAAATAGCCATGCTTTCTTCCAGCCACAGCCCACGAAATCCAGCCTGGCAAGGCAGCTTTTGGCACAGGAGCAGAGATGAGCCTGTGATCCGGGAGCACCCCAGCCCACTTTGCCTGCCCAGCCCCTCTTCCCCCTGCCCGGGGCTCCCAGGGAGGGCGGTGGGCAGCGCTGGCTGCGGGGCCACCGTAGTACAAGCAAACCCTGCCTTTTGTTTGCAGGCAGGCAGGCATGGGCGAAGCTTCCATCTAAGCAGTCACAATAGCCAGCAAGGGTGTCACCAGCTTTAAAGGTCATCGGATTGTCATTGTCTACATCAGTAAAGGCAGTGTGGCTGCAGCTTCTTTCTTTCTTAAAGGTGACCTAAAAAAACCAACTCTTTTCAACTGAGCGTTTATTTCCACACCTTGTGCTAAATTTCCCTTATCACGGTGTGAGCATGAAGCAATCTGCATACAAACAACTGCATACCAGTCTTTGAATCCCCTGATGGGTATCAGTCAGTGGTCTGTGGACTGACAAAAGAGCCGCCTGCCCTGGCTGGTCCAGCCTCCTTGCTGCTCGCTTTGTGAGTCAGTTTGGCAGGGCTGGCCTGAGCTCTCCATCGCTGGGCATCAAAGTCTCCTCTCAGGCTGGTTTTTGCTGCTGAAGCCAGCATGACTCATGTTGATTATCTGCAGCTTCCCTATAAAAAAACCTGATCGTTGTGTTTGCTGCTATCAGACAAACTGTAGACAAAGATGCCAAACGTGATAAGAGCCCCACATGAGGAAACTGTTGTTGCCTAATGCAGTGACATAGTTATGTCTCTCTCCTGTCTCTAGAGGACAGTCCCCAACTCTAGGTTTAGTCTTTGATTTTCTCCCTAGCTCAGAGCTTGTGTTATTTTCCCTATTTATCTATTTGTCTTTCAAGCTGTTTGGAACGAAGTGCGCCCTTATCCCTGTTCACGGCATTATGCTGTGATTTGTGTTTGGCCTTATTTTTTGCCTCTATGTTTTACCCCACAGGTTCACACCAGAAAAGCTGGCTGCTTCATTAGGTAGTCAATTAAGAGCCTCTCCTGAGTAGCTCTCCAGCTAGGCTCTGCATAATGCAGTGCTAGGATCCTGCTATTACTGTGGGCTGCTGGCCTGACTCCTGTAGGTTAATGCTGAATGGAATAACAAGTCTCCCATTAGTCCTGGAAAGGCTCGTGCTGCCTGGAAGAGCCGGAGCAGAAGCGTTTGTAGAGGAGAAGGAGGGTGTCCCAGTAAAACTAAAGCGGAAACCTTTGTGAATGCTAACGCCGGGTTGCAGCAGTGGCCAGCAGCATCTCTAACATTCCCTTTCGCCTCTGATAGCTCCAGGCTACCGATTTCTGTTGCCTATTGTCCTGTCTCCACAGCGCAGAGGTTTCAAAGTTGTATGAATACGACACAAATTCCCCTTGACACAAATTCCCCTTTCCCCGGCCACCCTGAGGCACCTTGGCTGTGTGAGAGGGGGCACAGAGCTGGCCTGGCTGCAGCTGAGGCCAGTGCTGAGGTCAGCAATAAATAAGAGGCAACATTGTCTGCTCTCCTCGCCACGCAAAGGTCTTCCTTAAGGATAGAAATAACTTGCATTTCTGGTGCGGATGGCTCAGTCTGTGAGAAAGAGGGCTCTGTTCCTCCTCTCAGCACAGATCTCCCTGCCACGGCCCCTGTTACCCCTGCTCCTGCTGTGGCCATAGAGCAGGGATGTATGCTGGAGCCGGCCCTCATGCCTTGCGTGGATCTCGGGGGGGGGGGGCTGCAGGCTAACCACATGCTTCCCAAGGGTTTCCAGCTAACAGTGGAGACATTGGCACCCTCCCCCGGACCCTTTCACTGTGTAAATATTTGTGCTTCCTGATTTTCTCAAGAGGAAACTGAGGCACAGATGTCCATGCGAGAGGGGGAGAGGTTGCAGGAGACCAGCCCCTGGGAACAGCTTCTTCCAAAGAGATGGCATCCCCGTCACTCCTCTCTGCCCCTTCCCAGGCAGCGTCCTCCCCAGACAGGGTCTCCTCCATCAGACCTGGAGCTGCTGTGGCCCTTTGCCAGCAGGGGTGGCAGTCGCGGCAGCGAGGACCACATACGGCAGCCCCCTGTGTGCTGGCCAGCCCCTCTGCAGGCTTTGGGGCAGTGGACACAGGTCTCCTGGCAGGTGACTGGGGAGCCCAGCAGAGAGTGGGTAGGGCTGGCAGGGGAAGCCTCCCATGGCCTCCTTTCCCCACCAGGGCCACCACCACTGGCATGGGGGACATAGCCTACCAAATTGCAGCCGTGGCTTTGGGTGCCTTTGGATGGGATCCCTTTCCTAGTCTTGTTTTTGGAGTAATTGGCATGGGGATCAGCAGTGGCATACAGCTTACATTTGCAGAGCTGTGTTGAGGGATCTAGACACATGCTGTCCACTCCAGTGAATGCACAGACCTTGTCTCTCCACCTGTGGAAAGCTTTGAAAATCACCGTCTTGGTCCTTGCAGGAATTCACACAGCTCTTGGGTTACAGGACATTTCCAGAAGTGAATACACAACCCCTTTAAGCTCAAAACGGGGTTTCCACAGTGTATCAAGCTGTTGGTATTAAGTTGCATTGTTGCTAAGGCTGCGGGTTTTTTTCTGACACAACAGGCTCTGAGGACTGCTCCAGAAACTTCACTGCCTCCAATGGCACTATTGAGTCTCCAGGTTTCCCTGACAAGTATCCACACAACCTGGACTGTATCTTCACCATCATAGCCAAGCCAAAGACAGAAATCCTCCTCCATTTTCTGCTCTTCGACCTTGAGCATGACCCGCTGCAGGCTGGGGAAGGAGACTGCAAGTACGACTGGCTGGACATCTGGGATGGCATCCCTCAGGGTAAGCCATGCTGTGCTGCTGTCCTCAGCCTCTCTGGGTGTCTCACAGAGCTCCAAAACTGTGCAGTCTGTGCCTGAACACCAAAGGTGCCTATCCTCAGATGTGGCTACAGCACGCAGCCTACCATCACAGTGCTCCGTGGCCGGCTGTGGGGATGGTGTGCTTGCAGAAGACTGCGTGTATTAAACCCCAAACTAATGCTCTGTTGGAACCACTGATCTGAAAAGCCCCGTGGGGTACTCCAAGATTGCACCGTCCTCCCTCAGGGAAGGGCAGTGGGTTCATGCAGTGTTGGGAGGACCTCCCTACCCATACCAACAGCAGGAAACAGAGCAGATTGGAGCATTTCCCAGCAATTGCAGAGCAACGCCTGCTGCAGTGGATATTTCTGCATGGCGCACTGCATGGCACTGTGCCAGCGAATGTGAAAAATAGCCCATCCCCAAAGCCTTTCTTTTATCCCAATCGGTCCCGCTAAGGCATCCCTGCTGAGTGATGCCAATCTGCTAGTGACCCAGGAGGCCGGTGGAAAAGCAGGCGTTACCTTTGGTGCTTTCTTTTGCAGTCGGCCCCTTGATAGGCAGGTACTGTGGCACTAAGATGCCGTCGGACATCCGCTCAACCACCGGCGTCCTCTCGCTGACTTTCCACACAGACCTGGCAGTGGCTAAAGATGGTTTCTCTGCTCAGTACTACTTGATCCAGCAGGAAGTCCCAGAAAGTAAGTTGGAAATGTGTGCATATGGCTTTAGGCAGTCGTGTCACCTGTTTCTCCCAAGTCTTTCACTTGGCACATGTGAGAGTGAGGCAGGCAGGAGTGTGTCCAGGGGCTGGTCCCCCACTGGCAATGCAGACAGCAGTTACACTAGGTGTGTTCTCTGTTTCTCACAGAAGTGAGATTTTAGTAAGAATCACACTTTTTGACCTTTCTTTGACTTTTCACTTGCTTGTGAAGTCTTCTCGATACCTTTTGGGATAGAATCCTTCACGTATGTGCTCAGCCCAAAGGATTTAGGGGAAGACTTCAGCCCAGAGGGTGCAGCAGATTCATTAAAGCACGGGGGAAAATAGTCTCTCCCTCTCTCTGGTTTTCCAAAAATGCACAGCCCCAAACTACAAATTGGAATTTCTTGACTGTCTAATTAAAAAATGCCTAAAGCTCTAAGAATTTCAAACCAAAATTTGTTTTAAAACCCTTATTAAGGGAAGTAAATTGATGTGGAGCGAGGAAGTAAGTTGTGTGTTTTGAGAATGAAGAGCATTTTGGTTCTTTGTGATAATGCTTGCAGGCAAGGAAAGATTCGGTTTGTTTTCCCATGGTATTTTTACATCAGAGCTGCAGTTCTTGACCTCTGTTAGCAGTGAACCTGTGATACAACAGAAGCAGCCTTCAGGACACGCCTCAGTCCCAGAGAAAGAGAGAGGGTCCCTGACCCAACACTGAAAGCCCATGATGGAGAGCAGGGTAGAGTAGCGGTTGTGCAGCACCAGGGCAGCTGTGTTACAGGCTCTTGCTGTGTGATTGGGTTAGGGATGTTGTGCTGAGGCTGTGAGAGTTACAGACAAGCATGAGCTCTTCACTATTACCTATATCCACACTCAGTTGATCTGTTCTTTAATCCCCTTTCTATTCTGTTCTTTAAAAGGATTGGGAAATAAAATGTGGATGACACCCAAAGCTTGAGAAATCAAGCACAAGAGCTGCTAAAGGGCCAGGCCTGTTTTTATTTATGGTGGTGTAAAATTTAAACTTTAATAATACCACTGAGATCTTAACTTGGCCCATCATTTCCACACAAGGTTGACTTGACCACATTAAAAAACAGGCAGTTTGGTGAAGCCCCATTGGTTTACAGCAGCAGTAGCATGCTTGGGCCCATGCAGTATTTCCTATTTCCTATAGTTTTCTTTGCTATTGTTTCTATGAAACAGTTGCCATAAAATATATGAGATACACAATAAGATTGAGCTAATTGTGACTTTTAAAGCTTCTTGGCTGGTTAATTCCTGTGGGCCTGATAACACATATAGCACATGCACATATACATATACATAGACACATACACACATGCATCCATACTCTCACGTGCACACAAAACCTTTAGACCTTCCCATTCCAGGCATCAATGTTCCTGCTGGCAGCACAGCAGTAAGTACCCTCCCGGTGTGCTTGCCCATTTTCCTTGCCTTGTCAGTGCTTAGATTTCACCTCTGGACTTAAAGAAGATGGGGAACTTTGTGGCAAGGGGACTTATTGGTGGAGATGGAGGGAGGGAAGGGACAGAATTGTGTCAAAACTGTGCAAAGATGAAGGAGGTAGAGAAAGGAAGAAAGATCTGGACTGTATTCGTTTTCATATTCATTTTCAGGCCATGCAAACATAAAGCTGCCCCATCTTTAATTTTTCAGTGCCGTTCTGTGAGCACACACAACCTGCAAGATAGTGCAGATCCTGTTCATCTTTCGAGGCAGGCAGCTTTGCTCGGGGTTAGCTGGGGAGGATAGTTTAGGCCTGCCTTCCACTTGAGAGGCAAGTACAGAGACTGTAAGATGATCTCTGTGTCTGCATGTGTGTGTCTGCTCCAGATTTCCAGTGCAACGTGCCGCTGGGGATGGAGTCTGGCAGGATCTCCAACATGCAGATCAGTGCCTCCTCCACCTACTCAGATGGGCGGTGGACCCCTCAACAGAGCCGGCTCAACAGTGATGACAACGGCTGGACCCCCAATGTAGACAGCAACAAAGAGTACCTCCAGGTACGCACACTTTCCAGCCCCCTCACCTCTTCCCCCACCAAATGGAGCATCACGCTGTTGAACTGACCCTTGACCATAAGGCTTGTTGAATTTTTTATTGCCTCTGTGGCTCATGGGGAGTGAGCAGCAGGGGAGCTGCAGTGCCTCCATGAAATGCGACAGGCTGGCTCTCACATTAGCACGCCTGCATGAGGGCTGACTCGACCTGCCGTCCCTCTCCCACCCCCCTCCTTCCTGCCTAAAACCTTGATGGACTTTCCATCATACTGCCTGAGACTGAGGGACCTCTGGCACTTACAAGGGCCACTGACTCCACTACTGGCCTGAGGACCAAAGTCTCCAGGAGGCATGTGGAAAAACAACTAGAATAATATTTATCTCATCAGTGATGCAGGGAGTGTGAGGGGTCTAACGTTAGGTTGGGGGCTGACAGAGCAAAGGCTTTCCCTGGGACCTGGTTAGATCCACACTCTCTGCCTGCCCAGGGCTTCTGGCTGTGTCACATCACTGTGAGACGCCGCTTGCTAAAGGGCAGTAGGAATGGGAGGTGGTGAATGTCATTGCCTCTAGCAGACGTCTCATTCTTCATTTATGGCAGTGCTACCAAGCCATTTCTGCTGACCTTTCTCAACCCACATTGTAAAAAAAAAGAGGAAGGGAAAACCAGGAACTGCAGCACTTGCTAATTGGACATCATGCTTTTATTTTACATGGAAAAAGTCAGGCTCTGTCCTGCTTTAATGGACACGAGCTTCTGTGCAGATCCTGTTGCTTGGTCTGAGGCAGGAAGAAGTCTTTGTGATGGTCCCATACGGACAGACATCAAGATCCTTAGTCACTCTTCTACTATGGTCCTATCTGCAAGCATCCTGCTGAATTTAGCCCAGGGGGTTTATGCCTGCTGAAATGTGCACCCACAGATGGAGTGAGACAGACTGAATTTGCACCTTTTCATGTTTCAGAGACAGAGGGAGGAACTAACTAGCCAACCTGGGCTCTCAGGTGGTCACCATTTTCTCTCTTGTCCCTTTTTCCCCTGGAAAGGTGGACCTCCACTTCCTGACTGTGCTCACAGCCATTGCCACACAGGGCGCCATCTCCAGAGAAACCCAGAATGGCTACTATGTCCGTACCTATAAGCTGGAGGTCAGCACCAATGGGGAGGACTGGATGATGTACCGACATGGGAAAAACCACAAGGTAAAAGCTTTTTTTTCTCTTTTGCATGTACCTTGGTGAGTCTTGCAGCCGGTGGAAGGGACTAGAACAGATTTTACAGGCCTGGAGGGTTTAATCTGTGCGGGACCCTTTTTCTGATGAGAGCTAAAAGACTGATGATGCTCTGAGCAGAAACAGTCCTTTCTCCTTTGCACAGCAATGAGGAAACACTATTCCTTGGAAAACCTGGCTGCTGTTGCATCTTTCGTGGTGGTGAGAGTATGTTATTTGACTGCAAATGAAGGAGAAAATGTTTTCACAGCCTGTGTTTTGCCATACAAGATTCATTGAGCTTTTATGGCTGTAGCCCCGTCTGCATGCTGGGTTAACAATCACAAAACCACATGAAACTGTAGTTCAGGAGTTATTGAGGCCTGGAAATGAAAGGGCACAAATCCTAAGAGGGGATCGCACCATCCCAGAGAACAAAATGAACAATAAATAATGAGGAGCAATTCAGTCTGCCGGAGCTGTGGGATCTGCGCTAGCAGGCATGGTCGGCAAGGGTGCATTGAGCCCTGGGAGGTGCTGCACGCTCTTGCCGTGTTTCTGGGAGGCACACAGAGATGGGAGTCAGTGGGAGGGAGGGTAAATATGGGTGTTTGGCCCTTCCAAGCCTTGCGTGTGCTGCTGTGGGGCCAGGCGGGGCAAGCTCGAGGTGGTCTGCATGGGAGCTCTGGCATATGGGGAGGGGGGTTAATGCAGCTGTGGTGCTGGGCTGCTCCTGCTCTGTCACTTGCCTTGGTCGTGTGGTTGTCCCCTGGTTAAGGGCACCTCGGGAAAGCCCTTCCCTGCTCTTCTGTGGTGCTCACCAGCACTGCTGCCATGGTTCAGGTCCTCCCCACTGCTGTGCCATAATCTGTCTGCCTGAACTCGGTGGCTGGGGTCCCACACACCTCCCGCCGCGTGCATGTCCCAGCAATTTCTGCTTCCTCAGCACTTCTGTTAAATTAGCTGTCCCCTCCCTTTGCTGGCACAGGCACTGCTGGCATGAAATGCAGCAGTTTGCCTTGTCCAGGATTCATCCAGACATTTCCTTCCCTTCCGGGCCATGTGATTTCCCCTTCCCCACAAGTGTGTCTCACAGTTCAAATTCACTCTGCTTCCCAGAATGAGTCCTCTCTGTGCAGAGGCCCTGAGCAGGGTCTCATACCTGCAATATTTGGAGTACTTAAGCTCCTTGAGTGCCAGTGAGGTGGTGTTAGACCTATTTTAGGGGTAGGGAAATGGAGGCACAGGGCAGCGCAGCACCCCATAGGAGAGTCAGCAGCGGGGTTTCTCTAGACCTCGGGCGGGCTGACTATGGGGCCGCAGCTCATGGCAAAGCTCATGTATAACCCTAACGTAGTGGCCATGTGCTGGTGCGGCGGCTCTGTGCTGTCCTGGGACCCACTCGCTGCGGCAGACCTTTCTGTGAACAGGGGCTGTCTCTCCTCACCCTGGGCAGCCCATGGAAAGGGTTCTCTTCGTTCCCATGTTCTGCCCTCAATTTAGCAGACCCTTTCCAAGGCTGGAGGATAAGTAATTGCTTTTTGGTGGCTCACATACCCCTTGCATCCTGGTGACTACTTTCCCTCCCCACCGAACAACAGCTGCCAAGCCGCAGTGGGGCCAGGGCAAAGCCCCTTGCTCACGGGCATGCTGCTGGGGGGCTCTGGCCCTGCATTCCCAGCCCACGTGAATCCCTGCTGTTCCCGCATTAGGCAAGCTCCCAGATGTCTGTATTCAAGGTGCAGATTCCTCCCTGCGTCAGTGCGGCGCTCCGCACAGTTCAGGCTGCAACGGTGGAGCGAACCATGCCAAATAGATTTGTCAAGTCTGCCGCAGCTTGATTTGGTGCCATGAGGAGCGGGGAGGGAGAGGAGGGGGTGGACAGACAGGGGCTCTCTATTCCTCCATATACATGCAGATATGTAAGTATATATATATATATTTATATATATATACACATACGTGTATATATATATATGCACATGCACACATAGGCATATGGGGTATATCAAACACTGCTCTGAAATTTTGCCGTCTGTGTGGGCCAAAAGCAAAGCTCTGCCATGTTATAGGCAGGTCAGCTAACATTTACATCTTCATCAAGGAACTAAAGCAAGAGAAAACCAGCGAGTGCAGGAGGGGTGGGGAGGGGATGATGCTCTCTGCTGAGGATGGGGAGCTCTGACCTCCTCCCTTTCATCACCCGCTGCCCCTCCCTCCAGTGTTTCGGAGGAGAGTGGGACCAGGGTGTTTCCCTGCGGAACATGATGGCTCACCTTTAAGTCCCCAGCCACTGGCACTCTCAGTGAGGGAAACGGGAGAGGCAGGATGAGGCAGAAGAAAAAAAGATTAATATGTGCTTGCAGCAGACAGAACTGCCTGGGCTGTTTCCATGTCAAGTGCTTGCTGCCTTTCTGGGGTGGGGAGGCAGTGGGAAGGCAGCGGCTGGTCTGCAGCAGGCAGCAGAGGAGCCTCACACTCACACCTTCCCCTTCCCACCCTATCCCTGCTGGGCTTTCCCCCTGCCTGGCAACCCACTCCTCACAAAGCCTAGTCCAGCGCACCTCAGACATCCCCCCCTCTCCAGGGGGTGATGCTCTGTCCTTGCCCGGGGTGTGGGACCAGGGGGAGAAGCTAACCCAGCGACCTGGGTGAAGGTGCAGAGCTGTCTTCCTGTGTGTCCTCTGAGAAAGGAGACAGGGAGGAGAGCAGCCACCACCACATGTTGCCCCACGCTCGCCCCTTACTACCTAACAGCACATCCCCTTGAGACAGGGCCAAACAACCCCTGCCCCAGAAAGGCTGCTCTGGCTCTGGCCCTCCCTGTTGCATCCCCGCTCTGTGTCATCCAGGGTCGATGGCCCCAGAGGTTATCTTCCAGGCACTGACCCCACTGTGCGCGCCGAGATCTTATCTAGCGGTTTGCAAATGTCTTTAGAAAACAACATCTCGTTCTTCAACCCAAGGAAGGAAAAGAGCACCTTGCAGGATTTGACCTTTTATTTTTGGCCATTTTCTTCGGACAGATTCAGCTATTACGATTCAGCTATTACGATCAGAAAACAAAGTGCTCATCCATTCTGATCCACTTCCTTCTTTGTAGGGTCTCGAGTTCCAGCTCCCGTGTGGTCGGAGCCGCCCATCTTAGTAACTGTGGAGATCAGCTCACGGGGACCATCTAGTGTGGCGAGGGACTGGGGGATGGGATGGGTTTCAGGATTCAGGTTGGGTTGGGAATGTGTGCTCTCACTGCCTTCATTGCTCTGCATGTAAAATGGGAGTATGGAACTGAAACATTTGCTCTCAGAACCTGTACAAATCAATGGATGAGAAATGGCAGCAAGATCCAGCTGATATGCACTTTCCATTTCCTACTCATTTTGATGGCTTTGTGTTTGTTATCAGCTAGCCTTCCTGGGTGGTATTTCAGGTGGATGCAAGAAGGCAGGTTGAATTGCTGCAAAGAGCTGAATATCTCCACTGTGCATGGAGCTGGGGATGTCAGAGGTGTTTGGTGCTGGCAGAGAATATTGAGGATGACTCTTTGGAGACCCTTGTGCCTTCCCTTAGGAGCATTCCTCTGTCCTTTCAGTTCTTAATGAGGTCTTCTGTGTTCATTCACCTGGGGAGGGAGAGAAAAGCCTTCAGTCCTGTGTCTTCTTTATCTGGAAAACTCAGGAAACGCTTGTGTGATCAGCCAGAAGGCCACGAGTGCTTCTGCACAGAGACATCATGGTGCAGAGGGTTTGCTCAGAAGCATCCCCAGGCCCCAACCTGCTTCTGCTGCTTTCACAGGCAGGACAAAGATGTCAGGCTTTGGGAAAGGCAGCCCCATGCATTCACCCTTGGTGCAGTACCAGGGGAGAATTACAGCCCTGGCTTTCCTAGCAAGGCTGCAGCTTTGTACTTCTGGGCCTGATATCTCCTTTGCAGGCTAACAGAGTGCCACTCCTCATGTCCCTGGTGACTCCCAGATCTGAGTGGAACCTCTCAAAGACATGGTGCTGGCAAGCCCAGCCCAGCACACCGTGCCTTGCCCAGACGTCTGTGCTTTGTTGAGTGTTGCCAAGTATCATTTTTCTTTTACCTCCTTATTCCTGGATTTAATAAATCCGGAACTATCCACCCTCTGCTCGAGCCAGAATCCTCCCACCATCAAATATGCCCCATTTTATGCCTTCCCTATCTGACAAGGGAAATAATCTCCCCTACTTTTCTCCTTCATGCTTCTCTGTCTAAATCCTGAAGCCCTAATCCTGTTAGCATGCTCTGTTCCAGGGCTCTGTCTCCACGGGAGTAACATAATCCTGCAGTAAATCTAGTGGGTCCAGAGAGACACATACATACGGATGAAGGCAGGGCTGCTGCCATCCTTGGCCTTCTCCTCTGCCTCCCCCAGCCACTTTCTGTAGCTCCCCAAGAAATTGCGTAGTGGCCAAGGAGCACAATAAATAAAGCAGGAGAGAGGTTACCTCCTGCCCCCTCTCTGACTCGCTGCCTCTTCAACTTCACAGTGCTTTTTGTCTCCCCGTCCTTCACTCCCTCCACTCCCTTCACTCCAAACTCTGCCGTTGGCACAATTCCCATACCCACTGGAACTAATGCAGCTTCAGAAATCTCCCCATCGCCCCGCAGCGGTTCCAGCGTGTCAGAAATAAGACTTGTAAGTGTTGGTGTGGAGCCTGCATGTGTGTGCACATGGAAAACTTGCCCAGTCCTCCTCTAGCCTAGACATCATCTCCCACCACTTGCTTTCTGCAGCAAATTAATTAAGCAGGTCAGCTCTCATTGATTATCAATTTAATCTTATGTGTAGACCTGCCGACTGGACTAAAATAGAAGTAAATGTAAAGTATACGGGATGGGGATGGGCAGCTTGTTGATGCGGCAGAGAAAATGAGTTCCCTTGACTGCTTCTTGGAAGGTGCTTTTAATTTGTTAATGGTTTTCCCATTCATTTTCTGGCTCCGTCATCCTTTAGCGTGTGTGCGTGCGTGTGCATGCGCGTGCGTATGTGTGCTCTCTGCTGAGTGTGTATATATCTATCTCCTTAGATCGCAGCCAGATATTTTTTTTTCTGCTGGTGTAAATTACTGTGACTTCTTATACTTCGATGGTGATATGTTGATTTACACCATTCGAAGACTTGGCTCAAAATATGTGCTGAGTGGGATGAGAAGCAGATAGGATGGGAGGAATAGCAATGTTCTATTTTGGTAAGGGGGAAGAAATCTTTGCTTTCTTGGCGCTCCCAATTTCACACGTTTTCCTGCTACTTCTTCCCATGCCGTGAGTGCTAATTTGAAGCAGGATATAGAGCCTGTTCGAGTCAATGGGACTCTCCACGGCGCACTTGGGCTCTGGGGTCAGCGTTTTCAGTGCAGAGAAACCATTCGCTCAGGGTCAGACCCTGGTCGGCAGCATCGGGACCTGCAAGCTTACGATGCATTTCCACTTGGGAAGGAGGCTGAAAGGGCAGGCACACAGGAGGACCCCGCTTCTCTAACAGCACTAAGCACCTGCCCTCTGAAAATGGCCCCTTTCTGTTACGCTGAACGGGGTGCATAGCAATGGTTTGCTGTGATCAGTTGGGGCTCTTCAGAAACAAGGTTCACTGGGGCAGGTCCTGCCAGTGTGGCTGATACTAGCGCTGGAAGTCGGATGCTGTTTCTGCCCTCATAAACTGGCAGTCCAGAGTGTCAAGGCCCCAATTCTGAGTTACGTAGCTTGTTGAATGTGATCTAGTCCTGAGGAAATTACTGGTCCCCAAATCTAAAGCAGAATTGAGGTTGCTCTTCTTGGAAGCAGGTGGTTAGGACTAAGGTCGTGTAAGAGATGCTTTCAGCAATGCATGTGGTAGTGATAAAGTTTTTGGGCTCAGTCCTGCTTCTGCTTTCTGTCAAGCTTGACTTTGCAGAAGTCAGCAACAAATTACGCTGGTGTAAATTTGGATTCTGGCCCCTGATGCTCATATGTGCGAAGTGAGCTAAAAAAGAACAAAACTGGAAATATGTTAAACCAAAAAGAGCAGCAAACCTCATCAGTGACTGTTAAACATGCTGGTCCATATGCAACCTTTGGCTCATGGAGTCTTCAAACTGCTGATTGTGGGAAGCGAAGAGAGGTTGCCAGGAGAAGACTCCCCCAGGCTTGCTGCCCCCAGACATCTGCTGGGGGCCACCATGAGGACCCACCCCAACAGAGGGACCTTTGGGCTGACCTGACGTGCTGCTCCTCGTGCTAAAATAGTTGCACCAGCTCAGATAAACATTTCCTGTCCTCCGGTGTTAGGTTCAGAGGTAAGGTCTTGTGTGTCAGCTCCTGTGTTGACAGAAAGCTGGAGGCTTTGCTGTGGTGTGGAAATGTATCCTTTCAGCCTGTGTTTGTGTGTGTTCCCACAGGTTTACAAGACACACACACGCATGCCTGGAGAGTGTTTCACAGTAACCACTCTTCTTATAGCCCTCCTGCTGGAAAAAAGGGTATTTGGTGTCTGCTGAGCAAGGAAAAGGATGGGAAGTGGGGTCAGACAGGATAAAATAGGATATTAAAAACACATAAACCATGCTGTGTTGCTAAACGGTAGCAGCATGATGTATATTCTCCAGATTAGCATTTCTGCTCAAGTTCACATCAACCCCAAATCCCAGTTACCATCCAGATTTGCAACCAAGGCCCTCTGCAGGGTGGCTTCTCCCTGCCCTGCCGGGAGTGTCGCCGTCCCGGTCTGGACGGGGATGCACAGGGGCAGCCCGCAGCTGGTTGTGGTGCTCCAAACAGCTGCTGTCCCTCTCTGTGCACCATGGTGTGCTGGATCCTGGGAGAGGAGCAGTAACATGCGCTGTCTACGGGCCTAGAGCGGTGAGAGGCTTATAAAATGCTTCTTAACCGCTATTCAAGGCCAGAGCCAGGATATGGCCTCACCCCTTTTTCTGTCCCAGATCATGGGGATCTGCAGGTGAATTGTTTGACTCTTGCCTCAGACAGGAGATTGATGCCAGAGATTACATGCTCCTGCTTCGTTCTGAGACAAACGTAGCAGGAGCCCCTGTGCTTAGTATGGCATATGCAGGGTAGGAGCCTGCAGAAGAGCCCAGCCAAAATCTCAGATGCGGCTTCTGGCTGAGATCGGAGGATGCCCTAGCCCTGTCCTGAGACCCTGCGTGCTTGGAGGGGAAGTGGGCAACGCCTGCAGACTCAGTCCGAGAGCTTTAGTGCTTTATGCTGGGGGCAGAGAAAGGGTTGAAAATTACCCTCAGGTTTGGTATTTCCTTTTTTCCCCCTTTTCTTCCCCGCTATGGCTCTGCAGCCTGAAACAGAAACACAAGTATACAGTCCTGATCTGGCCTATTAAAAAAATGGGAAGGAGGGATAGATGTAACGTCCATCTGGTAGTTATTGATTATGGCCATCTGGTAAGGCAGCAGCCTTTTCATATCATGTCGGATCATAAACTCCCCCGAAAAGCTGTCTCTGTGTGGCGGGCTGCGTGTTCGCCAGAGAGGCAGGAGCGAGGGGCTGGCTGGGACAGTGGCTCATCGCCCCAGGCAGAGGCACCATCCTCCTGGCTCGTGACGCTGCTTGAACACGATGTTTCCCGGTGGAGCTCAGTACGAGGACATGTTATGATGTCAGCCCATTTGTCCGCAGAGGGGAGGCAAGATCTTACGCAGCATTTGGGGACATCTGGCCATTTGTGTTGGAGTGGCTCTAGGTTTGGGTGTGAGCTGGAAGCTGCTGTGGCCTGACAGTCCGGGGTGCCTTGGGGTGCCGTGAGAGGCAGTGGGGCAGCAAGCTCCTGGGTCTCCTGCCTGGTGGGTGAGTTCATCCACCCACCGTGCTGTTCTGCCAGCGGCTCAGCTCTCCCTGCCTGCCCCTGGGTGTTTGCCCTGGCCGGAGGCTGGCCCTTCCCAGAAAGCCTCTCCTCAGTTTTCCCTGCTGAGATTATTTTGACTGCTAATCTGGTTATTTCTTTCTACCTGAAAAGGACATAACTGTATTTCTGCCCCATCTCCCTTGCAGACATTTCAGGCCAACGAGGATGCCACGGAGGTGGTTCTCAACAAGATACACAGCCCGGTGCTCACACGCTTCGTGCGCATCCGTCCCCAGAGCTGGCAAAACGGCATCGCCCTAAGGCTGGAGCTGTATGGCTGCCGCATCACCGGTGAGGCTTGCCTCCTCCCTGTCCCTCCGACAACCCGTCCCAGGGTGCTGTCCCCCCGCAGCTGTCATGGCTGCTTGGCATGCGAACGGTGACACTGTGACCAGCATGGAGGCACCCATCCCAAGGGATGCGCTTGGGGGGACAGGCACCCAGGCCCCGGAGGCAGGGGGGAAGCCTGTTCATGCCGTTTCCTTCCCTGCAGATTCACCTTGCTCCAACTTGTTGGGAATGCTTTCTGGCCTCATCCCTGACTCGCAGATCTCAGCCTCTTCCATCAGAAGCTATGACTGGTCTCCCAGCATGGCCCGCCTGGTGAGCAGCCGCTCAGGCTGGTTTCCTCGCGTCCCCCAAGCCCAGCCTGGGGAGGAGTGGCTGCAGGTGGACCTTGGCGTCCCGAAGAATATCAAAGGAGTCATTATCCAGGGGGCTCGTGGAGGGGACAGCGTGACCACCACTGAGTCCCGCTCCTTTGTGAAGAAGTTTAAGGTGGCCTACAGCATGAATGGAAAGGACTGGGACTTCATCCAGGACCCTAAAACAATGCAAGCCAAGGTAGGCACTGCCTGGAGCAGCTGCAAAGCGAGATACATTTCTGGCTATCTTTAGTCTGCCTGATGGGGTCTTGGAAAATTAGCTGTCTCTCCCCATAGAGACCATGGAAGTTTGGGTTGTCACCATGAAATCCCAGGTTGTGTCCCCTGATCCTGCTCCTAAGCCATATTAGAGGATGTAGGTTCCACCTTGCTCCAGAGATGGCAATTTCCCTTCATTTCTTATTGTGGACCAGGCCTGGGGATGTGGACATCACCTTCTGCTCCTCCCAGCTCCTGCAGGTCAAAGCCCACAAGTTGGTGTATTCAATTATGTTTGGCACAAATTAATTACATATTTTAAGGGGAAGGGTGTTGCTGTTGTGGCTTGCACCTCTGGAAAAGGAAGATAAATCACAACTTCTCTTTGGGAAATTTGCTATTTCTGAAGTCTCTTTTGCCACACTGGTGTGACCCTGAAATTCCCTGTGCTTTTACCATATCATCGGAGTTCCCCATGGTCTTTCTGCTTAGTGGTATGGGAGTGGCAGGGAGCTTAAGAAATTAATGAGTTCTAAGATACTGCCTGTTCTGTTTTTATGCAAACTCCTCTGCTTCTGAAAATTTGGGGAAGTTTTAATTTTTTCTGATCCTACAAATGAATCTTAGAAGGCCTGGCGCTATCTATAGCACTCTGTTTATTCCCCACAGACTTGAGATCATGCACGTAAGCTGAAAAGCAGCAGTACTTGGACTGTGAGGAAAACTGAGCGTTTACACTATCCTAGAACATGCAGTAGCTTCTTTATTTGCCAAAGGACAAATCTGATCTTATTTGTATGTGAAGTTAGTAGATGTTCCCCCAGCTTTCCCTGTGTGGCTTGGATCAGAATCTGACCCCTGGATATAAAGCAGAGGCCAAGAGAGATTGTACAGGTTTCTTAGAAACAGCCTCTCTGGTCCTCTTGAAACTGAGGAGGAACAGCCCAATTTTTGCTCAGCTGGACTCAATGGCCGTGAGTCGGACAGCTAAACTATTTCAGGCTGTGTCTGTGCCCTGCCAGACCCAAATTATCAAGTCTGGTGGAGAGCATGTGGGATGCATACATCACTTGCCTTTTTTCTCTCTCTCTGTAGCTTTTTGAAGGCAACATCCATTACGATATCCCTGAAGTCCGAAGATTTGACCCTGTTCCTGCCCAGTATGTCCGAGTGCACCCAGAGAGGTGGTCCCCAGCAGGAATAGGAATGCGCCTGGAGGTGCTGGGCTGCGACTGGACAGGTAGGAGCCCCTGTGCCTCTGCCCACCAGCTCCATCGGGGTCATGGTGGGCGCTAAACCGGCAAGGTGCGAGTGTAAGGTTATTTCTCTCCCTGCTGTCCCATCTCAGGGTCATACTGTGGCAGGGAGACTGCAGCCATGATGGCAGGATTTGCAGTGTGGCCTGAACCCATCTTTTTACTTCTACTTTGAAAGGAACTGGCCTTGACACAGCATGTAGCAGCAATGTTTGAACCCCCATCCAAGCTTTTGCACAGAGACCCACCCGGGATTTGTCCCCAGCTCCCTTCTCCCTCCTTTCAGAACTTTTAACTGGATGTTGTGCAGGCTTTCCCACTCTCTGTGTTAGATAACATTTGGGCTTTTTAATCCAAATGGATAAGACAAAAAAATAGGAAGAGAAGCAGAGGTGCAAAAGAGGGGTTCAGTGACTGGTACAGGTATCTTGAGCTGACAAAATAAGGTTTTGCTGTAAAAACATCTGTTCCTCTCTCATTGAACCCCATGTGGAAATCCTTCTGCAGACAAGGTTGGGGATTTAACTCTCCAACATCTCTACAATATCCCTAAGACCAGGGAAGTTTGTTCACTTTTGCCCACCTGTTTTTCACAAGCGGTATGCCTTGCAGCCACCATTACTTTTAATACAGAGGTGAAAACTGTCTAACACACTCACTGAGACCGGTAGAGGTTGTACCTCTGACCCTTTTGAGGCTTGATGGTGATTGATTGCTCCATAGTTTCATCCCCAAAAGACAAAAATGCACCCAACAGCTCATTGTGTCTGAAGCTAGTTTTTCAGTGCCGGAGGCTAGTTGTGCCTTTTTCTAACCTATTTTATTTTTTAATAATCTGCTTAAATCTGAATCTGGTGTCCAGATGTCAGTGATAAAGAAGTATGATTTCCATTTTATAAACACATCTGTAGAAGGCATTTTCTTGTAAGAATTCCCATTCTAGGAAGCTTAAAAGACAAAGAGCTTTTTCCCACCCTTTTGTGGAGTCTTTAGTACCCCTTCCTCCTGTGATATGCTGTGAGATGCATTACAAACACTTAATAGCAAATCACAGAACACACATACACACAATTAATAATGATAATTTGTCACCTTTGAAGTCAATGGCAAATCTCCACCTGGACTGGGAATCCATTGTAAATGATTTAAACTTTAGATCAAGATTAGATCTTAATTTAAATCTTACCACATCTTTGGGATGTTGTAGGAGAAGCAGGCGCCATGGCTGTCCTGCAAGCAGTGGGAGCTGAGGCTTCATGCAGAAGTGGTCAGGCAGCTCCCGCATCGTTGCGTCAGGCAGCTCCCAGGAATCTCCAGCTGCCAGATCTCTGCAGACCGTTGGTGGCTGGTGCATCACAGTGCGGCATTACTGCCACAAAGGGAGGCAGTCGCACAAGAGCTCTGACCACGGATATGTCAGCCCCTCCATTGCAATCCTCCAAATTAGAGAATAAGAGGGGTTTGGCATCCTCAACTTCTTGTGCTATTTTTTGATCCAAATTTTCTTTTACAGCTATGTCCACGTTCAGTTTCAATATCAGCAGCAACAGCCCACGTTTTTTCCGGGCAGGGTGCTTTATGGTCATTTCCCAGAGTGGCCGTCTAATCATTTGCACATTGTAATGTTTAAAACTCAACTGCCAAGTCATAAATATTCGTAGCTTTATTGATCTACAGGCATTCAGCTTTGTAATCAGAGCAGGGCTTGTAATCTTGTGGATTCACTATGTTATAAAAAGCATTTATATCCCTGATGCAACCTGGAGAGCAGAGATAGCCCATGGCATTATCTACACGCTAAATCCAGGCTGGCTACATGCAGCAGTCCTTGACAACGCCAAGATACAGCCCTCCTTTGCTGGGAGGACCCAGGCACGTTACAGAACTGGCTGTGAAAACCCAGGCAATTGCACTTGCTTGGGAACAAGATTAAGAGAGGGATTAAAACAAGCTGATTGAAAATATACTCAAGTGAGGGCCTAAGCCCATGCATACCCTGCCCAGTTGTTTTAATTTCTTATCAGCTACAGGCGTCTTAATTATTGAGTCAAACAGGTAATTTAACAGCAACTGGACTCACAAACTAGTTGGCTAGTAGCTCAAAAATTGGGAAGCAGGCAGTCAGCAATTGACTTCTTTCAAAGACCTGCCAAATTTTTTCTTCTGAAGAGTCGAGATTGATGAATGTTCACTTGCAGCTGGTTTTCTCTCCTTTGAAGTTCCAAACATCTGGCTTCAATTGCTCAGTGACTTTGCATTTTGATCAGCAGTTACCACCAGTTGCACAGACACTTGCTGGGCCAGGGAGAGAGAGAAAGCGAGCAAGCCAGACCTCTCTTTTTCACTTTCCATTTCACACATCACGTTGTCCTCTCTGCTATTTTCATTATCTCTTGTAACCATCGTGTTGCAGCTCTGCCATGGTAACTGATTTTTCAAGATATATTTCTGCGGCTTGTCCAGGGCAATGCAACACTGTTGATTTACATCCGCTCAGCATCTGTGTCCCGTATGGGACTTGGCTTTCAAGGTCCTTCCACATTGTCACATTTCAGCTATAAATCTCAATATACAAGAACAACAACCTAAAAAAATGTACCAGCTCTAAATAACTTGCAGCTTTTGATATGTTGCCTTCACCTGCTGCTTTTTTTTTCTTTTCTTTTTTATGACACTTTTCTGTGCCTGGCTGCTTGCAATTTGCTTCTTGGTTGTGTTTGAGGTTTTATGGGGTTGTAACAAATTTAAACTTACAAATTAAGAGACTTTGAGGTTATTTGGTATTTTATCCTGAACAAAAGACAGACACTGGGAAAAAAAAAAAGTAAAAAAACCCCGGAGAGTTTATGTGCAACATGTTTAATAACAGGAAAATAAAAGGGCAGAAAGGAGCCTATGGAAAATACTCAATGTATTTAGGCATTTCCTCCTGCTTCTGGCTTTATTAAATGATATCCTGAAGGGTGCCGACAAAGAAACACAATCGCACATAACTGAGCAAAGCAGCCTCTTTTCAAAAGTGGAAAGAATCAAGCCTGCTGTACTCATAAAAGGAGAGACTGCTGGAACCTAATGTCGTTTACTGTTGATCTTAATATCCTTCCCCTTCTTGCTTAAATTTCCCCTGACACCTGCTTGGAGGTTGTTTCACACGGGCCATGTTGGAGAGAGGGAAATTGGACAGAGACCCTTTGAAAGTGTAGTCAGGAGCCTGGAGTGTGAAACCAGATGCTTTCTGCAGCGAGCCAGAGCACGCTAGGGGATCCTCTGGGTCCGATTGCGGTTACGTCATTTGTGGGTTTGAGTGACTTGTTTTATAAATTGGCACAATTGGTGGGAATGTTGTGTGTGTTTTTTTAACGTGTCATATGCCTTTATGAAAGAAAAAGACGTTCTGCCTGTGATCCCTCTTATCCAGTAATGACAGCTAAGCGGATTGCCAACACTAGCGTAGATTAAAAAATTAAGAGAAAAAGTAGCATGTATGTCTAGAGGAGAGTCTTGTCCAACAGGGACTCTAAATCAAAGGAACTCCCGTACGGAAACAGCCAGTTCACTTGAAGTTCAAACCATGCTGACATTTGTAGCATGTAGAAATTTCATGGTGTTCTTGTTCTATCTCTTCCTGCCATTATAAGAACATGAGAAATTATTTTTTTTGCTTTGTTTCCTCCTACATGGGCTTTTTGTACTGTCTATTGCAAATAGCATCTCTAGTCTGTTTTTTTCAGATGTAAAGCCCACTGCAGAGACACTGATGCCCACTTTGAAGAGCGAAGAGACCACCACCCCATACCCAACTGATGAAGAGGCAACCGACTGTGGTGATAGCTGTGGAGAAGAGGAGGGTATGTATCAGAGTACATCTTTGTCTCAATAAATGATGGGTTAAAAGCTATCAAATACTCTTATCTTCCCATTTGCTTCTATGCATGGAGCTGATTCCTGGAAAGCTTAGAGTAATATTATTAGTAATAGGCCAAGATAAAAAAATGCAACAAACAAAACTTGCCAAAATCTGATAAGTTATATCAAGAAAGGATGCAAGAGCAAGAGATAGCAGCTAATTCAGTCCCTAGGGTACGAGACTCGAAGAGCTGCTCTCTCAGCTTCCTTACATGACCTGATGCAACTCACTTAGTGCCTTGTTTAGAGCCACCTCCGTTCCAGATCCCCTTGGCTGGGTGTCATAAATTCAGAAGGCGATTCAGGGGAGAGATTCAGACTGCCTGGTATGGAAGACTCCTTTTGCAGAGGTCACAACTGTGGGAGTAAATCACAACTTGTAGAGAAGGCTGATGTCCTGAAAACCTATCTGTTAAGGATCATCTTCCCTAATATTAACTGCTTAAAATTTAGGAGGACAGTCTGGGCTGATTGTGCAGGCAGCAGAGAGAGGGGAACGGTAACTCCAGGCAGGAA
Organism: Chroicocephalus ridibundus; assembly: GCF_963924245.1. Taxonomy (NCBI): domain Eukaryota; kingdom Metazoa; phylum Chordata; class Aves; order Charadriiformes; family Laridae; genus Chroicocephalus; species Chroicocephalus ridibundus. Next base: position 31,089,705 of record NC_086290.1, read on the forward strand.
TTCATCCCTCCAGTCTTAGATGGCTGTCAGATGTACAGGGAATGGTTTGGTATCTGTGGTGCTTGCCTGCCTCTTCTGACTACAGAAGAGGCTGAATGTTAGTTTAGACGACACGCTGTGCTTGTGAAGAGACAATGCTGGGGACAACTAATCCTCTCTGCCTCAGATCCCTACCAGTAAAAGCAGACATCATATTTTTCTGCTCCTTGCAAGGGGGCATGTGAGCATCTAAAGCTTTGACATGTCCAGATTAAGGGGAGTGGGCACGGCAGAGCTGTGCAGGGTTAGTTGTGCAGCACAGTGTGCAGGAGATGCACACCCCTGAGCAGACAGCAGAGCGTGGGCCTCAGCGCTGGGGCTTGGGCATTTACACAAGGACTTCAACGAGAAATCTCAGGAGGAAAAGATATCCTTTGAGATAGCTCCTAGGACTTCTGTCACTTCAGCTTCCAGTCCCAGAGAAAAAATTAATGGGTTTTAAAATACATAAATTAAAAAAAGAACATTAATTGGCTTTTTCACACCTCGCATCGGGATTCTGCTGTAGTTCAGTTCTGGAAATGCAAGTTGCAGAAGTAGCTCAACGGGCCTGATTCTCATTGCTTTGCCTCAGTGATAAGCCTGTGCAACTCTGCTACCACTAAGGCACTTGGGAAGCTGCCGACAGGAAATTTAGGCCAGTAATAGTCTCTGCAACAACACGATTCCTGGGTGCAGTCCAGGGCAAGAGAGCGAGCAGAGTATGCCGTGGAGCGTGGAACCAGCCTCCCCACCAGCTTCCCTCAGTTTAGCAACAATTTTCATTCTCATACTCCGTAAACAATGAGTGTGTTTCTCTGGACAATCAGATTTATGACAGCCAAACAGAAACAATGCTGCTCTCCAGGGTATGAGATTAGATTGAAATAAAAGGATCCATGATCTGCATTGTTTTATTTCGAAGAGGGATTATGTAAAGAAGGCCCTTTGCCCCTCGCAGCAAAGTTCCGCTGATGCCTATTGCTTGAGTCACTCAACTCCTTCTGGCTATCGCTGACTTTGTGGGCACTGTGATTTAAAACTTCCTCTTCGCTCAGGAAAAACCCGGCCTATAATTGGTCTCTGACGTGCTTGGGATGGTCTCAGACCGTTTCTGCAGCCTCCGTGCCTTATGGCTGCTTCCCCAACCGAAGGAGCCAGCAGCTGCCTCGCTGCTACGTGCAGCCCCTGGCAAGTGCCCTCCTGCCCACAGACCCGTCTCTGCGCGAAGGCTCTCCAGAGCTTTTAAAGCTGTTGACACAGGGGAATTAGCTCCGCTCCTGTTTCACAGATGAAAAGTTAAATGACTCGCCCAAAGACCATGTGGTGAGTCCGTAGTGGAGCTAGAAATAGAGGCTGGCTCCTTTCACTCAGAATCCAAAAGCTTGAGCTCATGGTGGCCCCATGTTTCCCCTGGTAGCATTTCCACGAGAAGGTAGGAAGTGGTGAGTGACAGCTCACCACGTTGACAGACAGCTCCCGTCTGGTGCAAGTGGCTAGATCTGTCACTCAGGAGCTGGGTTTCTGGAGCACTTGAGATTCTCCTTTTGGAACCAGAGCACAGGCTGATGAGCACAGGGCACTCAGGAAGTGCTCTTCCCTGACATTTAAGAAGGCATTTAATATTTGACCGCTCTAGGGGATGAAGAGAAGGTGCTGATTAGAGTCTGGAAGCATTTGGTACTTGCTTTTATATTTGCTTAGTTTGGTGGATTAGCCGCAGGACATGGTATGAGCATTTTGATGATGCAGAACTTAAGGCTGATCCCTGGAGCTGACGAAATGTGAGATAGGTTAAAAGCATGAGCGTGAGTGAGATTTCATGCTTTCTTCAGTATTTATGGCTTGCCAGCTATTTTACTTTCAGGTTGTTTTTTTTATAGCAACCCTTCATGGGTAGGTCATTTTTTAATCCAACTTTATTTTGCTTCTATTTCTTTTTATAAGATTTCCGTCTCCCTGCAAATTTCAACTGCAATTTTGATCTCCCTGAAGACCTCTGTGGTTGGTCACACGACTTGGCAACGGGTTATACATGGTCTTTTCAGCCTACAAGCACCTGGATTGGCAACTCTGAACCAAGCCCTGAGACTGTGCCTGGTAAGATGGTTAATACCATACCAAAGTCAGGAAGAGGGAGCTGATGGGGCTCAGTAGGACTGATTATTGTACAGCTATCAAGAGCCGTGAAGGCTGTGCAGACCTGAACGTTTTCTTTTGTGGAAGCTGTCAGATGCTTTGCTTTATGGGTTCATGACTTATTTATAGGATTGTGACCACTGGCACTGAATTATCCTAACTGTCCTCTTGAGATAGCCTTGAATTGGACACTGGGCTTTGAATCCACTGTGACCATGTAGGTTAGTCTGGGCTTTGTTCCACATCCTGATCCACATGTCCTCTGTAGGACCCAATGCTTTTTCCCCAAAATGCATTTCCTCTTTTGTCAGAGATGCATTTCTTCTTCCCATATGTTGCTCAGATTGCCTGTAGTCTTCAACTATTCTGTACTCTGGGCTTGCATAGGCTGGATTTCAGCCTCCTCCAAGTGAAGGATGAGCTAAACCCTAAGAATGCAGAAATATGCCAGCTTCTTGCTGTTTGACTTTTGCTCTTTTTCTCTTCTGTGCTTTGGAAGCAGAAGATTTGCATGAGCGTGGCAGAGCCTAATTTATGGAGGACCTCACTGAGATGTGCTGGCATGGGTTGGAAGGGTTGGAGGGCTAATTTATGTCTCTGGCAGTGTGGTTGATATATCAAGTTCTTCAGCTTCACATCTTGGAACTCACCCCGGGACTAGTGCCCTGTCCTTACCCTTGTTGACTTTGTGGCACGGGTGGCACAAAGAACATTTTCCAGTTTCCTTATAACTGTAGATTACATCACCGTGACATCACCTCTCTTCACTGTCATTCGTTGCTTATGAAACTCAAGGGTCCCCCAGGGAGAACTGGCTGATCTCACCTGGCTTCGGCTCTGCCCTGATGCCCAGTGACTCCAGTGCCTGCATACCATGTGCCCAGGGAGCTGCGCATGCTGCGGGCTCCTCCCTGTCCTCCCCCTGGTGAGGTTGAGTCTCAAAATGCAAACATTCGGGCGAACCTGTTAGCCACCTGGCAGAGGCGCTGGCCAGATTGGCAGTGCCGCCAGCCAGTTGGAAAGCCGTGCAGCCAACACCTGGTAGGCAGTGCTAAAGAGGAAAATATGTATTCCAGAAACATATGGGAAGAGGAGAATCTGCTACATCTCCACACACAAATCACCCCCACACAAATGCACACATCATTTCTCTCTTCAGCTCCTGAGGTGCCCGGCATTTTTCGAAGAGACAGGGTAATGCTGTAAGTGCAGCCTATATGGACATCTGACAAATTCTTTGGCGTGACATAGGGTCACAGTGTCTGCTATGGAGAAAAACATTTTCATATTTCAAGTGTTTATCTCTTCAGCATTTGAGTGCTTTAGAAGATTAATATCTGGAGCTCAGTGGAGCCTCAGGCAACAGGAGAGAACACTTACAACCAGCCCCAGACTTAATAACCCTCCCCATCTCATTCACTGTAATAATGTTTAATTAATATAAGCCTCCTGCAAGTAGGATAAAAATTACTTATTTTTATAACTCAGACTCAATTTTTCATTTCATTTCCTCTCCCCTGGGTCTCCCTACAATTAGTTGGCCATAGTTTCTTAGAAGACTCTGTTGTAAGTGCGCACGCGCGTGTGTGTGCACTTGCACAGCTCGGGAGAGCCCGGTGCTGCCTCAGACAGCTCAGCACGCAGTTCTGTTTTTTACCCTTCTACCCTTTATTCTCTTTCTTAGTTAGTTACGAGTTGCAAAAACTCATCAGTGCAGCTGTGGGGGGACATTTTCCTGCTGAGTTCAGTGATCTGGTTTCGTGCCAGCGTGGAGAGCTCTCTCTTACGGTGCTGTGCTGAGCCAGGCACTGGAGCACCTTTGGGGTGCAGGCAGGCGCCCAGCAAGTTGCAGGCTGTACAGGCAGAGGAAGGGGAGGAGGCAGCAGCTCCAGGGGCCTGAAGTGAGTTGCCCACAGCAGTGAAAGAAGTCATCAGCAGACACCAGGCACAGGCTGAGGGACAGTTGTTGGCACTGCCATGGGATCAGCCTCCCAGCTGGGTCGGGTGGGGATGTGCCCTCCCGGCAGCCACGCTGCTGCCTTGCCCACACAGCCCAGAGCTGCAGAGGGGCCGACATGCAAAGGCGCCGCTGCCACGCCTCGCTTTGGTCCTGCTCTTAGAAATTAAGAAGACATAACACAAAAGGAAACAACTATTTGCTTTTTTGCTCCCCGCACGGCTTTTAAAAGCAACTCGAGAAACATGAAAAAGAGGCGATGCCAGCCCCTCGGCGGGGACAGAATCGAAGCATTGTTTGGTTCACACTCCCCCATTCTTCCTCTGCCTTTCCCTTGCGCTCCCTCCAGCACTTTGTTTCTACTTAGAAAATTCATCCTCAGGCTCCAGGGAGCAAGGAATGAAAAGCCGTTGTTCGGGGTGGTCTTTTCTTGTGAATTCCCCACCCCAGGGTGAGCCGTTGGGTGACAGAGAGCAGCTGTGCTTGGTTTAGGGGCAGGGCAAAAGCTAACGGGAACTCAAAGCCGCTGGAGCCCCATTTACTCTGATTTAAAGGTGCTGGCCCTAGCTAGAGGCTGTGGCTGCTCCACAGTAGCAAGGAAATGTGCTGTGCCTTTAAGAGCCATGTGGTGTATGTTTCTATTTCTTCTGAAAAAGGCAAAACAAAAATTAAAATTAAAAGGGAAAAAATAATAATGAAAGGAGGAGCCCTGGCTCAGTCTGCATGAGAGAGAGAGGGGGAAGGAAATGACCATGGTGAAATATCCTCTGTGAGGCACTTGATTAGAAAAGTCTGCTGAGAGACAGGCCTGAATTCCTCAGATATCTCCTGATTTCATTTTATGCGCTGCATGCAATTCCTCCTCGTCTTTGGCGCGGAGAACTTCTTCTCGAGACTGACAAGACACCCACTGCTCTCCTTCCACTATTTTTATTTCCAAGATACTCTTTCAGGCAGCTCTGCATTTCTTTTTTTAGCCCTGTGTTCCTTGGGCTCTTCGCACCATGGATTAGCTCCACATCCTCTCCTGCAGGCTCCTGTTACACGTCTGGGGACTCCATTGGTGAAAGTGGACCCAAAGTGCCAAACTCAGCAGAAACCCAGCATGGTTCCAGCTGTTACCGTGCCCTTTACAAGCCTCAAAAATACTGTTGCTCCCTTTTCCATGCCCCCAAGAGAGATTGCCAGGATTTTTCCCTCTATGGATTTTCAGATGCTTCCCATCTGTAGAAAGATTCCCCTTAGCTGCACCTACCAAGCTTCAAGGAGCAGCAAGTTCAAGTTTCAATGAGATTTCATCCCCCATTCCTGCTGCATGCAATGGCAATGTGCCATTGGTGTCAAGATAGAGGTCTTAAGACCTGAAAATAAATCTGGGTTGGTAGGTTGGGCACCTCAACTCTTCACTGTGTTTGAATTTCACCGGGGTCTTGATCCTGAAGGGTGTAAAGATCCTGGGTCATATCCTTAGCTGGTAGGTGCGGTTGCATTGCTCTCAGTGATGCTACGCGAATAAGTCAGGACTGAAAAGCTGGAATTGGTGTGTTAGCCACTTTTTTTCCCCTCCTCTTTTCTTGCAGTCATTAAGTAAATACCTTGTGGTCCTAGAATAGCACTGTGGGGTCTGCACCTCTGCCACGTGCTGCTTCTCATTCGGGTGAGCACAGTGTCAGGGTCAGAGCCACGGCAGCATTGTGAACCCCATGCTGTTCAGATGTTGGCAGCTGTACATGCACGCAGAAAAGGAAGTGATTTTAACATTGCAGCTCTCCTGACCACATAGCTCTTGGGCTGGGCTGCAAAAACCCACCAAGACCTTCTGCTGTGGGCCGTGGCCTCGCTGGCTTTGAGGGTCAGGAATGCTGCTCATTCAGGTTGCAGGCGCTGCAGGGAAAGGTTTATTTGTTTCAAAGCGTTTCCAGCAGAGGAATGTTTGTAGTGCTCTGAAGTTTCCTAAGAGCTTATTTTTTAAGGAAAACAAATGTTGAGCTGTTTTTAAGCTAATGGTGACCCTTCACCATTCCTGTGTTTTTCCCATGGGATCTTTAAAAGGGAAAGTTTCATATTTTTCCTGCAGTCCATGAGAACTTCTGCCTGAAGGCCTTGATCCTACTCTGTCCCAACCAGCAGAAACATTTTCATGGTGTTAATGGAGCAGGGCTGGACTGAATTGGATATCTGCACTTACTCTCATGAGACTTACTCTCAAGGCTTCTGCCTTGGGGACACATTTTGACCTCTAGGGTCAATCCTGTCCCCTTTGAAGTAGGAGGGAGTTTTGTATGTGGGGTGGTGTGAAAATCAAGCACTTCTGTGCAATGAGTGAGCAGCTGCATGCTGTGGGAAGGAGAACCACATACTCGGCTCGCTCTCTCCCCACTCCCACTATGTGTGGTGCAGATTGCCTCTCAGCAAAGCTGTACGCAGCTCTCCTGACCCTTATTTGCACAGTGAGGACAGCAAACCCTAAGAAGTCCTTCATGCCTTGGCTGCCTGCAGCACAGTAGAGCTGGGACACCCTGGTACCCACATCATGAGAGGTTTGCTGAGCGTCGTCTGGGCTGTGCAAGTACCCTGGCTGCAGGCTAAGGCCAGGCTGTGGCCATCCTCTTGCCCATACTGTCTGTAATGAGAGAAGGGGCACGGCCACAGTCTGTCCCTGCATTGCCAGCAAAGCTCCTGCACGCTTGGGCTGGGCTGCAGGCAGAGGAGAAGAAAGCATTCCTCTAGGGCTTGCCCGTTTCTTCATTGCTCGCCTGTCTGAGTCCTTAGTCACATTTTGGACCCAAACACCAGTGACACACAGTGCTTATAAACCGGGCTGGAATGCTCTCTGGAAAGCAAGACACTGTCTCTCAAAACTTAGCGCATGCATCACTCCATCACTTCGCAGCAGTGACTTAGCAGCCTGTGAGTCACAGAGCCCGATTCGGGAAAGCGTGCGCACGCGAGCAAGCCATAATGTGCAAGCCTGTGCGGTGGAAGCGCTGGCTCGGTTAATGCCTTTAATTGTGCATGCACAAACGCCCGGCGCAGGTGGGTCTGTGAACACCCTTTCATGTAGGGGCGTGCAGGGTGCCTGCCAGGCTGGCGGTGGATGCAGTGTGGTGGTAAGCAGCTCGCTTAGCATAAATGTCAGGCTCTAATTGGCATTTGGTTTGTCAGGGACACCGTGCCCTCCCTGCGCTCCTGGGGGAAGGCAGTGGGACTCACAGTTGTGCCGCGCTGTTGAGGACGTGAGGCTTAATTAAGAGAGAGGATGTAATGGCCCGTCCATTAGAAAGGCTCCAGAGAGCAGGCGGAGGGCTTGGTTCTGGGCAGGTGTGGGGTTTTATGCCTTTTCACGGACTGATTTAGAGACTGAAACGGCAAGGACTTGGCAGGCTAATTAACACATAATCAAAATTGAGGGGATTTTCCAGCAGACGCAGTGATCTAGTTAATATAAATATTAGTTCTACGGAGGATTGATTTCCCTTCGTAAATGAAAGTCTGTCATTGAGGAGAGGCCTGTCACTGAAATTACGACAGCAGCCTTTTGAGGTGAATTTGCATGATTTGCCAAAAAAAATTAAAAATATAATAACTATCCAGTTTCAATCTGCATATTCATGCAGCTGCCATCCCCCTGCTACCAGAGCACCCTGCAGTTGTGAGGGGCTCTGAGTTGATCCGCTCCCTGGGAAAGGCAAGGACTGATGTAGAAGGACAGCAGGATCACGCCTCACTGGGACATCTCCCCAGCCCTGACATATCACCGTCAGGAGTGGCATTTGGGGCTGTGCAGGCAGCAGACAGGGCCCGAAGCAGAGATGTCACCTGTGGGATTTGGCAGACGAGGTGGCTGCCCGAGGGCTGCGGTGCTACCACTAAAACACACTGTGAAACAAGCTCTGCAACGAAGGAGAGTGTGGTGACCTTTGGAGGGACATAAGTGAAGGCAATTCAGCGTGGGTCCTCTGTAGGAGCAGCAGCTGTAACTCAACAATATCCAGCAAGGGAAAACGCAGAGGGAATCTGAAATCTCAGTAATTGCTTGTGTACATCCTGCCCGACATGTTTTGCTGGAAAGCCTCCAGATGTGCTGCTGAGACCGATGTGGGAAGGTGCTTTTCTCGGGAGAGGGGGTGAGATGTGCAGGACCCAAGCACAGGCAGGCTGACCTTGCGGAGGGAGCGGCTGCCATGGCTCGTGGTTGCAGCCTGACCCAAACCGCGAGGCTTCATCCCCTGCTGCCCCTAATGTCCTCTCAGATGGCTTGCTAGCAGGAGGGGACAGGCACGCCAAGAGGAAACCGCATTGGCCAGATGGTTTGTTTGCAGGGCCTGGCTGGTGATTTATCTGGGGCTCACTGCCGTGCACGTACAAGCGACTCTGCCATCGTCTGGTTGGGGATGGTTGCATGTTCACGCTCCTCTGGCTCCCCTACATCCAGATGATCCCATAAATCTTCCATGAGATTTATGCCGTGGCATCAGTTGGAAAAACAGCAGTAGGTTAAAACGCCTGAGAAGGTTTGTCCTGCCTTCTTTGAGCCGGTGCTTTGAACTACCAGTGCCAGTTCAGTGGGGGATGTAACTGCCGTGTTAGCTGGAATAGAGGCTGCAAAGCAAAGTTCTGGGAAAGAGATTAAAATGCACTTCTGATCCTGGAAGAATTGATCAGCTCATCATTGCAAGGCTCCCTTCAAGCGTTTTAGCAGGGGAAATCAGCCTTTCAGGTGCTTTCTGTGCCAAGGGCTTCCATTTACTGTATCAAACAGAGCGACTACTGGAACCACCAGGCTCCCACATGCTGTTCCAACAATTAGCTCCACAGTGCCCTTGTTCAGTCAGTCTCAGCAAATTCGCGGGGCTTTTCAGAAGGTCCAACTAGCCATTAGAGTGATCCAGCCATTTCATCTTCAAATGACACAGAAAGTCATGTCTTCTTGTGCTCTGCTCTCCATTCCAGAAGCTCCTGTTACCAGGAGCAGGAGCACATGGTACCCAAACCCACTGCTACTTGCAGGGGAGAAGCTGGGTTCATTGCCCAAAGGCTGAGCCTCCCCACAGAAGATGCAGCAGGGGTTGGGAGGGGTCCCGCAGCTCTGAAAGAGCCTGTGTGGTTAGGGGGGGCATTGGTTTTGGCTGCGGTTCAGGAGGTTCTTTGATTTCACAGCCTGATAGGAATGGGAACAAATCGGAGGTCAGTGTTATCCCTGGGAGGGATGTGACTCAGAGGCACACAGGCTCTTTTGCTGGAGCAGAGGAGGCAGCAACGCTGGGTACCATGAACTCCCAGTGAGGTGTGTGGATGATGGGGGGGGGGGTGTCCAGCTGTGCAATTAACATAGTCCCCTGTGGTCAGCTGTGGGCTTTGGGTGGATCCAAGGGTGGCTCACATCCCTGCACTCAAGCAGGCTGTGATTACCAAAGGTCAGTCTTGAACTTTGAGAACCTGGATTTTATCCTTCTTGAGCCTGGCTGGCACTTTTATTAAGGTTTTGCCTGTGAGACTATTTCAGCTGTGAGATAATTGTACGATCATAGTCTGATTTGCTCTTCCAACTTGTTTGTTGTTGCTGCTTTTTTCTTGTTGTTGCTTTTTTCTTTGAAGAGGCTTGTAGTGAATTACTAAAAGAGGATTTTAATTCAGGAGACCTTGATGACTTATTATGCCTTATCGCTCCTTAGGCATGGAGTACAGCTTGTTCTTTTTTTTTTTTCTTCCTCCACTTGTTTATCTCCCACATCTCCTCCTCCACCACTACCACTCCGAGGTAAATCACAAGAACACTCCATTAGAGAACGGCATGGTACTTTTTCAAGTGATTCACTCAAACAGGAGTGAGCAAACATGCTTTCATCTTTTTTTTCTGCTACTGTTTGTTGGCATAAAGTGCCAAGTGGCCCAAGTACATTTCATAGGTGCTAGAAAATATTGCTGAAAATGTTGCCCTTTCTTTATGTGGCCAGTCAGGGACAGATTTGTCCTTCACGCAGCAAAATCAGCGAAAGTTCATATGGAGTGGATACGCCTTTGAAATATTTTGATCATACATCCCAGGAGCAGAGTGATGGCAAATCTTTCTGCTGTCTTGTCCTAAATTTATTTTAGAAAGCTGTGTAGATCACGGTGGTTGGTTTCAGCCCAGCTCTCTGGCAGTGACAAACTTGTACCAGGGCCAGTGGCTGTGCAACCACTGATAAATCTCCCTCGGCCTGGGATGTCACCGGATTGCTGAGCAGCAGCAAGGTCTGCTGCTGTTTTCTGGGTGGGACCTGTCTTTCAATGCTCGGGAACTGGGATCTAAGTTCAGGTCTCGCTAGTTCAAGTTTTGGAGGTGTTTTGGGTGCACTTTGCAAACATTCTCAGTGCAGACGCTGCTCTTCTGCAGTTGCTGTGGGCACTGAAGCCACAGAAGGAGCAGGGCGAGCAGGAGGCAGTGTGCTGCTCAGAGCTTTGCCTGTCAAGCGCAGCAGGCTAAGACGTGGGAAAAGGAAGCAACAGACCTTTAGGTGTGGTCCTGGGGCAGAGGTAGCCCCCCCGGGCTGCAGCAGGGCTCGCACGTGCTGGCATGAAGCACCAGTGGCACTTGCCCACTGTGTAGCACGAGCAAGCATGTTCATCCCTCTGTTGAGTGAAACGCAAAATACAGCAATATCTGTCATTGGCCTGTCTGTGTCACCTTGTACTGCAGGCACTGCAGTCAGAGCAACCCAGGGGACTCTGTCCTGCCATTGGTCATGATGGGAGGGGGCAGCTAAGGATCAGATCAGCTACGTGCTTGGCTTTCAGTCTGTGCTCAGGGACTTCAGGCATCCAAGCTGCAAATGGGGAACTCCTTGAGGAGGCTTCTCATCAGAGAGGTCTGGAAACCACTGATTCCAGACCAAATCAGCTGTGCCCAGGGATTTGTATCCATGGGCTTTTGCTGCTATTGGTACTCAGATCAAGTATCTCCAATTCTAGTCTCAGTCTGGGATATCAAATGTACCAAATCTCCTCCCTGAGGATTGACAAAAAGCATGACAGAATTTAAAATGTAATATTAAAGCAAGTGAATCCCCTACTGTAGGTATTTCAACAACCTTCAAGTTTGCAGCTCCCTGGTTGTCACCTGTGCATACTTGACTCACTGGGACCACGTTCTTCCTCTGTGCTGTGCTTTAGGGGCTGTTTTGCTGCATTACAGAAAAAACGAGTGCCAGGTTTTCATTTTGTTGTGCGTGTCCTCAAAACAAACTTGTCAGCTAGACCCTGATTGTGCAGTATTTACCGCTGGGGATGAAAAGAGGCAGGATGAACACAGCTTGAGATCCCCATCCCAAGATGAGTTTTCAGCACCAGCAGTTAGAAAAACCCGCCTCAGGCTTGTTCACTAAGCTCCCAACAAAATAAACAAAACCCCCCTCCCAATGTCATTATTGTGGCATCACTTCTGACAAAAACTGCTCTTTAACTTCTCCTAATTATATCGATTCTTTGGCTTACCACTTTCTGGTTTTGCTGTCGGTCTCCTGCCAGGCGGTGGTCGCTGGTGAAGGAGGTGTGCTCCTCAGCCCAGGCTGCCCAGGGTGCAGCAGCGGCACGGAGTGCTGCACACAAGGAGGGTGCTGGTGGGAGACCCCACTCCTGCATGGGTGTGAGAGTCTCCCCAGCACTGCCAAAGCCACCTGGCAGGAGGTGAGACACTTGTTGCAAGTGGCCGCAGAAAATAATATAATGGTGTTTTCCTCTTTGAACAGATGGCAAGAACTACCTGCAGCTGCAGAGCAGCGGAAGGAGGGAAGTCCAGCGAGCCCGGCTCATCAGCCCCATCATCTATCTGCCCCGGAGCGCTGTCTGCATGGTCTTCCAGTACCAGGCGTGGGGCAGCAATGGGGTAATGCTGCGGGTCTGGCGGGAAGCCAGCCAGGAGCACAAGGCGCTGTGGGTCATCACGGAGGACCAAGGGGAGGAGTGGAGGGAAGGCCGCATCATCTTGCCCAGCTATGACATGGAGTACCGGGTAAGATGCTCGGGGAAGGTGTGCTGCACGAGGCAGCATCTTCAGCATCTTTATGTCAGTGTTTCAGAGCCAGGGCCCATTCATCATTAGGGAATGTCGCTGTTTTCATTGTGTTTCTCGAGTTACTATAGTAACTAAACGACACTGTTTGTTATTCAGATTCCGCACAGACTTGGGCCTTTGTTCAGCCTGTTGCCTTCTATATTCCTCAAATCTCCCGCTTTGCAATTATTTTCCCTTCTTTTAGCAATTATTTTCCCTTCTTTTATTTTCATTTTGTTTTGTGCATTTTCCCCCCCCAACTGATGGTCATCAGATAGTCTGACCACAGGCAGGTGCACAGCTCCAGGGAGCAAACCCAAACCCTGCAGCCAGGAGAAGTGGGAAGCTGGGAGGGGGCATGGCCAGCTCGTAAGGGCAGGCAGCAAACAGCCCTTCTGCAGCCTCGGCTGCAAGTGCTGGCATGGGAGAAGGAAGGGAGAATGTGGGTTCATTTGTGAATCCAATTCTCAGATACCTTAGACCAGATCAGAGGGCTGGGTGCAGCACTGTGGGATCAAGGCCCAGTCCCATGTCAGGAGATCAGTGGAAAAGAAGGGATGAGCTGGAGGGAGCCGTGCTGCTCACCGCAGCCACCTAAGCCCCTCTGGCACGGCCACGCTAGCACCCTGCGGAGAGGCTGCTGCTTCCGGGAGTGCCTTTGGCACGGTTAGCCCTTCCAGGCAGCGTGCTGTTTGCCAGGGAGCCAGGGCTGCTCTTGTCACTTGTTAATGAGGATCGGCACAGCATGCAGCACCCTCCAAGCAGAAGGAAACACTCACTTGCAGACCTGAGGCAGTGCTTTGATGACCACCCTGGTAGGGAGCCTTGCTCTGGCTGCTTCCAGCCCGACCCTGCCCCGGGGAGCTGCTGCTCTCAGGCCACTGACCCCTCCAAACTGCTGCTTCCTGCGTGGTCCCAAGGACGAACTGACACTGTCCTGTGCGCAGACAGACACCTGGCCCTTCAGGGAGGTCTCCTTGGAGGCAGGCATAGGATCGGGCTGCACAGCCACCCCAGAGAAAGGGGGCACTAAAGTGGGGAGAGGAAGTTTGTGAAATACATAGCCCCAGGAAATTATTTGGACCCTTGAGAGTAGTCAGGGAGACAGAAAGCAAAAGCTTTGCACCAGAGCTGCATGACTAGTTTGCATGTGTGTGTTTGCCTTTTTAATAAAATACCAGTAAACGCACTATGCCTACAGATAAGAGTGATGGGCACTGGCTGACTACTTTGTGCGTTAAATGTGAATATACCAGTACTAGCTAAATAACAGCATCATTATGTAAATAGTGCAAGTCTCTCCACTCAGCAGTTCTCAGAGCTAACGACTCTATTTATTTTTGTAAATATATTTTGCCTGTGATTAAGAAGGAATAAATTGACCCTTCTCCTCTAACATTTCAATGCTTCTTATGTAATGTTGATGGGAACAGCACTTTACAGTTAATGTAGCAGTGCATTTTGTGTCCTTCCCTTCCTTTTCCTGATCATAGTCCAGTTAATATCATGGGCCAAATCTGCTGCTGCTGTAAGTCAGTGTTGTGCCACTTGCATCATTTGTGCAAGGGCGGGGGACGGCCTGTGATGCTGAACATTGATTCACTGACTCTATTCCATGCAAGAGACATTTAGTTGAACAAACTACAAGCCGAGTGCTGACAGACCAGGTAACGATCTTTCCACCGAACCTGTCCCTGCAGAGTAGTTTTCTCTGGGGAAGGGGTGGCAGAGGCAGGGCAAGGAAGCAGCACTAGTCTCAGGTCATCTGGAGGTGTGCAGGGGAAGTCAGAAGCAGATCTCCTGCCCTCTCCCTCAGGAGCAGCAGCTGCTCTCTGCCTCCCAGCTTAGCCTTGACATTTCTGTTCTGATTTCTCACAGATTGTGTTTGAGGGATTTATACGCAATGGCCACTCGGGAGAGCTCGCCCTTGATGACATTCGGCTAGGCACCGACATCCCACTGGAGAACTGCATGGGTACGTGCTGTGTCCGGCCGCGGGCTTGGGGATGGCGGTGGGTGAAGCTGGGGCTGGAGAGCCTTCTCTTGCAGGCTGCTAGTTGGCCACTGCTTTTCCCCTGCTTGAGTTACTGGGAGTTTCCGGATCTCATCTGGGACTTTCCTTGCCCATGAAAGAAATGAGGGGGACTCAGTCTCTAGGGGGGAGGCTCTGTGTTGGTGTGAGAGGCAGGAAGCACATGTCTCTGCCGAGCAAAGCCGAAAGAGCAGCTGAGGGTTACCAAGGACTATTCTGTGTGATAAGGACATACACGAAATTTAAAAGGAAAGTGCTGGACAAAAGAAACCAGCTGTCAGTCAGTATTACACGCTTAGAGGGGCCGATGAGTTCAAAAGGAGTCTTCTCTAATAAGAAATAAAATAGCAGAGGGGTTTTACAGCAATGTTAACAGAATAACAAAAGAAATTTTTGTCCTAGAATTCACCGTTCCCCAAACCAGGCCAAAAGCCAGGTGGATTCGTTCAATGTGAAAGACAGAGAGGACTTTAAAAAAAAAAAAGAGGGAGAGCGAAAAATGTGTTTTAGCAGTTTGCTGGCGAAGCCATTGCCCTACCCTATTCCTCTAGTTGGCATATCCATGCACACACTGTGATGGGTCCAGTCGCCACCTAGCTCGGATGTGGATTTAGAGCCATGCCAGTTGAGGATGGGACCAGCAGTACTCAATTAGTGGGATCTGTGCTGAGAGCTGCCCGCAAGAGTGAGGCCCTGCTCTTCTGCATGACCCCGGGGAGGCATGTTTCACTATTAAACACTCACAAAATGGCCATGTCCAACCCAAAAGTCAGGTGGAGCAGGCCCTCTCTCCCATTTGGTCTTTGAAAGGTCCCATTCAGTGAAGCCGCTCTTCTCTGCTGAGGGAGGGAAGGATCCTGGTGCCTCCTAACCCAAGTGGGACAGACTCTCTTTGAGGCGTTATAGCCCAGGGGTGGAGGCACGGGATGAATTGTGCCTAGGAAGGGCTGGTCATGTCGCATGCTGCCCAGTGCAGGCAGGCGCTGGTGAAGATGGTGCAGGCACCAGCATTAATAATAGAACAGGGGATTGGGGCTGCCCCAGAGATGCTCTTGAGCACCGTTGGTCCCAGTTTCTTTGATGCTTTGAACTCTGCTGGTCTCTCATCTGCCAAAGGAGCTAATACTCTGTATGTCAAATTCCCTGTATTTAAGGCTTGACAGTGGTGTTTTAATCCCTTGCCTTCTATGGCATTAAAGAGAAGCAAGACTGATGATTAACACTAATGGCATTTCCTACTAACTTCTTTTGAGCTCAGCAATTCACCTAGCTCCAGTGTTACTGTGTCTTGGGCCTCATGAACCTAAAGCTTAATATTTCAAAACAAAAGCATTAATAAATTACAAAGTTTCAAGCATTGCCAGCCCTAAAAATAACACCAAACTGCTACACAAAATTATTTGTCCATTTCCAGGAAGTTGAATGGGAATCTTAAAACCGATAAGGATAGTTTGTTTCAGATCATTTCTAACAAAGGGCTCCCACTGCAAACTTTAACATAACTCATGGGTCATTTCCGATGTCACCAAAATAATAATGAAACAGCAGAGATACAGTGCTGCTCTCTCTCTGCCAGAGCCATGAGAATAGCTGACTCTAGCACAGGCTACTGTTTTTTCAAATGTAATCCTGGGAAGTAATCTGATTCCTTTTTAGCGTGAAAGAACACTAATAAGTCACAATAATTTTTTCCTTTGACAAATGTGTCATTCGCATTCTGAACTTGAGTGATGATTTCATAGCACTCGGTAGAGCCAGAATCTGCTTCTGTGACTCACAGGCATAATGCAGAAGTAATCTAAAAATAATCAGAAGTCTATTACTTCTGTGAGAAAGTAATCAGTAATAAGTACTGATTATTGCTTTTCAGATCCAGTAATTTGTAATAGATTACTTCTTCAAAGTATCTTGAAAGAGGAAAAAAATCACTTGCCTTTGTTTCTTGGCACTGAGATGGAGAGAAGCATGGCATCGATGCCCAGAAGTAATGCAGTTCCCGTGTGAATAATGATGCCAGAGTTGAGCCAGAAACCAAACTGCTCTTGGAAATTTTAGGGGGTTTCAGGGTTTCATCACTGGGCCAGGTGGGGCTTTTTCTTTGGGTGACTCAGGCCAGACAGCTGTATCCAAATGGTCTTCAACCTAAGACATATTTTTCTCTGAAGCCTGTGTCTGAGTTGAAGCTTATTGTGTCTGGTCAGTCCTCTGCTGAAACAGGGTTTCTCCCTGTCCCGCTGAGGTTGGCAAGCACCCCCACGTTGTTCCCAGCCAGTGGCTTCTCTGGGGCACAGCCACATGCCTGCTCTGCTTGGCTGCTACAGATAACGGAGATGTGAACTGTGGCCTTTTGTGTAGTATTCCCCTCTCTAATACTAGGTTGTTTTTTTTTCCCTTTGCAGAACCCATCACAGCTTTCCCAGGTGAGAACTTCTACTCTCCAGGTAAAATTGCACTCCTCTCGGTGGTTTCTTTCTGCTGGCATGGGCTTTTACATCGAAGGAAAGAGATGTGCGTGCTTGTACAAACAGCAAATGTTCTGAGCAGTGAAATGGCAAGCGTGTGCTAAACCTCCCCCGCCGCAGCAGCAGGAGGTGGCACCCTCTGACTCCTGCTAAGTGACAGGGAGCAGACAAACAGACAAGTCCCACTGTCTTGGGGCTGAGCAGCATTAGGAAACCTGCCATCACGAGGCACCCAGCCTCCTGAAGGGCAGCAGACCCAAAATGTGAAGGCTAAGGAGTAAAGGGTAGTTATCAACTGATTTAAATGAAAAACCGGTAGCCAAATAAAAGTGAAATGAGGTGGCAATGACTTATGTCAGCATAGGGGAAGGTTGTTCTCTAGTTTATGGATGCTCTGGCAATGGTGGTGTTTGAGCTGCTGGTAAATTAACGGTGGGGCCTGTCTGCTTGGAAGGGGAAGGGAGCTGGGAGGTAGAAGTGGGAGAGCAAACTGCCATAAGGAGCTTTGAAGGTGACAGTCAATAAAAGGAAAACAAGGTGAAATGATGCATTTAATAGCTTAATATTAGCCTGAAGGATAGAAACCATCATTTCTCTGATCAAACCTACAGAGTAAGAGAAAAGGTGAGGAACTTGGAAAAACTGCCTCACTCTTTGAGCAGTCAGCGGGGATGCTGTTTGTCTTGCTCTGGGGTGGGAAAAGCTATCTGCTTTTGCAGGGAAGAACAGTTTAGTCTGTTTGAGGTTTATCCCCATGTTTTGATTTTTGATTTTATTTTCCTGCCTGCCTCTTCTGGGATGCATCTGGGGGTTGTGTTGCAATAAAGAGTGAACTTTGGGCTCCCCTTAACTTTGAAAGTTGTTTTGCCAGTTCAGTCAATGCGCCCTTTGCTTTCAGTTGGACATGACGTCCGTACTCTTCCCATGCCCTACTCTGCTGGTGGGCTGTTAAATATGGCTGGGGTCTACCCTAGAAGCAGCTGCACATCTGTGTGGGGCAAGCTGTCTCTGGTGGGTATGTGCATTGGAAGCTGTGGCAGTAAAAGAAAAGTAGACACTGAGACTGAACTCACGTGCGCGACTCCATTCCTGGGGTGTGAGGCAGGCTGTGGAGCGTTACCAACAGGAGGAACACGCGCAAAGCATAACACCGTATTTCACAGTCATACCTATAGTATAATAGCTAGAAACTTGGGCTTGCTTGTTTGTAGGCTGCTTATTTATCTGCTGCTCAGGCTTGTGGTGTTACTGAAAAGCTACTGCAATATTCTCAGCTGACAGTTAAAGCCTCACAACCCTTCCGTACTTAAACCATCTCTATATTCTTCTGGACCTGGTCTGGTACCTATTTTGCAAACAGCATCCTTGTCTTTTGGGGGTTGTAACATGCATGTCATATTCAGTTTGAACGTCACATTGAGTCTATCCCAAAGTCCTCCTAACTCATGTTGTTTGTTTTGCCCTTCACCCCATGCCCTGCTGCCTGTATGCCTCCATTTCCCTGTCATATTCCCCAGGGCACGCTGGCTGGGTAGGGACAGTGTTTGCTGTGCCCAGCACAGTGAGGTCCCTGAGCACCACAGGCAGATGCTGTTGCAGGCACACCTCCCCTTCACACAGGAGCACTCCACCTCGCGCCAGTGGGCTCCTGCCCATTGCCAGCTCCTTGGAGGACATCCTAGCACCGCTCACAACAGGGGAGCAACTGCAGCAAAAGATTGAAGAGGTTTCCCTGGCTGACAGGCCATCCCATAGATGGGGCAGAGGGATGGAGTGACCAGGTGTCATGGTTTAGCCCCAGCCGGCAACAAAGAAACACATGGCCATTCGCTCACTCCCCCAGCCCCACAGCAGGATGGGGGAGAACTGGAAGAAAAGGCAAAACTCATGGGTTGAGGTAAAGGCAGTTTAACAGAATAACAAAAGAAAGGGGAAAAGAACAACAATAATACTGATAAAGGAATATATGAAACACAATTAATATACAACCGCTCACTGACTGGAACCCAGAAAACCCAGCCCGCGCCCAAGAAGCGATTCTTGGCCCTCCCCGCCCCAGCCAGCTCCCCCAGCTAGATACTGAGCGTGATGTCACATCATGGCATCAAATACCCCTTTGGCTAGTTTGGGTCAGCCGTCCAGGCTGTGTCCTGTCCCAGCTCCTGGTGAAAATTAACCCTATTCCCACTGGAATCAGGACACCAGAGAAGGAACAAAATGCAGAGGGAAAACATGGAGAAGTGAAGATGAAGACTGGAGAAAGCAATATAGCAATTAAAATGAGGGGAAGACAGAGATGCCCAACAGGAGAGGGCAAAAAGAGGGGAAGAAGTCCCTGGCTGAAGGAAAAAAGGGACCTCAAGTGAAAAGACTGTGCAGGAAGTATTGAGATGTTCTGTAGCCCCCACTCCTGCAATTACATCATGAGCTGAAAAAGTCAGGTGCCATTAAAAATAATAGCAAATCCTTTCTCTCCTGGCTTGGAAGCAAAGCTGAAAATATGCACCTTACAGGTTCCAGGATCACAAGGCAAATAATAAGAAGAGAATTGTGTGGGTGGAATATCTTTCAGCTAGTGGGTCGGGATCTTACAAGACCAGTCAAGTGTGCTTAAACTGTGCTGCATTTGAGAGTTGATGCGTCTCACCCATAAAGAAAAGGTATAACAAATGGCTGGAAGCAAGGAGTTAGATAAATACCAGGCTAAAAATAAGAGACATATTCCAAAGAGTGTGGAGACAAACTGCGGGGAGAATTTTCCTTTCTAACTGGTGGATTCTCCCACACTAGGTATCCTGAAATCAAGACAGGGATATCTTCCTGGAGAAATGACAGGTAGCAATTAAGGGGTTGAGGCTGACACCTGTTTTGTGGCATTCAGATTAGATGAGCGTAATGCTCGCTTTCATCTGTGCCATCTACGAAAAGTCCAGCTGTGTTCCTTGTCCACAGCAGTTAATGTCAGTGATTTTAGAGAGGAATATGAGCTGTGACATGGCAGCAGCAGAGCAAAGCAGGCAGCCCTCTAGGAGGCTCTCTCCGTTTTTTCCCCAGATGACTTTTGTTCTTGCTTATTTTGGGTTTTGATTTCTGCTGCATGGCTCTAAAACTGGTCCCTGTAAGAGTCAAGGGGGCTGTACCTGTCCAGGTGGGAGGGGTGAGCCCAGCAGCACAGCCACGTGAAATCATCCACCCTGTAGTGATTAAATTGGGTTTCAACTGACCTGTGCCCCAAGATGTGCATAAACACAGCACCCACAGACTTGACAGGAACATCAGGAGGCATTTCTTTGTTAAGATGAGAACTTTAGTGAATAAATAAGGAAGGGCAAGTGTGTGCGTGTGTGTGTGTGGTGGAAGGCAAAGGGGAGTGGAAAAATTAAGTTAAGAAGATGGATTTTTTTTTTCCATCTCCCTGAGCAGAGAACTTTTCCACTGATATAAGAGAATACTTCCAGAGAGCAGGAGAGCCAGTAAAAACAGAACAGATAACATCAGCACTGTGTGCCGAGTGGACGGGCAGCTATATTTAGTGGCTGACAGTGTGAGGAAGAACAATCATTAATGTTGGGAATTGGCTTCGTTAGGGCTTAGAGACAACTGAGTGTGATTCCTTAATGACTTCAGTTGCTAAATGAACTCTCCAGATTTCTGCTATCTCCCCAGGAGGGCCATAAGGTGTGGAAATGGGGGCCAAGGAGGGGGTCTGCACCACCCCTCACATTTGCAGCCGTAGCTGCTGCATGGGGACATCCGGAGCAGGTCAGAGCCAAGCAGAGGCATCTGAACTCGCAGATGCCTCGAGATTTCCCCAGGGATCCTTCCCACAAGCAGGATCATCTGAGGTGCATCACGCTGTCTCCCTCCACCCCCAGGCAGGCAGAGGGCAGGGGTGCGTGAAGAAGGGGCAGCGGCTGCAGGCTGAGCACCATGGCACGGGCTTCTCTATGGCCAGACCCACCCTTTGTACTCCCAGCCCTGCACTGGGCAATGTACGGACATTGGGAGGCCACGGAAACTTTTCCCCCCCTCTGCTTTTCAGAAGGGAGCGCCACTCCCCCAGAGGCTTAGGAGCCATCAGTATCCCTGACACCTGCCCCTCGTCTCCCTACCCAGTTTCCACCAGCCTGGCCCAGTGCATATCAGTGGTGTGAGAGGCTGTTTGCCTGTAAATCTCTGGCTGGAGCAAGGCGCTATGTAAGCACAGACTGTCACCGAGCATAAACACGAGTGGCCTCTGCATAGCAAGCAGCCCCGTGGTCTTCCCGGGGGTTGGCCCTGCGCCCTGGTGCTGTCAGGCACAGGCGAGGTGATGGTGATCCATTGGGGATGGCGGTGGGATGCGTATGGGCCTGGGACGGCTCGGCTGGCTGGATCTGCGGTGGGAGACAGCGGCAGGTTATCAGTGAAGCTCAGGGCAGCGTTGAACATGCTCGCGCCAGTGAGGGGCTGGTGGCAGCCCCCATGGGCTGTCCCCCATGCAGCTGGCTGAGGGGCAGCAGCTTCTCAGGGAGGTGCAGGGATGTGCTGCTTTTGTTCCCCAGCACCATGGTGGCTGGTGGAGATGGAGGTGGTCAGAGGGCTGCCTGCTCCCTGCCTTCACCACCCCCAGCACACAGCCCAGCCCACACTTCCACAGGCACTTTCGGTGGGCAGGAGGGACAGGGCCACCCCCATTGCTGGTGGCAACAGGCAGCTGGGGTAAGACAGGGTGATGGCGGCGTACCTGGCAGGTAGGTTTCTCCTGAGACATCCGAATTTCTTGCCTACAATGACGAATATGTGGGTGGTTCTCAGCCTCCTGCTCTGTAAAAGCAGGATTTGTCTTGCCTGTGTGGTTTTTTTTCTTGGTTTTGAGGGTTTTTTTGTTGTAGCTATGCATCTGGGTGCAGCGTTCATTCTTATTTTCACTCCCTGTGCCTGGGTTTTGGGGGATGGGGAGGAAAGCCTTGTGACTGGCAAAGAAACCATCCTTTTGCCTCATTGCCTGTGCCACCAGCAGCAGAAAAGCCGTCTCCATCCCAAACGTGCCAGCCGATGGCTCTGCTGGCAGGGCAGTGCTTGGGGGGGAGGGCAGAGGCCATGCTGTGAGACGCCCTTGCTGCTAGCAAAGCTGGGTGCATCCTGCACTGTTTTGATTTTCTCCCCTTGGCGTCCTCTGAGCCTGCTCAGCAACCAAAACAGGAGTTTGGTTAGCGCAGAGCTCAACAATATGCTGACATCAAGCTGTAGGAGCCCCCAAAATTCTGTGTGCCGGCACATAGCCAGGGGGCTGCCCCCAGCCCGTGGGCCAGGGGCAAGACAAGAGGGCGAGCAGAGTAGGGGGTTAACGTGTCCAGCAGCAGAGCAAACCCTTTGGAGAGTTTCCCTGGGGACTTTGTTCCCCTTGAAGTAGCCAGTAAATAAATGTGGTGCAAAAGTGCATCTCTCCCCAGTTATTAACAGTGTGCCTTCGCAAGCTGGGGAGGTGGGAGCAGCCTGTGCAGGAGGAATAATAGCACAGAGCTGCTCTGGGGCCGTGGGCGTGAGCACAGACACTGGCGCTCCTCTCTTCGGTGCCTGCCGCAGGCACGGGTGCCTGCATGATTCTGCGGACCAGCGGTGAGGTCCTATGCGCCTCTGGCCACCAGATGTGGGCTGAGCTGTCCCAGGATGACCTGGGAAGCAGGAGCAACTCCTTGCAGCCATGCCCTGCCTCCCAGCATGCTCCAGCTGCAAGAGTAGGAAGGGTTAAGCAGGGCTGGGCTGAGCCTGGGCGCTGCCTGCCCTTGAATTCAAGGGAGGCAGGTGCTCTTCCAGCCCTCCCTAGGTGTGTTTGCTTCATCGGCATGAATTCATAGTCCTGGCTTGCTTAAGCTGCGGAGAGCATGAGTTTCTTATGTGAGTGTTGGGTTGAATTTCACAGCCTGTCCTGTGTAAATAACCATAACCATCCTTTCTCACTTTAATAAGGAAATCTGTAAGTCTGCAAAGGGGGCACCTAGTGAGACCAGATCTGTGGGCAGAGCACTTTCAGACAGAGTTGGTCTTCTCTGCCTTTTCCGTAAGAACAACAAATGTTTCTCCCTGTAATTTCTTTCCCAGTCTCCTGTGGTAACTTCCTTGGCCATCTGAAATTATGCTCTTCCTCCAATTAGGAACGCGATGTGTTTTGTCACTGCTTGACTACATCTGCCATGTGGAGACAAAACCAGGCGGCTGATCTGGAGAAGGCCAAAAAAAAGAAGGGGAAAAAACATTTGTTGATGCCAGAAATAACAGTAATAATAGTGTGCATATGGAATTTGTATTGCGATCCAGGCAGCCTGATTAATTAAAAGGGAAGAAAAAAGGCACTTGAATATACAGGCTCAGCAAACACCAGGCTGTGCTCCCTCCCCCTAGGAGCACACCCCGTAACTGGAGGTGGCCCCGGGACCTCGTGTTACTCCGTGCTGTACTCTTGAAAGCATGTGTGTTTCTTTTTGTGCGTCTGCATGCCTCCCACCTAGCAACCCTGTTCTGTGTCTCCTCCCCAGGGGCAACCCTCCTGCCAGGGACCGAGCCCACAGTGGACACGGTGTCAGTGCAGCCCATCCCAGCCTACTGGTATTACGTTATTGCCGCCGGAGGTGCTGTTGTGGTGCTGGTCTCCGTCGCGCTGGCCCTTGTGCTCCACTATCACCGGTTCCGCTATGCGGCCAAGAAGAGCGATCACTCCATCACCTACAAAACCTCCCACTATGCCAACGGGGCCCCCGTGGCCGTGGAGCCCACCCTAACCATAAAACTAGAGCAAGACCCCAGCTCACGCTGCTGAGAGCCGAACAGGAACGAGAGAGCAAACAAAACACAAAACAGACAGACAGAAACTAAGACTTCAAATACGTTGCCTCAGTTTTGCACTTTTTTCCTTACCTAGCATACGTGTGAACTCTTAGACATCTCCGTCCCTTCTCCGACCCCCCAGCCCTCCCCGAATCTTTTACAAACTCTAAACTAATGCTGCATCTTGGATCGCCAGAAGAGACACACCGCCCCTTCACTTCAGAAGTGAACGCTCCCTTTCGATTACTTTTCGAGGACTCTTGGGGTGTCGGGTGGGGTTTTTTTTGTTTTGTTGTGTTTGTTCGTTTGGGGAGTATTTTTTTGTTGGTAGGTTTGTTTGGGTTTTTTTCTCCTCCCGGTAGGCAACCTGCAAGGAAACTTGAGGGCGAGCCTGGAAGCGTGTGTGTGCAGCTCGTGCGCGTGGTGTGCTGAATCTGTGTATGCAAGTGCATGGGAGCGCGTGCATCTGACTGACTGAATGTATATTTAGAAACAGGCCCTTTTTAATTTGCTTGTTGTTGCTTCTACTTGCACAGGGAATGCTTTTTTTTTTTTTTTTTTTAATTTTCCCCCTTCCTGCCTCCCCTCTGGAAGGTCTGGGACACATTTGTGGTAAATACCCTGATTTGTTTACTTGGGGAAAACAGCGATGCTTTTTTGTTGCCTTATCTAGCTTTGGCTGGGTTTCTTGTTTGATAGCGTTAATGTCTCGGGTGCAAAATGAGAAGAGGAGGCCAGGCTGGACAGTAGGAATGTCCACCTCAGATGGCTAGAAGAATCCAGAGAGGTTCATAGACGTCCAAAAAGTAAGATCTCTCCATCTTATTCTTTCTGCAGCCAACATGACAACACAGCCATTGTTTGGAAGGGGAGGGGGGAGACCCTCCTCTTTCCGCACCCGCAAGTGAATCTATTTAAAGTTGCCTTATATCAGAGAAGCTCATAATGAATGTTTTGTTTGTATCTGTTAAAGCTGGCCTTAGGGTAACACATAGACTTCAGCAGGTCTAAGGTGGATGCTAAATACTGTAGTTTCTTGAGAATTGAAGGGTTATTTATTTTGTAAGTATCCTCCCTCTAGGTGCTGATGGTTTCGCTTTTACACGGGGAAGGGGGAGAGGGCTCCTCCTTGTCTTTCTGCTAGAAATGTTCAAGGGACAAGTATAACTCCCCTTTCTGGGTTTTGAGTTTGGTTTTTTTCTCTGCCCAATTCATAGCTGCTGAATCATAAAAATTGCCAGTTGACGTTTTAGAATGTCAATTAGTTTTGCGTTTGCTAATGTTCTGCTTCTTAAAGCGTCAGTAACATTTAGCAAGCAAAGCCTAGCAGGCGCGTCTGGGGGGCCCAGCTCTTGCTGCTGCTTTAACCGGGGAGGCGAGATGGAGCCTCCAACACGCCTCCGACTGTTGAATGGCCCAGCGTATTGTAGTGGAAATGCCTTATATAAATTACTGAATGATGACATGCAAAAGTGGTTTGAATCGTTAACTCTAATCTGTTTGCAGGCAAAAAAAGTACCTCCAGTGAGCAAGGTTCTCCATCTTGTTTGTGTTCATTTGTGATGAGTGATCAGATTCCCTGCCCCCTCCTAAACTTGCTAGTGCTCCCCACCCCTCCTTTGTCCATGAATATTGCATAAATGAATCGAGGCGAGCAGCCCTGTTAAATTCCCTGCAGTCTTGAGCTACCTTTTGGTCTGGGGAAAAAGTGGAAATGCAAACGGTGCTTGCATGCGTGGTGTTGGCTCCTATGGCAGAGGAGCCCTCTCCCCAGGGGATCTCTGTTGATGGGGGTGTCACTCTGCCCTCCCTCCTTGCCTTTACTCATGCAGCCTGTTTCAGCTCTTCTTGCTGTTTACTCAATAGATTTTAGCAGGACCTCTCAGCTGCAGCAGCCAGTGTCTAAAACGCACAGGGAGTGCAGAAAAAGCCAGGGTGACTTGGCATGGCGAAGACATTAAGGGTGGTGGGTGCTCAGAGCAGCATTCCCCCCGAGGCCTGGCTCCCACAAGCTTTTTCAGAGCGGCAGGGATGTGCCTGTCCCAGCAGAGGTGTAAAGGACCCCAGGAGAGCTCCTGTCACCTTGCAGGAGAGGGGCTTCCAGGGCCGGGGTGCTTTCTCTATGAGCCTCCTTGTTACGCAGCACTTGGTGTTGCGGTGCGTATGGTTTGTAATGTGGAATCCCACACACACCCCACACCCCCCAGCCAGCTGCAAATTAGAACAGATGCGAGATATTGGCATGCGCTTGCTGCATTTTCAGATCAGCCCAAGCCATGTCAGCAGATGATACCATCACGTTTCCAAAGTCAGTTCAATCTCCCTAGGTCAGACGATCCCCTCGCTTCGACCAAGTTCACTCCCATGGACTTTAGCAAGTGCGCATCGGTGTGTCAGAGAGGAGAATGTGGCACCCTGTCTTTCAAACCAAAATCACCAAAGACAAAACAGGTCACTTCAAGATTTTTATTCCCAGTTCTCCCCCGCTCCTCGAGCCCTGACATCCCCAACATTGCCCAGTTGCCTGTGTGTGAAAAATATCTTGTGGAAATTTGAAACTCTTTGAAGATGTATTGTGTGGAATGTAATAAAATGATGATTATTTTTATACAAATATGTGGGGTTTTTCTTCTTTCTTTGCTAACAAGAACACTCAGTTGAAGCAAAGTGGTGTGTTCAGAATTCCATCTTTCCTTTCGGAGCATCAGGGCTCTATCCTTTAGGAAAGTGAAGCCCCCGTTCCTGCTGCAGACCTGGGGCTAAGCCCCAGCTCCCAGCAGCCCAGCTGGTGCGCGCACCCAGCCTCGCTGCACTCGGGATCACGCCATTAATAGCAGCTTTTAGATCCATTACATTTGTACTGGTCTTTAGTGGGAGTTTTGGGCGGCTGGACTGACACTTAAGATTGTTTGGGGATTTTGCTAATATTGCTTAAGTGCTAAATTGCTCGATGTGATTATGCAGAATTTCTCCAGTCGGGGCCCCTGGAGACAGGACATCTGACTTACCAGGGCCCCGGGGGCCGGCTTGGCTGCCAGCTCAGCTGAGCCATGCACTCCTTCCCTGAGCACACCGAAAACTGGGTAAGCCATTACCAAAATTAATAATGAAAAAGGCAATGCATTCCTCTTCTGTAAAATCCTTGCTTGGCCTCTGCGTGTCGGGCTGTGGAGGAGAGGTGCCGCAGCACCGAGGGTTTGGAGAGGTGTGCGTGCCCTGCCTTCCCTCCACCCGAGTTCTCCCAGCTTGTTACAGGGACCTCTGCTACAGCATTTGTCCTTCCCACCTTCTTCAGGTGCACCTTTTGCCCCTTTAGAGGAGCGAGCAGCATCACATTTCACGTGAAATTTATTTTGCTGCCAGTTTGAGAGGTTTTTCTTTCCCTCCTGCATTTATTTTCCTTCTATCGTACTCTTTACCCTGGCATACAGCTCAGCTTTGCAATGAAACTTCCTGGCTTTACTAGGAATTCAGGCCATCAACAAAAAAATAATTCAAATGTGATCCCTCACTTTGGCTGTTCAAACACGAGCAAAGCTGTGGACCCATGCCACTTTTTTTTTTTTTTGCTCCAATTGTACAGCAAAGCCCATACACTTGTAATTTGCATTTTGTACACTTCAGTGACTGTCCAAGCAATATTCAAAACAAATATGCACATGCGAAAAACAGGGAGGGAGAGACTGGCTGATGGCTTCCCAACGAGGAAGAAAAAAATTCTGTTAAGTAAACAGACGAAAAGGGAGGAATCGTTCAGGATTTAATTATTCCGTATGTACACCGCAGCCAGATTGACCAGAGAGTTGGGTGCTGCTCAGTCTGTAGCACATCATAGTGAAGAAAGCAGCTAAAATTAGCACTCTTTGTTTAAAAAAGTAAATACAACTCAGTGTGATTTTGATGCAACCCTCTTTGCAAGTAACCTCAGGCGTATAAGAGCCTGCTTTAAAAAAAAAGGTGGCAGTAGGGGCTCCATATTTCAGCGAGTGGCATTAAGGGTGGAAGCCTGGTGTCTCCTGTGCGCCGCAGGGAGGGTCCCAACATGGCTCCCCTGGTTGTATGTGGGATCACGGTGTCATTTTATCTCCACGGTTGCCGCAGGGAACGTGGGGCTGCTCTCCCCGGGACTGTAAGGGTGAGGCTGGATTTTTCCTGGGCAGGGAGGGGTTCCAATGCCTCTGCTGGGAATGCAAGGGAATGAGGTAGAAACCGGATTGTGTGCAGGGCTGTGTTGGGATTTTTGACCTTCTAGGAAACCTGTGAAAACCTGCTGACTCCATGAGGGCTGCCCCAGCTTACCCCGTGTCAGGGCAGCAGAATTGGGTGCGCAGACACCAGGCAAGGGCCCCAAGGCGAGCTCGGACAGCCTCTTGGCTTTCTGCCACAGCTCCTCCATCAGTGGCTTTGGCGGCTCTTAGCAGCGATTGCAGGCGCGACTGCCAGTTTGAGGAATAGTGTCGTTAGCCATTGCTGCTGTAAAAACAAACAGCAACAACGGGGAGGGCGATAAACATATCAGGATGCCGCAGAGCTGCCGGCTTCTCCCCCGGCTCCGAGCCCTTGCGCTGCTCGTGTGCCGAGGAGCTGCTCGTTTTGGGACTGGTGAGCTCCGGCAGAGAGCACTGAACCCCAACGGTGGCTTCTTGCCTGGGTAGTCCAGTGCTAAGAGCAAGGGAGAGGAAAACCATGCTATATGATGCCACTGTAATGCTGTACATATGCACGCCGCCGCCACCCTTTCCCTGGCCTTTTGTCGGTGACGACAAGAAGTGCAAAAAGCAGGACGCGCCGGGGAAAGCGTCGGGCTGCAACAGGGGACATGGCTGCTGCAGGGAGGGTCTGGCAGGGGCCCCCGTTTTAGGCAGCCGCCTTGGCCACCTGCCGTGCGTGTGGCGAGGGCAGGGTGCCACGCGTGACAGGGCAGCGCCGGGGCTGGAAATAGCTGCCTGCTTGCCTTTGCCTCCACACCGAGCGCCCAGCCCGACTGCACGCCGCCTGAGCGCTTTTGGTGGGGGGGGTCCTCACCTGCCCAGCCACACTTCCCCTGCGAACGGGAAGCCCAAGATGCTGCTTGGTGTCCCCCGGTTTGAAGATGGTGCCGCAGTCGGTGTGCACCGTCACCGGGGCAGTCCCAAGGCAATCTGAGGATAAGGTCTGGGTGTTCCCGCGCTGCGGAGGGCTGCCGGGCCAGGGGAGAGGCTGCTTGTTTGCTTTCTTTTAATGCTCAGCTGTAGCCAAAGCACTGTTTTAATTTGAAATTTGGCAGGGATTTAAGCCTTTTGTAAACTAAAATCATACTCTGTTTCTGGAGGAGCTGGGAAGAGAGAAGTGAGGCAGATTTTCGGCTGGAAATAGAGCAGTGGGGGCTCAGAGGGAGTGTTTCTGCCTGGTGCCTGTGCTGCTTCTTTGGGAAGCGCTTTCCCGTTCACCGGGGGCGGGAGGTGTCGCCCCCCAGCCCCCGGGGCTCCCAGCCAGAGGAGCAGCTCCGCCGCCACCGCTGCCAAACGGAGCGGTGTCAAGGCGAGGCCACGGCGGCTGCTCTGCTATGTCAAAACAAAATGACGTGTGTTGGAGTCACGCTATTGCTGCGGAGAGAAAAGGGCTGGGAATGAGCAAAAGGAGAAAAGTGGGGATTAGGGCGGCGCTGGAGCTCTGCCTCTCTCTGACAAGGCTGGGGAGTGGTAATTTCTGACCCCCTTTTCCTGGGCTTAGCTGGATTTAATGTTTCAGACCCTCATGGGTGCTGTTTGGCAGTAGAGCAGCTGTTGCACCTCTGACACTCCCCTTGCTGGGCGGGATAGCACTGACCGAGATGGATGCTGTAGCAGCAGGAGAGAGGGGTGAGCACGTAGGAGGGCGCTTGCTGTTTTCGGGGATGTGAGCAGCACATGGTTGTTTCCTGCTGTGGAAAGGGCCAGAGGACAGACAGCTACTCCTCTTTTGTACAAGGAGGCACAGCTGCGGATGTTCTTGGGGGGTGAAAGATGTTGGTAGCAGAGCCCACAAGCCACCACCACCTGCTACATCCCTGGTCAGCCCCAGAGCCCGCAGACCCCTGTGGGGAGCACTGGGATGGCAAGAGTGCATCCCAGGCGCCCTCCAGGCCAGGCTGCCCCGTGCCAGAGAGGCTGCAGGTAGGCAACAAAAAGGTCTGGAAATTGCTGCAAGTTTGATTTATCATTTGGGAAAGGCACCTCTTGCCGAGAGGCTCATTTTGCTCACCTAGAATGAGCCCGAGAGCTGCCACGGCCACCATCGGCAAATGCCTGTGTGTAGAGATGCGTGGTGATAGAGCTCTGCCCTGGATTGGAGGAGGCAGCGAGCGCTCGGTGCCCAGGCTTAAGCCAGACAAAGTCAATCTAGAAAGAAATAGCAGTTTTATTCTCAGTGGTAGTCATTTGCCTTGGAGGAATGTGTCTTTAGGCTCCAGCAATTGGGACTGGGTTTCATCTCCAAAGCAATGGCTCTTGTCTTGGTGCAAAGGCCTCTGCCTGCGGCAGTGGGCACTGCTGGTGAGCCCATGCAGGCAGGCTGGCGCTGAGCACGCGTGGTGCCGGGAATTACATGCCGGTCCTTATGATGCAGTGACGGCGGCTTCGCAGAGGTGAACTGCCTTGGGCAGGTTTGGAGAGCTTTCCTGCAAGAAGCACGTGTATGTCTGTGGTAGGCCACCGGAGAACCTTGTCTGCTCTTATGTCCCCCCATCCCCCCTGGCAAAGCGTATTGAGCACATGTCACACAACCCCCTTCCAGTAACCCTCTCCCTGCCCCAATCCCTCCCACCCCTGCTACTATTTTAAAACAGATATACATTAAAGCTCCTTAATCTCTGGAAATACTAATTCTCTCCTGCTCTCCCTCCATGTGAGTTCATACCAACATGGTACTTAAGTCGCTCCTTGTCTTTGATTAGAATCTCATCTTCCTTTTTCAGGTCCCACAAATTAGCCTTTTAGCTGGCAGTGCTCTCAGATCCAACAGATAACAGCCCTTTCTCGGCATCCGGCTGTTCCAACAGCATCACTAACATCATCATCTTTTGGGCACGACCGGCTAGGTACTCACAGCCATTGTTCAGCATACACGCTTTAAAAAGGGCCTTTCACTCAGGAGAAAGCGCTCCTCCTGTTTAAACACAGTTCCCCCTAACTTTCTTGTCTACCCTTCTCCAGTATACATTTTCGCCTTTTAAAATGCAAAGTAAATTGTGCCTGAAAGCTGCCCTTCAAGGAAGCAGCTCTCCACATCACAGGGCGATGCATCTTTTCCCCATTCTGCCCAGCAGCTTGCAGGGCTTTTCTGGGGGCTGCTTTCCAAGGGGATCACTTTGCATGGCCTGCTCCGCTTGTGACAATATTGCTGAGATTTGTCACAAAGGAGCCTAATTGATGACAAATAGCAGGCTAGTCTCTGTGACGGGAAATCATCTCCACTAGGAACTGAACTGAGACCACCAGCTCCAATTCCCACAGACAGCCACACAGCCAGAGCTGATTTTGTTAATGACTTGAGAAACCCCAGTATGGAAAAAGAAACGTTGAGCTGATTTTTTTTCCAAAGGCAGCGTAAAGCCCTGCGTGACAAAATACAATCTGATAGCAATGAAATGGCGTGTGGGGAACAGAAGAATGAGGGCCTACCACAGGCCTGAGGAGGAAGGAGAATGGGTGAGGAGGACGATATCATTTAAGCAGGACTCGGAGTCATATTAGCATGGGGAACTGAGAAAACTGCTAGCAGAGTAAATAGATTTTGGGCTGGGCTTTTTGTATAAATGTTCTCTCTTTTCAAGTTTTCCCAGCGCTCCTTCCTTTCAGGCTGGAAGAACTGGTGTTCTTTTGAAAGTGTTGATTAACCGATACTTTGTTTTTTCTGGCTTTTCCCTCAAGGCCACCCTGGGAAATAAAAAAGCACCAAATTGCTAGCTTATTCTCACACAAAATTTAGAGGAGCTACAACATGGAAAGGCAAAAGACTTCCAACAGCCTTTCCCCGCATATGGGCTCCTTGGGCAGACCATGGTCCAATTTCGACCTTTGCTCATATTCGAGCAACCTATGGTTCCTGTAGGGTGGTGTGGGTGACATGGATGGCAAATTTCACTGCTTGTCTTCTGGCGGAGGACTAGGGAAGCAGACAACTCCGCGTGTGAACTGCTTTGCAAGTTATTTTTCCACATGTTCGGCTCTAAATGTTTGCAAGAGCCCCTCAGGCAGTTCTCCCAGCCCTAAGATGTTGCCATCTGGGCCTGTCAGTTCTGGAAGTGTTGAGAAATCATGTGAACTCGCTGTTAAAGTGGGGATTTACAGAAGATGGTGCGCACCTATGTTTCTTCAACAAGCTACCAGCAGCCTCAAGTCAGCTTAATTACGTGGCTCACTAGACGCAGATCATCGTCAGGAGGGGCAAGTGTTGGGGTTTGTGTGTTCCTGTTGCCACGTTTGCTGAAAATTCAAAGAAATCCTTTAATCCTTTGAGCGCTGAGGTCAAAAGACAATTCTGCCCAAAGAATGCGTATTTGGGAAGGTATCATTAGTACCAGCATGGAGGATCTCTGCAGTCAGGTTGCGTTGGAACAGCGTAGCGTTGGGCAGAGTGCCCTGCTCTGGATGCGAAACCTGAAGTGTCCCTAGCGGGGATTGCCTGATGCCATTGCCTGTGATACCAAAAAATTGGATTTGACAATTCAGGAGGCCTTTTCAAGTCCTAAATCTCCGTGCAAATATGCACAAATATTCTTTTATAAGGTTTTGAATAATTTCTTTGCTTTTCATGGCTTTTTGAGCACAAGTTACATTCTTTGGTTTTGGTCGTTTGTAAGTAACCTTTTTAAACTCTTCTTGCTGTTTTTGCACAAGACGCGGAGTAGCCTTAGTTTTCAAGCACAGCTGTTTCAAGGGTGAGACTTCTACCACTTTCTAGTAGTCCCTGATTTTCTGCATTCCTGATCATTTCAAGGTGCCTTCTCAGTTGAGCACCCCGTTACAGACAGCTTTGGAATATCTAAGCAGATGGAAATGAAAGGGCATTTTCTTTTGAAAAACTGAAAAAGAGCCATGATAACTCTATGTAGAGATAATGCTAGGAAGGCTGCAGAGGAAAATAACTTACTTCTGCTCAGATTACAGCATGTGCATTTGGTTACTGGTGCTTGATCTGTGCTGAACAATAAAAAGAAATGTCACCACTAAAAGGAATTTGGATCAGAGAAATGTTAACATAAATGCCCAGATATGGACACCCATTTGCCGCTCTCCCCATTTCAACCAGCTTTTGCATTAAAACATATAATGATGATACATGACTTCCTCAAATTACTATGAATTCATCTGAAACCCAAAGAGAAACTGGGTCATTGAAGCTCTGTGTCCGGTAAGATGTATGGGAAAAGATGAAAAGTAGAGTGTGCTAAATGGCTCTAGCATTAGTGGCAAGTAATGATAGTCAGTAAGATCCTGTTCAAAGTTGTAACGATAATACCCGTGAGTATGTTAATAGTGAATTATGGCCATTATGCAGGCACCAATGACAATATTTTAATGCTATTCAAGTTATCTGGTTTCTTTGCTTTTCGCTCGCTCTCTTTTCTTCTTAAAAGCTGGTCATTTGGTGGTCATGAAATGTGATGTAGTGGGAAGATCCTGTTCTCTCGAGTGTGCAAGAGTATTCATTGAGTTAGGCCAAAGGAAGAAGACGATGACTTCCTCCTTCCATGAGGAAGAGCCTTGCCGTAGTTTAACTATTTCTTTCTTCTGGCCAGTCTCGTAATCCAGCGACTAGTGGCAATAAAGCTCCTTGAAAGGCCTCTTTAAACAAACAGTGCTTCCCATTTTGTTTTTCTAGTGAACTTCCCAAGAATGGAGGATGACTTTCCGATCTCTGAGCAAGACTTCGAAGACAACGATGATCCAGGTTGGTACTGAAATGCCACATGGGCAATTTATCTGGGGGAGCTTGTGTTTCGGTATCAGATGCTACAATCACTCACGAACCTCAGCTTTAATGGAAGTTCCGAGTTAGAACATGCTTGAAAACTGAGCTGCTCAAGTGGTGCCTTAGTGCCTGGACAAAGATATTAGTTTTCTTTTCTTGTTTTCCTCTTTAAACAGCTAGCAAGCTTGCAAAGTCAATATATTGTATTTGTGTTAGGACAAGTGGAACTGATCTTTCAAGCATTAATTGCTGCTTGCGTGGCATTTTGACTTGTAAATGGAGAAAATTAAGTCTGGGAGCTGTGACAGATTGTTTCCATAGTTTTGAACCTAGTGGCACCTGAAGGGCCAGAGTTTCAGTGGGTGTAAAGCGCTAGCATGCTGTTTACATCGCCTGAGATGTAAAAGTTAATTAGGGTGACTAACTTTCTTGGTAGTTTGGTGCTTTGCATGACTTCTAGACCTGGGTTAGCAAACCCTGCTGAGATATACCCATGGAGGAGCTTATACTCTTGTAAGGCCATCACAACTCCAAGTGAGAAATGCATAAAGGTTGGGGAAAAGCAAAGTGATCCCTGGATAATAAGTGCCCATTCCACTGCAGATTACTTTGGATCGGATAGGAACGACACACTGTTCTCTACTAACTCTCCAGGAACCCCGAAGCTGGACAAAGAAAAAAGCTGGCTCTACACCCTGGATCCCATCCTGGTGACCATCATAGCAATGAGCTCCCTTGGCGTCCTCCTCGGGGCCATCTGTGCCGGTCTGCTCCTCTACTGCACATGCTCGTACGCTGGGCTGTCCTCACGGAGCTCCACCACGCTGGAGAACTACAACTTCGAGCTGTACGATGGCATCAAGCACAAGGTCAAGATGAACCACCAGAAGTGCTGTTCGGAGGCCTGACGGGTGCCCTGGGGATCACCCTTGGCATTGTGCCCAGTGAGGTGGGCTGGCGGGGGGTTACTTTTTTTGCTGTTTTCTATGGGAACTGAATGCCATAACAGGGAACGAGGGGCGCGGGAGGAGCGAGGGGAGGCGCTGCTCCTGCCGCCAGGTCCCGCCGGCGGATCGCACTCCGCCGGGACCGAGCAGGCGTTCCCGCAAACCAGACTGTGCCGGGCAAGGGGGGATTGAGACCCTTGTTTGTTGGTTCATCTTCATTTTCTGCTGATGTGAGTGGCTGGGACGTGATGAGGGAGACTGGTTTACCTTTTGGATGTGAGAAACTAAATGCTGACCTTAATTTCCCACCTCCTTTCTCTGGGGAGTTGCTGAGAAGTCTGAGGGATTTCTTTAGCCACCCTGTCTTTGGAAATAACACACACAGACCCTGTCCATTTTAGACCCCGTCCAGATACCGCTTTGGCTGTAGGGAGTTGTGCACTTCACACTAAGTCCAGGAAGCTGCAGTTTCCAGTCCTGAAAATGGAAGCATGTTGTTACCTTCAACTTTCCTTCTCCTGGTAGGAGGGAAAGGTGGGATACTGGGTTTAGTGTCGATGGTAACAGCAGCGCTTTCTGAAGTCATTAAGAAATAAAAGAGAAAGGAAACCCTATGTGTAGAAGCGCCTCTTTGAGAGAAGCTGAAGAGCCTTAAAGTGATTTGTGAATAAGAGCCATTTATTAAATCCAGATCTTGGATTGCAACAGCTGAGGCCTCCATCAGGAAGGCCTTTCTTTGAATCTCCCACCCCTCTTGATCCTGCCCTTTTTCTTTTTTTTTTTTTTTTTTTTTGCTATAATGAGAAAATTGCAGCAAACAAAAGATAGAGCCAGTCAGCTCCTGGCACTCGGGCGACAGCTTTGGGAAGGGGGACTCTCCGAAGTGCCAGGGAGGGAAAATGAACAGGGAAGGAGGCTGGAGGGGTGCCTGCAGCCCCGGGAGCCCGGCCGTGACACCCACTGGCCCCCTTCGCCTTGGCGGTGCTCCCCTTCTCCTTGGAGCTGGTGGGCATGAGCTGGCGCCGTCAGCGCCGATGGACCAAATGGCTGCCGTCGCATCCCCTTCGGAGCAAAGCTGCGCTGCTCCTGATCAGTAGCAAAAACCCGAAGTTTTATTTATGAGCTGTGTTTTGTTTTACTTTGAACAAGTGCCTTAGAAGTATTTTTCCTCCATCTGATGATCAGTGCTGTGTCAAACAAGTGAGGCCTTCATCCTTCCCCTGGCAAAACGCTCTTCTTCACCGCTCTCTACTGGGGAGAGCCCGGCTGAAGAAGTCTGGTCCTTCTACTTTCAAGTGGTCTGGCTACATTGTCTGGCAGCTGATACCTCTCCACTTACCACTGTGCCGTGGGAGAGGAATGTTATGAAAACAATTTAATGGAGAAAAAAAGAGTTCAAGTGCTCGGCCCCAAACCAATGCCTTCATTTCCAATTCAGTACAGACAGATCGCCCCTATCAGCTTGCACACATACAAGTGAGAAACCTTTCCAGCATGTTTGGTTTGCTTTTCCAGGAGCTCTTTGGAAATACCTGACATATCCTGATTTCACATTTTGCCTAGCAAATAGTTTGGGTTGGGGATGGATTTTTTTTTGCTCGCTAACCGCGGAGCGCTGAAGGTGTGATGTGCTGCGAAGCTCAGTTTGCGCAGCCCCTGCAAACACATCCTGCAGGAGGGAGGCCAGGTGTTCGCGGAGATGAGCAACATCTGGAGAGGAGATGAGCACGGACAGTGCCACAGCTGCTCCTCGCTGCGGTGGGAATAGGAACATTTGTGTAGTATTTCACGAAAAGCTCCAACAGACAGTAAGTTTCTTTTTTTAAAAAAAAAAAAAGACTTCTCCACTGTAAGAAAGACACATGTGTTACCAGGGAAGCAGATACCAGCAGCTGTGTCATCAAAACATCCACGGTTCGTACACGCACACGCAGAGACGCGCGCACACAAAGGCCTTCATTTTTTTTTTCATTCACACTGTGCGTCCCACAGAAACGGCAGTAAACGTATCTCAGATTCTCCTTTCAAATCACCTTATTTCTTTTGGCATTCTTGGTGGACAAATTCCACAGGGGTGTTATTTAACTGTGTAAAAGAAACAGAGGCAGCAAGAGGAAATGTACCAGACCATTTCAAAGCTGGATTGCTGCTGCTCGATGATTCTATCCCCTTTAAACCACAGGTGAGGGGAAGGATGAATGGAAAAGGACCGTACAGTAGAAAAGTCGACTTAGGCGAACAATAGGTGAAAATATATAATTAAAAAGGTGATGTTATGGTGTCTAGTAGGCGTACAGAGAGAAGAGTTCGTATATACATATATTCAGAAATTGTGTGTTTGCACACGCACGTGAATTCTCTGTATGTATCGTGTATGTGACTTATTCCGTGGGACTGACTCGTGTTACTATATCTCTTGATCTGGGGCAGGAGAGTACTGCTGATCTTGGCACTAACTTGGCACGGGCCCAGCGAAGCGTCCGCCCCTGCGTGTCCCGCTCGCCCCTTCCAGATGGGGCAGGGCCCGCACGGCTGCGCTTGCCGGGCAGGAGCAAGGCCAATAATGCTGCAAAGCCGATACCTCACTTACCTCTGCTGGGTGCTTTACTGTTCTTCTACAGAAAACTGTGTTTGATTGTAACTTCAACAGGGAAAAAGAAAAAAAAAAAAAAAAGTAGTCAGTGCATTCAATTCATTACATCCTCCTCTGCGAATAGATTAGATTTGACGATCGCAATTCCCTCTGTGAAATTCAGAAAAGAGAAAAGAAAAAAAAAAAAGAAATCAGTATTAATGCCTTTGCTGAAACGGGCTCTTGCCTCCACACCCTTCCCGTGGCGAGGATGTGTTGCTAACGGGCGGGCGGGAGTGCTGGGTGATTTCATTTTGTGGGAAGGTGCCGGGGGTGAGCATGGGAATTAAACCATTAAGAAATTATATGCAGAAATGGAACTTCTCCAAGGTTTGCAGTTCAAGGTATTTGACCATTCACTGGCTGAGCCAGGACTTATGGACTTAAAGAGCTTTTACTGTGATTCTTCAGTGTAAAAAAACAAACAAACAAAAAAAACAAAAAAAAAAAAAATCAAACTGTGTTTATATGATTTGTATAAAAACCTTTTAAAATTACTATTTAATAAACATTATGGTAGAGATTATGTTTCAGTGGCTTTTTATTTATGAAAGAGCAACAACAAGAAAACTGAACTGAGAGGATTATGGGCAGCCAGAAACCTCCAGGGAAACCGAGGCACGGCTGGAGGTGTGCAGGGCTGTGCCCACTGCCCTCCCTTGCTACAGGCCACCCATCCCCCTGGGGAGGTCACCCCAAGCTGCCTGTCACCCCGCGGTGACGTAGGGCTGTAATGCAGACCCTGTGCACACACGCATCCTCCCGCTCGGACACGGCCTCTCCTCCCGGAGCCCGGGACGGCTGGAGGCTGCTCTGGCCCAGGAGCAGCAGCCGAGCACAAACCCAGAAGTGGACACGGGTCCCTTCCTGCCGCTCTGCGCTGCTGCCGAGCGCTGTCAGCCATCCTGGAGAGGAGTGCAGTTCTAGGCTAAGAAAAACATCATTTAGGACGAAAAAAGCTCAGAAAGGTGTACTCAAGGCTTTGAAGTGCAACCACATAGCATGGTAACAGCCAGCCAGGGATGGGATGAGGGTTGGGGGCACACCATGGAGACACCTTGGCTGCAGGCAGTGCTGGGGGTGACTCAGAGCACGGTGGCACAGGCACCATGCAGGGAGCTGCCTGCGCCCTCTCTGCCTCCTTCCAGCCAGCTTCGGGGGCACGCAGGGGGACAGACTGTCCCAGCTCCGCCACCTCGCCAGGGAGCAGGTGCTGGGAGCAAGCATGCCCCTGCCCCGGTCCCATGGCCCCGTGATGGTGACCGGGACGGCATGGTCCTCTGCGATTTGGCTTCAGCCCCACCTTGGTTGTCACCAGAGGTGTCCGGCAGCAGGGACTCCTGACAAATCCCAAAGCCAAGCCTGGCCCACACGCGTGTCTTCTCCACCTTCTCTCCACTCTGTCCCACCACCCTGATGGTGGCCCTGGCCCAGGGGAGCCTCGTGTCTTGCAGGAGTCCCAGGACCCTGCCACTCGCCCTGCACCGGCCGGCCAGGAGCCTGCGGCGCGGGCTGCAGGGAGCTGGCTGGAGAAGCAGTGGGGCTGAACCTCAGTGTGGAAACTCTTGTTTATTTATGGGTGACAAACAAGACAATCTGACAAACACGAGCCAATCCATCAAGCCCTGGGCACCTCCAGAGCAAATGAAATTTTGCTGCTGTCTCCTTACCTCCAACATGGTGGCCCCCTCCCAAAGCGCGCGTGTGTTAAGAGGGTCTTTAAGCGATGAAGGGCAGCTGGCAGCTTAGATGAAGATGACAGTGTAGCTGGAACCTTGACAGCTCTTACCTCACCCAGGAATAAAGAACTGATGTGCAGATTGATACCTGGGGGAGAGGCTGTCAGCGAGCAGGACGGAGACGGCAGATAAGCGACTCAATCAGTGTCAGACCTGTCCTGCCGTAACACCGCCGGTAAATCACTGCGGTTAAAGAGGCGCCTCCGCTAAAGCAAGGTGCAGAAAGCAGGTAATAGAAAAACGGGCGGCGAAGCAGCTGTGTGCACTGGCTGGGTTAAAAGCCTGATAGCTGGGCTGCAGCTGCCGCCTGGGCATGAAGGGGAGGCAGGCGCCCACTTCAGGAGACTGAAATCTTTAGGGCTCTTTTTAGCACAAGCTGTGATTGCATTTGGGTGGGCTGGTCTGTGGCTGGCAGCATGGGGTGGGACCCGGGGGGGCCCGTTTCCCTGCTGCATTTGCCCTGGTGGTACCCGCCACCAGCGGAGGCTGGAGCGTGGGGGGGGCCACGGGGCTGTTCCATGTGGCACAAGAGCAATCAGTGGCTGAGCGGGCTAATGAAATCGATCTCACCATTCTCAGGCTGCTTCAAGATGGGGATCCAGCCGCTCCAGCACGTCCTCGAGAGCTGATTGCAATCGTGCTCGCACCCTTGCTGTCTCTCTCTCGCCCCTTCTTCTTTGAAATATTCTTTTGCTTTCTGGTTTAATGGGAAAATCTTTTCAAATAATGACTTGCTCTCTGGACAGCTGGGGGCTTGGCAGTGAGAGGGAGCCATGGGCTGAGCTAATGAGTGGATTCGTAATTAATTAATTGCAGGCAGGTGCAAGTGGAGCCTCCCGTCGCCTCTCTCTCCGTCTCTCTCTGAAGAGCTCCTCCATCTCCTGGAGCCTGGCGCTATCCTCAACCGTCCAAGGGGACTGAGCGAAACCTAGTGCCGGCTTTGCCGTGGGCAGTGACTTTGGCAGGCAGGATGGAGGGTGGTGCTCACATCCCCTCCCCACGGGACCCTGCCCGTTGCAGCACCTTGCCTTTACATCTCCACATCTGCCAGGTTCCATATGCTCAGACCATGAAGACTGGCACCTATAAAGGCACCTTCTTCCCCCTGGGCAGCTCCTGCTGCCCCTCCTCGGGGGGAAGTTCGATTGTTGTTTACTGTAGCTTCGCTGAATTAGTTCACACCTTCCAACTCTACAGCCCAGATGCACCAAAACCCCATCTGGACATAAGAGGCGGTGGTGAACCCCCAGGCGTGGACTCCTGTGAGCTGAGTACTGGGGACCCCGCTGCAGCCAGTGCCACTGCTGCTGCATCCAAGCTGTGTCCTTTCAGCCTTATTTTGGCTGCTCCGGTGGGTGCTCAGCAGAGCCCTGTGGCTGTAAACATGGAGGGGACCCCAAGTTTTGTTCTGTCCATAGCAAAATTTGCATTGCATTCTGTATTGTCTTATTGTCTGTATTGTCACTCACACTGGTCAGGTAGCATCACGCTTTCCTATCCTAGCCTGTTACACACAGCGACCCGTTTAACGCAACAAACTCACCACGACGAAAGCAGTTTAATAGGAAAATAACTAATCCATAATGTGTTGAGAGGGAATGACTCCTCTCTAGGCTCCTGTATCATAACTCAGTTGCACCACTAATATCCGAAATGGAAAGCGCTGAATTAAACACTCGGCAGCTCTACCCCCGCCTTGGCCCGGGTGCCAAAAATCAAGGGAAGAAATACAGTGCGGCTTCCTTGTGTTGCTGCGGTGGGTGGAGGGCTCCGGGATGAGCCAGCGTGGGCTGGTGGCTGAGGACTGTTTGCTGCAAAAGACTTTGCTAACATTTCCTTGGTTAAATGTTTACAAATGCAGAGGAAATAGCTGCCCCAGATGTTGCTGATAATTTCCTATCAGGTCCCTCCTGGCATGGTGCAGGGCTGCTTTGTCACCCTTCGGATGAGCTGCCAATCTCATGCTTAATAACGGAGCTGACTGACTTCTTTACAAATGCCATCAAAATTTCTGGCACTGTTTTTGCTCTCCTGGTCTCTCGGGTTTATACCGAGAGTAACTCTGCCCTGGCTTCAAGCCCAGCTTTCTTTGTGGCCCTCGAAGCACGCTCCCAACCGGAGTGGCCTTCAGCCGAGGCACAGGGCAGCTCTTCTCTTGCCCCACCACCTCCCCCATGGGCTGTGTGGGACAACGCAGAGGTGGCCCTGGGCTGTGCTGCCCCTTGGGAAGAGCTTCCCAGAGCTGTCCTTCTCCAGAGCCATCCTGCTCCACTGCACTGGCAAAGGGGGGAAGCTCTTCCAGCAGCATTCAGGGACAGCAGTTGCCAAATGAATTTCAACCTCATATTTTAAGAAGACATTCAATGTGCTTACCAGAGCTGGGGAGCCCTTTACACCGCAGCAATAATCCAGCGCTTGGCCATGAAATCCTCAGCACAGTGTCACATCCATCCCTTTCAGCAGAGAAGTTTTATTAACTTAGGGTGTGAAAAGTTTTGGAGAGCAAAAAGTCTCTCCCTTCGAGAGAAATAAGGATGATTTAAGCAGTCTGGGTGTATTTGAGATGGAGAGCGAGTCCCCCAGCTGACACATCAGAGGGAAAAACTGTAAGCCGAGGCTGCATTTATTAAAGACGGAAGCTGGGGCTGGGTAAAGCCAACCTTTTTAAGCACTCCACGAGAGCATTTTAATAAAAAGCACAACAAGCCCACAACAAATCACGGCTTGGAAGCAAGAAAAAAAAAAGTCAATTCCTGTCAAGTTTTGAAGAATCGTCTGAGCTTAAGGAAAAGCGAATTCCTGCTACACTCCCCTCCCCTGCCCTCCACTCCTGTGCACGGAGCAAAGCCACCCCAAATGCTGCCTGTGACATGCCGCAAATCACACCGGGGTGCGGGGGGGGGGCTCCCGCCAGCCCAGCCCCGGGAAGGCCCACAGAAGGATTGAAGCTTAAAGAAAATGAAATTTATAGTCAGAGCATTAAAATATTAAAGGGCCTTAAAGAACAGCCATGAATCTGATCTGGGGTGGGAGGGGGAAGGCAAGTCTGTCATCAGGCAGAGACAAACGGCTGCAGGACTTGACAACTCATATAAATCTGGCAGAGGAGAA
Organism: Chroicocephalus ridibundus; assembly: GCF_963924245.1. NCBI lineage: Eukaryota > Metazoa > Chordata > Aves > Charadriiformes > Laridae > Chroicocephalus > Chroicocephalus ridibundus. The sequence continues at coordinate 31,131,517 of NC_086290.1, forward strand.
GAAATAAAGCCCAATCAGACCCAAAAAGAAAAAAAAAAAGGTGATGAAAAGATTTTAGGGCATAAAGAGTGAAAAGGAGAGGGAAAGCTAAAGAAGATAAGGAGTTGAAAGCAGAGGATCGATTATAAAAATAGCAGCAGAAGTACAGATGGAGGCAGAGAAGAGAAATTATAAAAAATGGCCAGAAGTTCCCTGGTGGCACAGGTATTTTTGTCAGTCCTGCCCGAGACCCCTTGTTTTTCTTTTCTTGCACAGCAGGAATTCCGTGGGTGGCCTTCAACAACTCAGAGCCTGGGTGGACAGAAGGAGGAGCAGCCCCTGCCACGCAGAGCACCAGCTTCAAACCGCCCGGCGAGGAGGGGTGAGCCCCACACCGTCCCAGTGTCCTCAGCCGCGCTGGAGCACAACGCCTCCCTTTCCAGAGGCCGACCAGCAATCGCCGGGCAAATCCACACATCCTGCTCCCCGTGAGCAGCAGAACCCGCTCCTGAACCAGGGCTCGGCTCCCCCGGGAGTTCCCCAAGAGCCGTGGCCAGTTGCACAACATGGTCAGGCTGCAGATGCTCTGTGGTGCAAGAAGTCAGTGGGATGGACCAGCCCAACCCCACACGCCTTTCGCCCCACGTCACTGGGGACCCTTCCCATGGGGTGTCCCCCGGTGGCAGCCCTGTCCCGCTGAGCCCGGGACGGCTGGGGATCGGCCCCGCAGCGCTGCGGGGGCTGCTGCCATGCAGTGCTGGGGAGAGGCTGCAAATCCAGCCGGGAGCCACAGCCAGGACCTGCCGCAAGCTGGGAAACAGGGTGCAGGGAGGGCTGGATTTATGAAACGCTGTCTGTAAGCCAGCCCTCCCTCCGAAACACTAAACAAAAAAAAACATTCAGATACATTTCAGAGGAAAACACAAAGCATCTGGTTCCCTTCGCTGGTGTACATAGCAAGAGAAAAGTTGGCAGTACATTTGATTACCATAAAAGAGAGAGCTATGCGGAAAAAAGCCACATTAGAGTAACATTGCCCAAAACAAAGTTAAATGTCTGCCTTGTTTTGAACGTGCTCGCGGTGGAAATGTGAGCAAAGGTCAGCCCAAATTAATGAGAACTGCAAATGAATTGGCTGGGCTGGGACTGGCACCCTGCCATCACTTCTCGCCCGGCGATTCTTATTTATCGATTTATTTATTTTCCTGGATGAGGAGACATCCTGCAAACACATAGAAAACCAGTCCTGGTACTTCCTATGGGTGACACGTGCCGTTTGAGCCAGGTTGATGGGGAGCCACAGCATCCTGCTCCTGCACCCATGTAGGGGGCCAGGGGAGCCCAGCCCTCTGCCAGGGGGGCTTCCCTGGGTGCTGGGGTCCCTGCCCAAACACCTCCTGCCCTGTGCCGTGACTGAGCCAAGCGCCACGCTGGGATCACCCATCCTTCACAGCCCGGACAGGGATAAGGACAGGGACAGGCAGGGGAGCCGTGCCGCCTCCCGCCGCAGGCTGCCCCGCAGGAAAATCCCAGTGTCTGGAAGGTGCCACTTCCCTGCCAACACACGGCAGGACAGCTGTGTCGAGGAGGGTGGGATGTGTCTGCTTGGTTTTATGGAGCAAAGGGGGTTTTCTATGGCTCTTTCTGACACACAGGGAGTGATTAACTGCTGAAGCAGCTAAAACTTTGTTTTGGTTTGGTTTAGGGAGAAGGAGGAGGAAGAAAAGCCCAGCCCTGACTCTGGCTTTCCTTCTGGAAAGGAAAAACCATCTCGGCAGCTCTCGCTTTTCTGAATTTCAAATACACAAACACCTCGGTGCCGTCCAAGCAGCTCCTTCCAGCTTCAGCAGCAACACAGGCTGCCGAAGGGCTGGGGGAAACACAGAGGGAAACACGCCAGAGAGGCCAAAGGCAAAGGCAGCAGCTCTCTTAACCCTTCCCTCAGGCACCCCATGGGGCTGTGTGCCCTGGAGGCTCGGGGGTGGGCTCATCCCCTCTGCTTGGGATGGTGAGCCCCAGCCCCGCCAGCTCTGTGAAGCCCAGATGCAGGCAAAGTACCAGCAAGGAGCATCCTCATCTGGGCATGGCACCGTTACGGAGCGAGTCACAGAGTCCCACTTGGACGTTATTTCAAAAATAGTCCCCCTTTTTTTTTTTTTCAAAGGAAGATGTCAGACTTTGAGATTAGAGACAGTGTGAGCCTCAATTTAAGGGGGAGAACTGGGTAAGAACAGGCCCCTTTAAGCACACTTTCTCAGGCAGTTTCAGGTCCCAGCCACAGCCCAGCCGCGCTATCAGCGTTGCCCCAGCCGGGGCCGCAGGCAGGCGCGGGGCCCTGGGCGCACACCAGATTAATTAGCTCCGCTGACCGCCATCAAACAGCCAGGTCCACGCTGCCGATGCAATCTCCAAAGCTCATTAAAACAGAGTACTGACACATGTGGGAACGAGTCAGTGTAATGCTTTGGGTGTCATGATAAAACCATTAAAATAGCAATCTGCAGTCCCCAGCAGGCCGGGCTGCTCAGCGATGCCAGACCGTGGCACATGAGGAGGGGGCTATAATGTGACCTGCAGCCAAGCTCCTCTAAACCAGGATCAATTTCAAGGGCTAAACAGGACGGTGAGGCTGGGTCAAACGGTGGAGGGTTTGGCAGGTGATTTGGGAGGACGGAAAAGGCTGCCGTATCTAGTATGTCTGGATATTCATGGTGTCACAAACAGGACTTCGCTCAATGACTTAAAAAATGAACACCTCTGCCTGAGGTTATCAGCCTCAGGATAATGACAAGGTTGTGAACGCAGCGATGTTGCTGGAATTGAAGAGATTCAGCATCCTGACTCAGGAATAAGTGATGATGATTCCCCCAGATACTGAAGATGAAGGGGAGATAATGCTGATGAAGCGCAGGGACAGATTGACAGTGCAGCCACAGTGACTCATTGCAGCTGCCCGGGTGACTTGGCAGGCTAGGAAAATATTTGTACAAGTTTTAACAAGCCCTGTCGGCGTTCCTCCTGATGCCTGAGAGATGCCCTGACAAATTTGGATGGCAGTGGCAGGGTGCCGGGCTCCTCCAGCCAGGCGAGCAGGGCGCAGAAGTCTCCTCTGGGCATGCAGGGATTTTCACATCCTAAAAAAACCTCTGGTCAGGCGACCCAAGCTGCACCTTAAAGCTGTTAAACAAATGCTTCTTTTTCAAATGTGGAGGCTTATTATAAAACACCGCCTCTTGATGCCCCCACCTAGCCTAGGCAGGATACTGTTTGGCTTGGTCTGCAAACACGGACAGTGCTGCCAGCCCCTGTGCCCGCACCAGGCTCGGCATCCTGCACCTCCTCCCTGAGCACAGGTAACTACAGGATTTAATCCACTGCAGGACAAGAGCAGGAGACCCGCTCCTCCCAGCTGCCCCCCTGTCCCACAGTCCCCATGTGGACGGGGCCCTACACGCGTGCAGGGACTTCAGCAGCACAGCCCCAGACACCCACCTGCATCCACATGAGGAAGTTGCAACCTGCTCACGAGCATCTTCACGTGGAGAAGGAGGCTCCCGGAACTTGGTGCATCATTCGCTGTGAAGGAGTGGTGAGGCTGGAGCTGACGTCTGCTGGAGCCACCGCCTAATGTGGGTCAGAAATGTTAGCCAGGGTCTTAAAAGTAAACTCTTGTTTGCACTTCCAGAGGAAAAAAATACACCTAGAAACCATATCTTAAAAAAAGAAGGAAAACATGGAGATAAATACAATTCGTTAGCAAAATAAACTAAATGAATTAAGGCTGGAATTGCGTTTTGGTGGCACTGAGCAGCAAAGCTTTCCCAGGGATGTGCCGCAAGGACCAGAGCCCTGCACGGGCTCTCCCTCCACGGCTGGCGGGGGTGGGTGTGATTAGCTGTGGCAGTGCCAGCCGCGGGCCGAATGAAAAACACCCATGCAAGAAAAGGGAAGGAAAGAGCCGGAGATCTGACCCCCTTCCCAGCTGCCCTCTGTCGAGTGGCTACGGACCCTCTGCAGTGCTAGAACAGCCCAGGTGCTGCCAGGTGTGCAGGCACCCTGCGAGATACTGCACATCTGGCAAACAGGTCAGACAGGTGCCCCCCGCCAGCTCCATGCCCCAAGGCGACATGTGTCAGCCCCTGTGTGGGTTTTTGACAAGCTTCTGGCGCTCCTGCACACCTGGCTCCATGCAGGGTGAACTCGGGGTGTGGGCGCAGAGTGCAGGCTGCCTGCCCAGAGGCATCCCGTGTGCCGTGCTGTGGCAGACACGCAGAGGGAGTGTGACAAATGGCCGTGCAGGTGCGTGGGCTGCTGTTGGCTGTGCCAGGCTTGCACACACGTATCTAATCCGCAGCCTGGCCTTTCCCCTCCCCGCACCACCGCTGCAGGCCCTGCAGCCCCACAGGAGTGCCATTAGCTCACGTCCATGGCAGCAGATCCCTGTGCCGGCCACAATCATAGAATCATAGAATGGTTAGAGTTGGAAGGGATCTTAAAGATCATCTAGGTCCATCCCCCCTGCCCTGGGCAGGGACACCTCCCACTAGACCAGGCTGCTCAAAGCCCCATCCAGCCCGGCCTTGAACACTTCCAGGGATGGGGCATCCACAACTTCCCTGGGCAACCTGTTCCAGTGCCTCACCACCCTCACAGTAAAGAATTTCTTACTAATATCTAATCTAAATCTACCCTCTTTCAGTTTAAAACCGTTACCCCTTGTCCTATCACTCCACTCCCTGAGTCCCTCCCCAGCTTTCCTGTAGGCCCTCTTTAAGTGTTGGAAGGCTGCTATAAGGTCTCCCCGGAACCTTCTCTTCTCCAGGCTGAACCACCTCAACTCTCTCAGCCTGTCCTCATGGGAGAGGTGCTCCAGCCCTCTGATCATCTTTGTGGCCCTCCTCTGGACTCGCTCCAACAGGTCCATGCCGTTCTTCTGTTGGGGGCTCCAATCCCTCAGCCCCGCTGAGACAGGCAGCTCGCCATGAGGCTTCCCTGCTTCCCCCACCAGTCTGTGCCCAGTTTTCCTGACTGGTTCTTGCAAGACCCCCATGCTCCAAGCTCAGAGGGCACTGGCGAGGCAGGATGCCGTCTTTATAATGCTCCTTTGTTGCTCTGCTTTACAGTGGAAATTAATTTAGGAAAAAAAAAAAGAAAAGCCTTATTTAAAAAAAAAAACCAACCTCACCCCTTTCTCTCCTCCTCCGCCCTCCCCAAGCAGTGATGGGGGATAATGAACTGCTGGGACTGTCATCCAAAGAGCGCTTAATGACAGTATTCGCTCTGTGTGTGTGTAGCATTGGCTGTTCTCAGAGCTCTCATTATGAATAGTTTTCAAGCTGTTTTGACTATTATCTGTTACAAAGAGGAACTCACTGTTAGCTGCCTATTTCCATCACTGAAGCTGGCCAATGTAATCCTCACGGAGCTGTGACACCACGGCCGAAAGCTGACACTCCCGCGCTCTCACCCCCGCCTGTATGGCAGCAGAGAAAGGCCAGGCTCTCCTTCCCTGTCCCTTGCGTCCTCCTCACTGCCAGGCATCTTTTTCAGGCTCGTGCTCCAGTTTTGCAGGTGATGCTTCTCCAAACTGGCCGGCTGCAGCGTCCCGACTCACATTCTCCCGGTGCTGGACTCACTGGTGCTCATGGCCCTACCGAGCCTGTGCCCCCGACTGTCCACTTCTGGGGCTGGGAGTCCCCCCAGCAGGCTTGGCAAGGGGAAGGGGACCCAGCCTGAGCTTCATCTGTGCCGCAGAGACACCACGAAGCTACGCTAAAACAATCTGTTCTCCCATCTTTTCCCGGACCCTTTGCCGTGAGACACAATATTTTGGAGGGGCAGCTGAAATCTTGCTGGTGTTAATTTAGTTTCGGTCTGCTCGCTGTTAACTTTGGGCTTGCTGCGCTTTTTGTGGCTCCTTTTCCTTAAAGAAAGCTTATTTTCTCTTAAAACAGGGCGAGAAGCAGCTTGGCACCACAGACACTTTAAAGATGTTTGAACATTTGCAAGAGGAAGCAAACACATATTTTTAAATATTATGAAAAGCACCTTGAACAACAACTTCTCAGCAGGAGTCCTCCGCAGGCTCCATCCTCTCCTGAAGGAGCCCGTGGCTCAGCTGGGGGCATCCGAGGCTCAGCACATGCCTCCACACTTTTGGGCAGCACCTCAAAATCCCGCTCCCGGCGTGCAGTCCCACAGGGACGGGGCAGTGACTCCAGGCACCGAGTGGGAGATAAGCTCTGCCGGATCACTGCGTTATTAAAAATGATGAGGGGCAACCCAAGGCTCCTCTCCGCAGCCATACTCGCCTGCCCGCCCTCAGGAGTGGCTCATAAAAATAAAGAGGGAAATAATTTCACAATGTACTTCAGCATTGGTTCAGTGGTTCCTGAGCTGCTCCTGGATCTCACTGAGGTTTTCAGGTGTCGGTTCAACATACCCTTCTTACATGAAATTGGGATATGGTTTGTCTTTTTCCTTCCCCAAAATGCAGCTTTCCTATTGAAACCATGATTTTCTGGCCAATATAAAGCTTGAGAGGTGGTTTTATATTTAAGGAATTGTGACAAAAATTAGGGGTGGCTATGCAAAAAAATTTACATGTCTGCTAACATCCACAGAGTTAATTTTTATTTTTTTTTATAAAAAGACACTTTCTGGCTAAAAGCCTTTTCTTTCTAATATTTTGACTCTCCCCACATGCCTGTCAGTCTTCACCCGTCTTCTTCTCGTCCCCGCTGACACAGTGCCATGTTCCTTGAGCTTCCCCACCGATTTTTCTTGGTAGAGCCACGTTCCCGTCAGCCGTCCGGCCACAAGCACACAAATCACAGCCGCCGGGCCCGGGAGGACCTGCAGCCAGCGGAGACCATTAGATCATCCCGCCTGACCTCTCTCTGACGCAGGGCCGTCTGGCATCCAATTACTCCTGTACCGAGCCCGGTAACTCCTGCTTGGCTAAAGTGTATGGCGCAAAAACGCATCCTGCCTGGGTCTAAATGTATCAAAGGCAAGGGAATGCGCCACTCTCCTGGGTAGTTTAATCTTTATTAACACTCACTTTTTAAAAGGTCTGTTTGATTCCCAATTTGAATTTGTCTGGTTCAGCTTCCAGGCGCGGGCTCGTGCGATGCCTTTCTCCTCTAGATTAAACAGCCCTTTAATACCTGCCTTTCTCTCCCTGTGAAGGTACCTCACACAGCACAATTAAGTCACCCCTTGATCTTCTTTTTAATAAGCTAAACAGGCTGAGCTCCTCCAGTTTCGCACCGTAAGACATTTCCCCCAGCACCTCCCAAGGATCAAGTCTCTAATACCGCCTGATCCCGTGCAGGGGGGACGTGTGGCAAAGCAGCCCCATGCAGCTGATGAAATTAAGCAGCTTGCTGGGAGATGGCAGCCTTTCCCCGCCACCTGCTCCCCCAGCCAGCCCATATTTTTGGGGAGGCTGCTTAGGGGTGTCCGGTGGGGTTTCACACCTCTCTGAGCACCTCCGCGCCCCATGTTCCCCACTCACTGAGTGATGGGGAGGCAGTTCTGCAGCTGCGCCCACCTGTGCATATGAGATGCTGGATAGGCAACACAATTGAGGGCTGTTTCCTACTGGAGGTACTTGGGTGTGCTCAGAACCACCCCATGCTTTACAGCCAGGGTGGGAAAGGAACCACAGTGCCACACAGAGTCATCCCTGTCAACTTTATGTATCCCTAAAATTCACAACTCCCTGTGGTTTGAAGTGGCGTCAGTCCCGTCACTCACCCCATCCCTGGGAGGGGGGTGTCAAGACATACAGGTCCCAGATGGCAGGTGGCAGCACCTCCCACCCAGGGCACCTGCTGCATTCACCAACCAAAACAAGCTTTTCCTCATTCAACATTTACCTGAAGGAACAATAAATCTCAGCATTGGCCAAAAAAGGGAAGTCAATGCACATGCGATGCTGCACACACGTTATTGGAAACGATCACCACTTTTGATCTGGTTTTTAAAGTGTTACCTTCTGAGCTGGATCCCGGGTGCCCCAGCTGACGCATGCAGGGACGGGCACATTTTGGGTGCTGTGGTTTTACAGCCAGCCAGCTGGATTTTAGCCACGGGCTTCAGCAATACCATTTCACACACCGTTATATGGGTTTAGCCAGGAGAGCACTCAGAGACCCTCGCGCTCTCCGCCAGGTATTTGTCCTGCCTGCGAATCAATTACAGCAGAGACGCCGCATGCATGAGGATTGCTGCTTGGCCCGTATTTCAGCCGTGATATATGTTGCTCTGCTCCACAACAAACGACTTGGATAAACCTCCAGGAGGTCGTGTCTGTCAGCGAGGTTTTTATTAGGTGAGCTGTGCCCATTCTCACAACGGCAAGGGCTACCTGGCAGAAAATTGTAAGCTGTTTCCCTTGGAGGGGGTGAGCCCTAAATGAGTTTCCCGGTCTCACTTTGGGAACACGCTCGGATATTAAAGGGACCAGAGAGTATCATTACTGCCAGGTGATAAAAACAACCACTACTTCGGAAGACTGATGGCCTTTGTAAAAGCTCCCAACAGAAGCTTCATTCTGCACAGTGGATAATAACAGCCGTCTTGGGCTGAAATCCCAAAGCAGCTGCGTTTTCCAAGGCTACGAAAGTGACTTCAGGATTCCTGGCGCCACGTTGCTCAAGCATCGCTTTTTGGCAGTCACAAAGCCCGAGATCAGTTAATATTCTTCAATGATCACAGCTTAAAGATGTCGTCTGCTCTCTCCCTGCTTGCAGCTCTGCTTTCTGGATTGCCTCCCTGGCTCAGCAAGGGTGAGGTGTCAGTGAGAGCAGAGGCTACTTGGGGCAGCAAAGCCAGCAAGCAAAGCTCCTCCTTTCATCTTCCTCCTTGCGACGGGGAGAGGAAGGTTTAAGCCTCTCTGCCACTGAAATAACTGCCACCTTGCACCATGACATCCTGAAGATGTCATTGCATTGCACCACAGACATGACCTTGCATGACAGCTCGTTGTGCTCCAGGAGTAGGCTGCACTTCCCAGTACCATCTCCAGCCCATTTTCACCACCTCTGGCAATCGCAGCGCCCTGACAGCGCTGGGACTGGCCCTGCGGCAAGGCATGGGCTGGGACAGCCTCATTTACCTGCTGTTTTCTTGGCCACAGCCGCATCGAGCAGGTACCTGTCCCAGCTGAGAAATGGCCAACCTGCTCAGGAGTCACTGGGATCTTTCCAGGGTTTTGCCCGTCCCTGGGCCAGGGCTCCACACCAAGCACACCTGGGAGCCAGTCAGATCCTCACTCATCTACTGACCACCTTGTGAGAGCCCAGAGGGAAGGTGGGGCAGTGTGGGGACATGGTGAGGCCATGATGTGCCATCACTCCACCCATGGGGTTATCCGCTCTGGGAGACCCAGCAGCGCAGAGCAAGGTCTGAGCCCCGGGGCTGCCTCTCACCCATCTCCCTGCCCCAGGGCAGAGGCTGAAATGGTGGCAGGTTCCTCAGGGGTAAAAAAAAAAAGCAACAATGCATTTGAGCTCTGCTTTTTTGTTTTAACACTGCTGCCGTTTGTGCTGTGTTGTTCAGCTGTGCGAGGGCAGGGGTGCCGGCCAGCCCCTCGCACGCCCGGTGCTGGGGGCGAGGGCTGTGCATGGCAGCCACAGGCTGGCTCCTGCACCAGAGCTGCCCACGCAGGGTTCAGGCTTCAGCTCACTTTCACAGCAAGGAGCCCCGCTGCCCGTGTCGCTCGCATTCAGCCCTGACACCTATTCATCCAGCTCAAGTGCTTTTTTTTTTTTTGTAAGCGGGTTTTCTTGGCTGTTTTCTCTAGATGAAGATTTTCTGAAGACTGCTGGTTCCCTTTGTAACCTTTCAAGAGTCCTCTCTGTATGAAGTTCTCTTCACATCATCTCCAACAGATGCAGGTAATAAAGTCGCAGCAGATTTACGACTTTGAGAATCTCATTATATCTATCTATCCATCAGGAAAAGGAGCTGTTTTTAAAAAAGGCAGGAGATGGATTTTGCCATTATTTATTGTTTAAAAGGGGGAAGAAAAAGAAAATCCCTTCAATCCTTCCCAGCCTCAATTGTGTAAAAACATCCCCTGAACTCACCGAGCACAGCACCGGCTCATGCCAACGTCAGGATGCAGTGCCGTGGCTCTGTGGAGAGGTGAGAGCAGCCAGCTCCACGCCTGTGACCTCAGCCAGCAACAACTTCAGGCCCAGCCACGGTGTCACTGTGGATGACAATCAGCCCAGGAGGGCTGTGCTGTTAGAGACCAGTTAGAGACAAGCTAGGACTTCTCCTGAAGGACTACGGCAGCTCACTGCTGCTGCCTGTCCATGAAGGCGAACTTTCTCAGCAATCAGTGGGGTGAGACAGAGAGCTTCCCACATGGTGCCCATGCTGTTGAGGGTCCCCAAAGCCATGCTGTCATGCCCAGAAAGCACAGGTTTTGGCTGTGGAGCCCAAGCAGGACTTCCATTCTACCTCCACCCATCTCAGCACAGAATCCCACACCACAGCCCACCCACCCTGGCAGTGGTGTGCCGCAAAGGACAAAGGCTGCAAATGAAGGATTAGACAGGAGAAAAAGAGCCGGGGGACCAATCATGTGTCAGGAAAGACGTGACATTCCCCCCACCTCAAGGACCATTGGTGCCACCGCCCTGGTGTGCCTTTGTGCAAGCAGTCGCTCTCGGGCTCTCCATGGGAGCAGTGCATCCAGTTCCTTGCCTGTTCCCATGCTCTCCACTGCTGCTTTCCCAGCAGCCGAGCCAGCTCTCCTCCAGGGAGCTCCCATCTGCCCCTGCCTGCGGGGATGGGGGTTTTGCGCCAGGAAGGGCTGACACTGGCGGCACTCGGAGGCCGAAGCCACCTCTCTGGGTGGTGTCAGAGAGGGTTAAACAAGCACATTAGCAGGATCCAGCCTGGCGGATCATGGTAACAGGTCATGTGTTTGCCATGTCCTTCGACCACATCAGTCAGGGATTCATAACTGCTGAAGTCCCCGCTTGGGAAATAGATTTTCCAGGCGTGGTTCCAACCAAAAGGCAGCTTTGCAGGCCTATTGTCAGCATGATTCTGCGGCTTGCTTGCAAATGGTCAGAGACCCCTCTAGCACCTCTCCCAGCACAGCTCATTCCCAAACTGCCCAGCAGCCCCTGCCCTGCCCAGCCTTGGAGCAGGAGGCACCCTTGGTCTCATCCCGCAGGAGAAAGGCCCAGAGCTGTGCCGAGTTACATTGCCCGGGGCAGGTCAGAGACTGGGAGTGGGAGCGGGGGGCCAGGACATGATAGATACCTGGCATGAAGTCACGGCTGCTGGAAGGTCAACAGGACTCTGGTCACCAGCTTACAGCCACAATTTCAGCTCCAAAATGCTGGTGTCTGGGGCCTTCAGTCACTCCCTGCTCTGTTTTGTGGATACGGAGCCTCTTTCTCTGCAAACGTAACAAATCAGTTTTGATCTTTCCCGTCAGCCTCTTTTGCAAACACAGATCCCGCACGACATCTCTGCTCGTACATCAAAACACTTGGCGAAACAAAGCAGAAACCTGTTCTCCCTGTCAACTAAAAATTAATTAGGAAAGAACCCTGATTCTGAACAAATAAACAAAACCCCCGCTTCCCTACAGCTCTTGAAGCAAAAATCTTCATGCGAGGATTAACCACCGGTGAGCAGTCACAGCCATTGCGTTTGAAAGGTGACTGGTCTGCAGCTGAGATGTCAGAGTCAACTTTGCAAACACTTTCTGTTTTTTTACAAAAGACCAGGGAAAAAAACCCACCCTCAGCCGCGACTGTTACAAATCATCACTGTTGTATGAAGCAAAATGCCACGGCTCAGCTGAAAATGCATGTTCGTGATGGTTAAGTATTTTGTCTCACACTGATCTAGTTTGTGAGCTGTGGTGAGGCACGGCCTTTGTTTGAAGAGTTTAATAAGTCCGTGTAAGTGTAGCATAAATTAAATCCTTGATCGGATGGGACTCCTCCTTGCCTGCAGCATTCCTGGCCTTGGTTTGCTGGAGCCTGCGCTGGGCTGGGGGTTCAGCCCTGCTTTTGCACCACCCGGACCCCGCAGCCCAGCGCATCTGCCCAGCATTTGGGCTGTGTGCCTGTACAGCAGCCAAGGGGCTGGCCCTTCGCAGGGCCTTCTACCCCTGCACACCCCTGGGTAACTGCGGTGGCTCAGGGAAGCGAGGAGGAGGAGGAGGAGGAGGGATGGGCTTTGGAAGGGAGCAGCTGGCGGGCTGAAGGGCAGCTGAGCAGCAGAGGCGTTGGTGTGCTGCAAGAGCGAGCGGTTGGTCCAAACCGAAGTGCATCGCAGCCCAGGTGCTCCCACGCCACCGTGGCAGCAAAGGGCCCGATGCCAGGGTGTGGGGCTCCACAGTGTCACTTTGGTCTCGGTGGGATAGGGCAGCGATGGAGCATCTCACTGGCTCCAAGCTGGAAGAAGACAGGGAGCTCCGGCTCCAGTGCTGGCTGGCGGTGAACACCACCAGCACACCAGCTCCTATCTCCTCCCATAGCGCAGCATAAAATAGAGCCGATCCAGGAGTTTTGGTGCAATCTACAGACAGACTCAGTGCAAGAGTCAGCAAAAATCTCCTATGCTTGGGGAAAAAAAAAAAAAAAGCCAGTCAGGAGCAGAGACAAAGTCTGATTTAGAAGGGGGAGGGGAACCAATCCACAGAGAAAAGAGACAACAGTTTTGGCCAACACATCATGGTCTCCATTAAATAAAACAACCTGTCATTTGCATTCACTTGGCAAGTGACTAGACTTGAACTTGGCTGCACACTTGATGATCCACCATTACTTTCCAGGGAGGAGGTTGAAATATTCTTATTCCTATTCATTAGGGCAAAGTAATTCTCTTAATGCCACCAAACCAGCCATGGACAAGATCCTGCACATAATGTCATTGGCAGTGCTGCGAAATGAAATCCCTCTGCAAGCAGCTGGGGGAATCAATACTCCCGGTAATTTGTCCTTCCAAGTTTTCCTCCCGCGCCAACTTATTTGTGGCACCAGTCTGTGCCAGCTCCATCTACCTCAGCCATACGCAGGGCAGGGAGGGTCCTGGGATTGGGTAGATGCTCCAATGCGGTGCTCCACCTCTCCTACCCTCCTCCATTTGGGAGCTGCCTCCCGGCCCTGTGCAGGCTTTGCTGCAGGACCCATTAGGAGCTCAAAGAGAGGGATGAGCTGCTCTTCCCTGTCTCTGTGGAGTACGAAGGGCTGATTTTATAACATGTAGCAAAAGAAGAATCATGGCTTTTTCCAGAAATTGGAAATACAGCGACGCCTTCATTAAATTATTAGCTAGAAATTCAGCTTCTGTTAGGCGAGGCTGCCACACCACGGCAAACACTTGAAGCCATCAGCTAGCACGGGGCCCAGGGACAACCCAGCCCTCGCACATTAGCTGGAGTAAATCTTTATTGCTTCCTGAGCCCTTGCTTTGGACCACATTAAACATCAATATTGCAGCACTCAACGTCGTCCGATATTATATCAAATCATTAGTGGAGGGTTAATCATTACAAAAAGAGGAGGTCTCAGCTGACAATTCACTCATTTCCTATGTGAAAGCATTATTATTACCACAGCAGCACAAAGATTTGGGCTTGGCTGCACCGCTCGCCACCTGAATACATCACCGTGACCAGTAGGCGCGTTACAGCAGTGGGGTGGAGAGAGAAGGTGACCCCATCTGTCTGCAGTCAGAAGAAGGGACATGCCCCAGAGGCTGGCCAAGCTCCATCCAAATCTACGTCCCTCCCAGCAAGCACAGGAGCTGGCTCGGTGGCAAGACCCAGCCGCCGAAACCAAGAGCCGTATTTTTGACCTCCCCTGGGATTAGCCCTGAAATGGGGTCCCAGTCGGAGCCGTCGCCATCCCGTGGTGCAGCGAGCCAGGCGCCCCGCAGACCCGGGGAGGTCTGCACAGCGGGGGGGGTGGTTCCCTTTAGTGTTCTGGCCTGTCATAAAAAAATATATATTACCAAGTTCAAATCCTTGTGTTTCTTTTCTGCTGGCATAATAACTTTGAAATGTATTATTGCTGAGAGACTCGGCTCGCTCTGCCAACAACTCCCCGGAGAGAAGCACTAGCAGAAGAAAAGAACTTTTTACAGCTTCTTCATAAAAGAAGTCAGCAATCCACTGGACCTAATCAACTTTTCCTAGAGATGATGCGGACAGAGCCTCAGCTACAGTAAACCAGTGAAACCTCATTGGTATGCCATTGAGGTGGGGTTTTTTTTACACCAGCGGACAATTTGGCTTGCTGATTCAGGAGCAACGCACAGGAGACAGCCCCAGATGTGCTCTGTACCTTTGCTGTTCTCTGCCGCTAAGGCAAAAATTTCCGTTGCTTCCTCCTCTGTCAGCTGTGCTGGGAGAGGGTGGAGGACCGATATCGCAGCCTAGGAAGAACCTAGGAAGAACTAATAGAAAAAGAGAAGCATTTAAATAAAACCACTCACTAACACTATAGATCTCCTTACTGGGTCGGCCTGCCAATATATCAGCACAGCTGGATGGTGTGCATAAAGAGAACCCACAGCTGATTTAGGATAACAGCCTAAATCAGGTGGCTTTTAGGCTGCTCTTTTCACTCAGCCGCAGAACACCAGTGTCGGAGATTTCAGTGAGAGCCACATTAGCGGCTGGTCTTTTCCACCACCAGGAGCTGTGCTGTCTGCAGGAGAAGACTTCCATTTCAGAAAGCACCTCACGGCCTCCGAGCTAATTTTCCCTGCTCCCAGAGATAAAGGCAGCCACAGATGTGGTTACAACTTTGATTATTTTTTTTCAAATCATTTGAGAAAGCATCTTGCCAGAGAACAGTTGGAAATGATAGTCCTAAGCAGAGGCAGCTCAGCTGGCAGTCTTCAAAATAAGGCCGTTGTATTAAGCATTTAAACTGGAAAGTTAATGGTTTGGCAACAAGGCAGTAGATCAAAAACTGATGCTGTCCTGGGGTTTTGCAAATAGGCAAGGACCAAGGGTGTGAGGTGGGGCTGAGCTGGCCCAGCACACTGCTCAGCTCTGCAGGACAAGGGCTGACCCAGGCAGGGTGCCCTCGCCATGGGCAGCTCTGACCCCCAGCAATGTCACCCCTGTGTCACATTGCCTTGCTGCGCCCCGGTTCCCTTCACCCATCGCCAGGGACATCAGCACCTCTCTCATCCGGCAGTATGTCCAGACGCAGAGTGGGAGAACATCCTAGTTGGGGATCTTGAACCATGCTGCAAAAACTGGATCCCCACGCTGTTGTTTCTGGGGTGCGTGCTGGCTGCAGCAGCAGCGAGGGGCTGCAGGCACCCATGGAACCAAGCAGTGTGGGGCAGTGGTTTGGGGCAGACCACGGAAGACTACATCTTCTTTTCCTTCAATTCCTAGCGGGGAAATAGAAAGGCAAGTGCAATCAATTTGGCGTGTATCTATTTACTATGAGCACATACAAAAGACTCACAACAGATCTCCTCCCCCACCGTTGGCAGCCAGCCTACATGTTGGCAAGCAAAAGATGTTATCTTAAGGACACACTGCAATACCCTGAGTCATGCTGGAAGTCTGAATCCACCAGGAAGCCTGCTGAAGTCAAGGATCTAGCGGAGGGACACTGACTTCTTACGTATTGTTCATGGCAACGTTCACCACGGTGAACCGTCCACACGGACCAGCACTGTTGCTGACAGACAGCAACACTTCACCTGCCTGTTCCAAAGGGTGGGAGATACAAGAGCCCAGTCCCGGCCCCAGGACCGAGAGGACAAGAGCACCGCTCCACCGAAGCTCTGCCCCAGCCGACTTTAATTGGCGTCTCTAGCTAAACCTCACCTTCCGATGCAGGGCCCGTGGGGGCAAGCAAGGCTGCTGCGGTGGCTGCCTTGGGGCGCTGGGCTGTGGGGAGACAGCATGAGCCAGGGTGCCTGACAGAGGAGCGAAGGCAGCGGAGCTAAACTGATTTACATCAGCTGAGGAACTACCGCATGGTTGGGCAACAGAGCATAGCGGTTCAAGGGTGGAATAGCAAATTCAAAGCCCAGCATTAACACAAGGCTCAGCTAAGCAACTCAAGGACTCCGAGGAGAAGAAATTCAAACCGCTGCTGCCTTAAATTAGGAGGAGTTGGCAGGCGAAATCTTTAGGTTCATGCCCCCATCAGGCAAATTTGGACTTGGCCAACAGAAACATGAACATTTCTTGGGGGCAGGATAGGACAGCTTCTCCCAAACTGGAAAGTTTTCTGTAAAAGCAGGTATTGTTTCCCTGTCACTATTCAGTGACAGTTACTTTTCAGAGTAGTCAGAGCTCAGCAGAAATGAAGCCGTACGGCCTCTGCAGACGATGCTGTACACCTCAGTAGTCCCTGGCAAACAGCAGAGCCCAGACCACAAAATATGCTTTCATCAAATTGTGCAGCAGCAAGTCTTCAGCCATCCCTGGACAGAAAACCAACGGGGGGAAAATGCTGCACCACCGAAATCCACTTGAGGGAAAAGTGGGGCTCAAGGGGCACCCCGCTGCCTGTGACAGCACAGCAGTCCCGGCTGTACATCAGGACCATGTTTTGGGGTGAGGTGGACACAAAGTGTGTCACATCATGGTCATGTGCAAACTACCAGATGACATAGTAGGTTTGTGTATAGGAGATGTATAGATGTATAGATTTTAAGGAGATGTATAGATTTTAAGGCCAAAGGATCAGATAAAATCTTTTAATATGAACTCCTACTAGACACAGGCCACAGAATAACAAAGTCACAATTTCTCTCTGACCCCAGGCACGTCTTTCAGAAAGATCTTTAATCCAGATTTAAAGATACTGAAGGATGGAAACTCTACCGTCTCTGAGTACATTAGTAGATAACCTTAAGCATTAAAAAGGGAGACGCCCCTTTTTTTGCCTCTTTTCATCTTTCAGGCATTGTATGTTGTTATGCCTTTGTCCTCCTAATTAAACAGCCCTCTGCTCCCAGAAGTCTCATTCCTAAATAAGTACTTAGAGATGATGATCCAGTCACCTCTTAACCTTTCCTTTGTTATGCTAAATTAGTTTAAACTTCCTTCATGACTCCCTCCAGGGAAAGTTTTCCAGCCTCTGAACCTTCTTCTTTTCCCTCGAAGGCCCTCCGGCAGCGCTGCCCGGGGCTGATTGAGCAGGAAGTCAAGGCTGATTAAGCAAATCACTCTGGAAGGTAAGGAAACACGCTCCTGGTCACACCACTGGTGTCCAGAGGCCTCCACAAAACCGCCTTGTCCCAGCCTGGACCTACGGACACCCACCCAACCGTCGGTCCCTCCACACGTGTCCTGCCAGTGGCAGGGCCTCCCTGCTGCCGCCATCGCCCCAGCCCCGTCACCCTGGCTTTCCAAGCACCGGGGGCACCAGGCGGTGCTGTGCGCGACCGAGTCTGCAAAGCAAGTAATTAACAGCGATAATTAACCTCTTCGATTACTTTTATGTGGTCCCATCAAAACTCGGGTGCTTTTGTTTACTTGCCGCGTGACAACAGCTGGCTGGATTCACGCGAAGCAAATTAATCAGTGGGCAGTACCCAGGGCAAGAAATAATTGGGAGGACTTAGTGCCACTGATTAAATTATCCATTTGAAAAACAGGAGTTCTAGCAAAGCTTTTCTCTTTTCTCCTACGTCTGCGCAGCCACCCGGAGTTGGAGGCCCTGCACGGCCACCTCTCTGCAAGGCGCCGCCACGTCCCTCCTCGCACCCCACCTCTGCCACGGCCCTTCAGAGACACGGCACCGGCGGGGGTGACATTTTTCGTGCTCACCCTCACGGCCCGTTCCCCGCCCGCCATCCCCGCCGGCGGCGGGCGGAGGCGGCCCGGGCTACCGGTGTCTGAGCCCCGAGTGCCACCTAGCGGGGACGGGACCTGCCCAGCCCAGCCGAGCCGAGCCCGGCCGGCCGTCACCCCTTCCCAAATTGCCCCCCTGGAAATGCCGGGGGCAATAGGGACAGCAATAGGACATCGGTGCCGCCAGGAGCTGTCAGCCCCCATCCGGAGCTCCCCGGCACCGATGTAAGTCAGGGGCCACCGCTCGGCTGCCCACAGGGTCCGTGGGGGTGAAGGCGAGACCAGAACCGGGCAGAGAGTTTGGGGGTTCAGACTCTAAGATGATCCCACGAAAGCCCACGCTGTCAAAAAGGGATCTAGGGGAAATTCGGCCAGGGGGGTTTGTCTGAGTTGGTAATGGACTGTCCCCGCATTCCTGGCTGGAGAAGGAAGGAGATGGCCTCTAAAAGACCATCCACAAACATCCCGCTACCCTCTGGGTACACATGCACGATGCACAACACCCCCCCACCCTGGAGCCTCGCAGGGCAGAGCTGACATCAGGGCTGGTGTGGTAAAGTATGAGGAGACCAACCTGGGTGGCTTCTCCATCTTGAGCAGAATGAGCAAGTCCCAGGGTGGGAGTTTGGCCAAGGAATCCAGTGGCGTGAGGGACACTTGCATCTTCCCTCAGTCATAAATCCCAGTGCTTTAGTGACATAAAGCCAGCACTGATGCCAGCTGCAGCCTTTGTAAATCACTCTTTGCCCCTCTTCCTCCCAGCTCCTAGCTTTCTTTCAAAGATTCCCCAATAAAACACAGATGGAAATGGCCACAGGTTGCTTTCAGGAGTTCATAAGTTATTTATAATCTGCTGGCTGTGCAAGTATAGTTCCCTAAACTTCTTTAGATTTTATTTTCTCTATAAACTCGGGGAAGTGATGCAGATGTATTCAAGGCCCGGGTGACATTTTCAGACACCTTTCTGCTCTGGAAATCGCAAGGTTTGAGCTTTGCACCCCATTCTCTGTGGAGAATTAACATGTCCCTCCTGCCAGAGAGGGAAGATTAGATAGTTACTTCTGGCATCACTCCTTGCCCAAGGGCCGCAGTATTTGGTGTTCCTATGGGGTCCCGAGTGCACATGTTGCATGGGGTGAGAGGAGCTGCTGCCCATACCTAGTGCTCAGGTGGTGCTCCAAGCCCACCTTCCAGGTGACCAACGAGGGAGGTGGGTCAGCTCTCCTTCTGGTTGGGTCTCCTTCCCCCACCACCTGCCAGAGCTTCAAAAAAGCGAGGTTCCAGCCCAGAACATTGCGAGATTTGTCTTAAAAAGTTAAAGAAAGCAACAAAACTTGGGTTTACTTACCCCCTTTAAGTCTATGGGGCAAGGGTTTCAGTTTTTCTCTGCAGCACTGAGATCAGCCACTTCCTTTTTGATAGAGTGCAGAGTTTCTCACTGCGACTTTTGGGAAAGTCCAGCTGCTGGAAGGACTGGCAGCAGAGGGACCCTGCTTTCTGCGGGATGGAGAAGAGATGCAACCAGCCTCTGTGTTTCTCCAATTTTCTGTTGACATTTTTATTCTGCGTTGCTCCTTATCAGCTCAGGGCCAGCCTGGCCCACAGGCAGCTGATGACATTTCCAGTCATCGGCATTTTTCCAGTTGAGATGAGATTAAGCCAGAGTCTTCTCATAAGGAGACTTCTAAAGAGCGCTAACAGCCTCATCAAGCAGCCCAGGCTTTCCCACAGTCTCGCAGTGCTCCTGCCGCCATGTGCGGTGTGTTTCAGAGCTGGTGCCGCACGCCATGTCTGCACCTGGAAAGGGCCCAGAGAGGGCTAATGGCAAAGCTAGCAGGGTGCTGTGCCGGCACATAGACCTCTGTCGGAGGGGAGACCTTGGCTGGCTGCTTCCACCTTGTGAATCAGCTCGATCTGGACATCACCCACCTCCTCCGTGCACCTTTGTGCCAGAAAAGACAGCAGCAACTGTAAATCAGGGTCTGCAAGAGCTTCGCCAACAGTGATCCCGCCTTTGCCCTGGCTACCTGCCAGCCACAGCACCATTGGCTTTAACCTTGTTTTATGGAGGCTGCGTCGCAGATCCCACCACCTACACACCTCTCCTGGCCTGAGGCTCAGCCCCATGCCAGCTAAGTCACTGCAACATCTTGCTTCTAAGGGGGCCTGACCCCTGTTACCCTTGTCTGTGTGGTCTAGGGCCTGGATGTAAATGTACATTGACCCTCCCCGTGAATAGCGTTGGGCGCCTGATTCCCAAATTGCCTTTGATGTTCCAGGGCAGGAGTCCAGTGCACAGGATGCCAAATGGTCTTAGTCAGTCAGTTTTTCTGCCCCTGAAAACATCACCACTTAGCTTTTAGCTCTGACTTTCCACAGATGTGTCAGGAACTTGACACAAACACACCCAGGCCGCAGCCCTGTGAGACACCAAGGCTTGGTCATCCAAAAGGGTACAGAGAAATGCATTTCTCCATGTACTGGAGCTCCATTTTACCTGGCCTGGGCAATGCAGTACGGAGGAAAGAGCAGGACGATTAAGAAATGACAGTTTGTCTTATGGATGTGCACAGACCGCCCCCCCCAGCACCTGGCCCAGTTCAGGCCCCCGTGAACACCCCCACATTGCCACCCACAGGGCTGTGGCTTGCCCAGATACGTGCCCACGGATTCAGAGCTAACAAAAGAGGTGCTGGAATTTTGGAAGGCAGGAAAAGCGGCTTGTGTGTCTTGGCAGGCGTCCGTAATAACAAATAATAGGAATAATAACAATAACAACAATTACAATAATAATAAGAAATAGCAATAAAGGACCTTGCGTGCTGCTGGCTGGACTGAGGTGCCCATGCAGAGCAGCCCATCAGCTCTCCTCGTTCTCATGGCAGAGGTGCCACAACATCAAACAGTTCCTTATCTGGAGAGAGCCGACAAGCGTGGGCTGCTCCCCCGGTCTCCTCACCCCCAACAAAATCTTCCACCAGCAGCGAACAAATCACTCACATCGTAGGCATTCAGCAGAAATCAAAGCCCTGGCAAGTTATTATTGCCCTGACGCTCTTCCCAAGAGGAGGCTAATGCTGAGCTCTTTATCCCTTCTGTGTTCCTGCTTTCCCTGACACGCTTTGATTTTTTGCATTTGCAGGTAATTCTGCTCCGTTTGATCACGGCTCACTCGCCTGTCTAATGATTACACATCGTCCATCTGTCCTGCGGGGCAGCCACTTGCACGGCAGCTCACTCTGCCTGTCCCACACCCAGCCCAGCCTCTTCTCAGCAATCCCACTTTGGAGATGTGTTTCCCCCTTATCCAGCACAAGGGCCAGGCCATGAGACGGTGAGCACCGGCCTCGCACGGCACTGCCCACGGCCGGACCATGGAGGAGACGGCAGCCTCAGCTCTTCCCGAGAGGTGAGGAAGCTGGGGCAGGAGAAGGAGGGCAGCAGGCATCCCCT
Source organism: Chroicocephalus ridibundus (assembly GCF_963924245.1). Classification (NCBI taxonomy): domain Eukaryota; kingdom Metazoa; phylum Chordata; class Aves; order Charadriiformes; family Laridae; genus Chroicocephalus; species Chroicocephalus ridibundus. Next base: position 31,152,770 of record NC_086290.1, read on the forward strand.
GGCCAAGCACAGGGTTGCTCTGCACACCACTGGGCATCAAAGCTGCCCCCTGGGGACCAGGAAACATCACCAACCTCAGCCACAGGAGGAAGCGCAGACAGCCCGTCAGCCATACACCTGCTGTATCCACCATACAGGAGGATGGAGGGCCTGGGGTCAAGCAGCTGCTCCAGCAATGAAATGTTAGAATTAAAATTAGGATTTGCCATGTGTTGTGCTCTATGTGTTCATGACAATGAAGAGGCGATGTTGGTCCTGCACCCTGCCAGCTCCTGCCCTGAGCCCTGGGGCCAACTGTGTCCCTGGGGCTTTTGGCTCCCGGTGGGGCAGCAGAGAGCCTGAGGACAGTGCCGTGAGCCTCTGACTTCCCAGTCACCCGCAAATCAACCTGGCAGAGAAGGTGCCATTTTGGATTCAAAGAGCACTGTTTCCATTTCCCCAGGAAGTTCCCGTGTGCCCTTGCCCCAGCAGCCCCACGGATGAGAGCTCAGGGCTGCCAACAGGCACGGCCGCCTCTGCCGGCAATGCGACCCCCTTCCCACCCCGCTGCTGAACTCCCCTCTCCCTGCTCTCTGACAGATGCATGGGGCTGGGGTGTGACCTCCACCCATATTCCCCAGCATGAGGTCCCGCTAGATGGGCTGTGAGGGTATTGGAGCTGCCTGAGCCCCACCAGCTGGGGAGCACCACAGGAGAACTCTGCCCGCTGCCCCGAGCCCCGGGACAGGACAGAAAGCTAGGTGTGCTGGTGGTGAGCACAATGGCATTCCCGTGTGCTGCCGGGATGAGGGTTTGGAGCTGTTATGTTTTCTGTACACAGCGAGATCAAAATATGAACTTTCAAAATTACTTGAGATTAGCTGGAGGGAAACAACAGAGAGAGGAAGAGCAGCGCATCCCTGCTCGATTTAACTGCTTGCACACCACGCACATGCTGCCTTTCTGCAAAGATGAGGCAATACTGCACTCTTGGCCAAGGGCACGTGGGTCCTCTTGATAAGTAGCCAAGGCTGTGCTGGGCTCAGTAAGGGCCAGGCAGGTCTCCTGGACCTAGATCTTACCTTCTGGCTGTGGTGCAGGACCTCATCTGGGCTAGGGGTTCCCTGGTGTGAGGTTTAAGGTGAGTCTCGGTTCCTCAGCAACAATCACGTGTGCTGAGGGGAACTGCAGAGAGCCGTTCCCAAAGCCCCTGGGGGACAGGGGAAGAGCAAGAGCTGTGTTTTTGGCAGGGATCACCAACATCGCATGCACAACGCTGGATGCGCAGAGGAGCCGCCTCCACTGTGCTGTGCACAGCCACACCAGCGTGCCTGCCTGCCAACGCAAACATTCTGCAGAGCAAATTCCAGCTGTTTACATGCTTAAGATATGCGGATGCATGAGGCACAGGCCTCAGACACCAAAATACCCGATTATACTTTCAAATGAAGCAGCTCAGTATTTAAGCACACGTAATTTGCAGGTGCCATTAATTTTCCCCACAGTTTGGTGTCTGGTTTTCACTGCAGGCAAAAGAGTTGTCGACAGGAAGGCACACCTGCGGGTTCAAGACTGCCTTAAAAGCAGCGACAAAACAGCTATGAAACCCAGGACCAAACTAAGGCAAGCTGGTGAAGCCTGCAGAAGGCTGCTGCCACTTGCGGAGCTGGGCAGGCACAGTTGCTTGTCCCTAAAGAGACCATGAGACCCAGTTACCTGACATCCCGTTAATGCTGAAGCTGCTGCCAGGCACTCTATCTTATCTCCTGAAGGAGAGCCCAGGTTATGAATACCCAACTTTTTCATCACAAAAGAGGAAAAAAACAATCAGCAAGCGGTACGCTCATCTAGCAAAGCTTCTTTCCCGTCAGATTGTCATGTGAAACTGCCAAAAAACGTTCAGAGTCAAAGATGAGACAAGGAGAAGCTTAGAGAAGTCCATTACAGCTGAAAATGAGATACATGTTCAGAGCAGCAGTTAGGAAGGCAGTAACGTCAACGTGTGTCTGCAGGTCTCCAGCAAATCATAGAATCATAGAATGTGTTGGGTTGGAAGGGACCCTTAAAGTTCATCTAGTCCAACCCCCCGGCAGTAAGCAGGGACATCTTTAACTAGATCAGGTCGCTCAGAGCCTCATCAAGCCTGGCCTTGAATGTCTCCAGGGATGGGGCCTCCACCACCTCTCTGGGCAACCTGTGCCAGTGTTTCACCACCCTCATTGTAAAGAACTTCATCCTAATGTCTAATCTAAATCTACCCTGCTCTAGTTTAAAACCATTGCCCCTTGTCCTATCGCTACATGCCCTTGCAAACAGCCCCTCCCCAGCTTTCCTGTAGGCCCCCTTCAGGTACTGGAAGGCTGCTGTAAGGTCTCCCCGGAGCCTTCTCTTCTCCAGGCTGAACAACCCCAATTCTCTCAGCCTGCCTTCATAGGAGAATAAACACATCTTAACCAATGTTGCCAGCAGAAGGCTGGTTAAAGAAAGGGAAACTTTACCATAAAACACATGTAATTCTTGGTGGGGTATGGTGAAAGGGGAGGGCCGGGAGGCTCTTTCCTGCGAGAGGCCAGGGGGATCCATGGACTGACATTCTCCAGCTTGTCACCTAGAGCTAATGGAAACTGAAAACAAGGAGAATCACTCTGCTTGCAAAGGGGATTTCTGCAGCAGACAGACGACTGACTGCGTCAGTCCCCAGAAGAGTTGGGGTGGTTTGCAGTCATGACCCTTGTGTGGGTGAAATGAAGGAGTTTTGAAGAAAAAAATGGGCTTACTGAGGTCTAGGATTCAAATGCAAGACTCTCATTAAGTATAAATAGTCCCTCAAGTTGGCATAGTGTTTTGTTCTGATGAACTGGTCTAGATTTCCATCTGTGCTGCCTCCTCCCTCACATGGCATGGGAACTCCTCACAGCCACGTGCTTCTCTTCTTGTACCCAAGAGGTAGGAAGGTGCTATTAGCAGCCTACAGCATCAAGAAGCATGTGCAGGAGCACAGGACATTTCTGGTTTAGCCATGAGATAACGAGGTGCCTCAGCATGAGGACATGCTCCCTCTGGACGTGAGCTTCCTAAAACAACGTCAGAGGACACCACAAAGCACTGGGAAAGGACCAGCAAGAAGTCTCTGGAGTTACTGACCAAACCAGTACAGCGAGGGCCGTGCCAGTTCCCCCAGCTGCTGCTGGGGAGGGAGCTTGGGGACTACGAGGTGTGGGGCAGGGGGAGGCCATCTTCCTACATCTAGAAGTAATATCGCAGAGGAGGAAGCAGAGCAATATTCAGACTGATGAAGTTTGGGCTCGTCTGTATTTGGTCGTAAGTGAAAGCTCTTGTGACAGCTCTCTGCAAGATAATCTGTGGTTTTTCCTCTGGATAGGTTAAGTGGCTCTTGGATGAGAAAGTGCTGAGGAGTGCTCCCTGTAGTTTATCTTTGCTAATGCTTTCTTTAAGATCCTCTTCCAGACAACGCAAGTGATGGCTCTTTTTACAAAACTTAGCCATAAAAGTTACATTAGCACAGGAATGGGTAATACAAGTTCACCTATGGAGATCGTGAGCCTGCAAAGCAACGTATTACCTTGTCGGAGAGGAGACGGTAAACCAGTTTTTTGTAAACCTTCAGGATCAGCATTGTTAATTGTGTCCTGACACCCAGCCTCCATCGGTAGAGGTAAGAAAAGTCCCAAATGAAAGGTCCTCTCTAGGAAGGACGTGATAGATGACAGACAGAGAGGTCTCAAGGAAAAAAGTGTTTGCAGAGATGCAGGAGCTTCATCCAGTGAGTCTGGAGCTGTCAAAATTCAGGTTGTCAGGATAATTGAAGAAAAGCAATTTCCTAAAGAGTAATGAGCTAAAGTGAAGGAAACGTATTTCCTCAGCTCTGGAAACAGGATATACTGAATTATCACATACTGGAAGAGCCTAGCGAGGCATTTTGACATACGTCACTCAGGCATTAAAGAGCTGCAGCCTCTTTAGGAAATTAAGTAATGAGGGTGAATGGGAATAAAGGAAAGTGCCTGTTTGGAGCGGATGAAAGGACTCCAGATGTGTACGCGGCTGTGACTGCTTCATATTGTTTGGGACTTTCAGCCCTGAAAACCAAAGAGACAATCCTGATGAAATGTGTAAGCCTTCACTTGAATGCTATCAAGACAGAATATCAAACCTAATGTTAAAGCACAAATACAGAAAGGAAACACAAGAGGAAATGAAAAGTGAAAGAGAATCTCCCTTGAAAAAAGTAATAAAGATATTCCACTTCCCCACGCTTTCCCTTATCTCACGCTGCTTGGAAAGCATCGGTTCTGCACATGTGAGCCTCTGCACAGACTATACCACGTATTGCAGGACATAATTTCTGGGTTTGAAAAGAACAATTGGAACCGAGGATGCCGTCCTGCTCCTCAGCATCCCCTGCCCAGCCCCAGTCCCGCAGCTCATGCACTGTTGCTTCTGCCAGGCGCGCGCCATCAGTGCCGTCATGGATGCTCTGGAATAAACCTGGTCAAGAAGGTCAGGAACAACTTTGGGTTGATTATTAAAGACTCGGGCAACATTTGTATTACAAAAACCTCTTACAATGGCCTGCTGCTCCTTGCAGAGTTTGAGCAACAAAATAAAACCAGGAACGAAAAACTAAAGCTGATGGACCAAGTAGGTTGTCACCCTCCGCGGCAAGCTGTAGCACCTTTACCCCTGCCCTTGGCCATCTGCTTGTGTTCTCGCTGCTTGTACCTTTCCAGCACCTGACACTATGTTCAGCAGCTCCACGTGCTTGCTGAGGACCACACTTCTGACTGAGGTCCCTTCAAACAGCCCTGCCAGCCTGGCACAGGTCAGGGGTAGCATCAACACCAGTGCTGGTCTGGAGGACACAGGTCTGTTTGAGTGTAGTTCAGACATAGGGGGACTAAACAGCAGAGCCGTCTTGCACTGCCAGCAAGTGTTCATCGGTGAAGAAAAGAGAAAATGCAAACCTTTTGATTTGAAGCCTTCTGATCCAACAGAGAGGTCTCACCACCAGGGAGTGCACTTGACAGACGGCCACTGTGTTGTGGTTCTGTCTGAGACTGAACATGGATCACAGCTGTAAAGTTAAAATGAATCAAAAACACGGCTTTCAGGTCCCGGTCTTGTGTTGCATAAAACAGCCTGAATCTCAAGAAAGAATATACTACAGTCCTGCCTTAGCCATACTTGAATCTGCGATGGTGACGCTCTTCCACCATTGCACGCTTGTGTGGAGAGCAACCCAGCAGGCACCCACCTGGGTCCGGCTCTGCAGCTGGGGCAAATGGACCTTTGTGGTTAACAGCATTAACGCTACCTTACGTCCTCCGAGAAACTGGGTCTCTGCTGAGCACTGCATGCCGTGCGCATCCTCCGGCGAGGCAGCCGGGGCGACTGCAGGGGAGAGCGAGACACCTCCCGGGCTGCTGCCCTCCTCTCGCCACAGCCTTCCTTCTCCACTTTCGCCCCAGGAACGGCATTTCTCCCCTGCACAGATCGTGACAGCAGGACTATTATAAGCATGGCATGGACTCAGATAGGCTATTAGTGAGGAACGATCCCTAGGTAAATAATTAGCAAATTACCTGTTTGAAAATAGAAGTAGAAAACTTAATTCTCAATTGTTAACAGCCTGGCATCTTTCACATAAAAATTACAGGCATAAGCCAATTTCACAATGCAAGCCTTGCACAGTAATACTGTCCTTTGCCAAGCCATTTTCCCAGAGTAAACAAAAACCTCTGAGAACGCTTATCTTGGTATAAAACCTTGCAAGAAAAATAAACAGAATGATGACCAAAATGAAAAATAAGATAGGATGTGTTTGTTTTATAGCACTGGGAAAGCCATAAAACTTAATACTCTGAGTGCAAGAGGTTGAAGCCATTTGCTCTCATCGGTGCATCCCTTCCATCAAACACCACCTTCCACTGCAAATCAAGTCCCAAACAGCTGGTGGAAAAACAGGGCAGAAGGAAAATGAGGCTGAATTATGAATTATATGAATGAGTGGATTTATTTTTATGGCATTAGGGATGACCAAAGTAAAAAGAGGATTTTCTTTTATAGTTTCGATGTACTTAAGAATTACGCACCACAGACTGTATTTCAATTACAGGACCAGAGAGTAACATGGGTTTAAAAACCACCGGTTTTCCAGCCAGGCAGTTTCACACCTGGATAGCTGCCCGTATCGGACAGGGTGAGCAACGTGGGCTGGGGGGCCCTGATAAGGCAGCAAGAGGATGAAAAATAGTGTCTGTCATAGCTCCACAGACTGCGAACTGGAGCTTTGAACAAGAGACAAAAGCAGGCCAGAGAGGACCAGAGAGCGCTGCTAGCAAGAGCTTGGTTCCACTGGAGTAGGTTGGGGTGTAAGACAGCAAAACCTGCAGGGTGTCCGCCGGAGGAGACAGCCACTGGGCAACACATAGACAAGGAGGAAGATGTGGAGCGAAGAGTTCACAAGGTGATGGTGAAGCCAGCTGTGCTGCCAGGTGCCACAGGGACGGTGAGGTGCACGGGACAGCGGACAGCCTGTGAGATGGGCTTCCAAAATGCATGCAGGCACCAGCACTGAAAGATAAGGACAGTGTCTTTTTTTGTGTCACCCACTGATGATGAACAGGTTTAGTCACATTGAGTCACTTACTCTTTTCTGCTGGTATCCTCCATCATTTTCTGTACAGTTTAGATTACATTTAGAGCCACTAGAAGATCCATGCATTGTTGGTCTCTTACAGACTCAGCTTAGAGCAGCCCAGTACAGATTCTGGCATTGGTTGAGCACCAGTCATGAAATCCAGGAAGAAGCAGAACAGGTAGAAAGCTTGCAGATAAATATCCCATGTTACTGGGGGGAAATTAAGGAAAAGAGTGCCTGCAAGTATTCAATTAATTGAATAAGAGTTGAGCTGCCACCCACCCGCCCCGCTCTCTTGTCACCTGGCAGATGCCTGTGGGCAAAGTCTGCCCAAAAGCAGGGAGACACAGCACAGCCTCCGTGAAACACACTGCTCCCTGTAGCACAGGGCTGTGTGAAAGCAGCTGACACCACGGCAAACCGGGAACCGGTACGAGCAGGACTGGTAGCTTTCTAAGCATTTTTAATGGGAAACAGTGTCTGATAAAGGCATCATCTTTTTGGTGCATCATCACAGGAAATTTGCTACAGGCAGCCAGCTTTGCATGGCATGCGAAATGTCGCAGCAGCTTCACTGAATTTTTCTGAGAGAGATTATTTGTCAAGATCCTCATCTCCACCATCTTTGAAAGGGCCTACCTCAGGCAACATATATATTTGTACAAGACCTTGACTGATTCTAATTTCTTAATTAGGGGTATTAGGAGTAGCTCTGCCAAGCAAGGCCTCGTACCTGGGCAGAGCTGGTAGAGATAAAGGAGCCAAGTGAAGAGGATAAGGTCTGACAAGGAACAATTCTGAGTTCTAGGAATCTAATTTTGCTTACCAGAATCTCTTCAGCAACAATTTCAGTTGCAGTCTGAGGAAAAAGGAGATGGAGAAGACAAGACAAATGGAATAGGCAAAACACTGGGCAAAAAAGAAGGAGGAAAAAAACCCCAAAAGTTATATTAAACAGTAGGACCCAAGGGAGAGCAGAATAAATGAGATTAATAACAGAGGAAACTAGCTAGCTCCACTGAGCAAATGCTGTTTAACAGAAAAATTAAATTCTGCAGGCTTAAACAAGGCATTAAACTTGGGGGGTGGGACAGGTGGGGAGGGGGAACACACACGACAAAAACCAATAAAAAACCACCAAGTGCTCTCAGCTATAAGTCAAGTGGCTTTGCTGACTTTGAACACTCAGCTGGACTGGAAAAGCTCTTTACTAAAGCAGCCATAGCAAATGCATGCAAATTGCTGAGAGCACAAATTACAGAAGACTGCACACTGAAGGAGGTATCCTCTGCTGATGCTAATGTGTGTCTCGGTTCAGGCAGCATCACCGTCTGCATAAACGTCTGCACCAACAGGCAACAGGAATGTGCGGAGAAGAACCCCAGATGCCTCATGTGTCTTGGATTTAACCCATCCATATGCTTCTAGGCACTTATAGAGTCACCCCTTAGACCTCTCTCCCCAACCCAGTTGGGTTCATCCTAATGTGGTGACGCTAAAGAATATTTTTCTTTAGTAAATGGAAAATAAAATCCAACAAAGGCGTTATTTTGAAGACCTGCCCAAAACCGGTTGTAAGAGCTTCAAGGCCCCCAGACTCAGGCAGGTCTCCCAGTGCTGGAGGGGATCAGCACCACCATGGAGAGACACGGGGAAGCTGTAACTGGGTACCACGCGTCCCGTGTAGAAATGGCGACAATAATCACTTTGGGAAATATCTGTGAACACTGCAAGGGTCCAGTTCTGCACAAATTCCACTGGCACAAACGTGGACCAACTCAGACGATGGGGCAGTGTTGTAACGGAGACTCGCAGCTTGAGTACTGGCCCAAATCTGACACAAATCAGCCTCTCTGTTCTTGCCGTTGCTTTGGCACCAGCCGGGTGAGGCAGGGTTGCTGCTACTTCTTTACCTGGATTTGAACCCAATGCATTTCTTCGTGAGCACTGCCACTCTCAGCACACGCAAAGCCTCGGTGCAAGAAAGCCACAGCTTGAAGAGAAACGCTCCAACGCACTTAAAACCCAAGAGAAACCAAGATTTTTTTTTTTTGTGCCAGCTGTGCTCCTCGCAAGCCTTGCTGCCTTCCCTGGGGTCACAGCCCTGGTCTGCAGCTGGAAAGACTCTCTCCCCTCCCTCTCACCACAGCACTTTCTCTCCTGCTGCAAAAGGCCACCGCTGCATCTGATATGGCTGCAATGGGGAAGCTGGAAGAGGCTGAAGTCCATGACACCCTCCTAGGAAATGTAGGCTTGCAGAACACAAGGGAGCTGTGAGAAAATACTGGTCATCAGGACAGCATTTACGTCCATGTCAGCAGCCTAACCAGCATCAGCTACTTGGTGGGCATCACAGAGGGCCCCGCAGATCAGATTTGCAAGAGCCCCCTGGGACAGTTGCTGGCTGGTTACAGGGGGTTTCTTCCACCGGGAGTTGCATGGCATGAAAACAAAGGTTTTAAAATTAAACAGGTAAGAACCTGAAGCTGGTGCACAAGCTGAGCAGAAACAGGCATCAGAGCCAGACTGAGTTCACATTACAGGGCTCTCCTCCACACTGGTGGCTGTCAGCCATCGCAAGCGAGATGTGAGAGGTGAACAGGACACACAAGCCTCTTGGTCCTAAGGACATCTGTCAAGGGAGTTATTGGCTACAGGCATAGGAAGTTTGTACCGCTGTTACCCTACAGAAGCACAAGAATGCACATGAATATCAAAGCTACTTTGATTTCGGGAACATTTTTAGCACAACACTTCAATTTTCTTACTAGATTCAGCGGTACCAAGACTCTTCA